>NC_138291.1:19167500-19227500 GCF_965601325.2 Salmo salar | reverse complement strand
CTTGTTACCCCTCTCTCTTTCTCCTGTACTTTACCTCCCTGTATTCTTCTTGTTACCCCTCTCTCTTTCTCCTGTACTTACCTCCCTCTCTCCTTCTTGTTACCCCTCTCTCTTTCTCCTGTACTTACCTCCCTGTATTCTTCTTGTTACCCCTCTCTCTTTCTCCTGTACTTACCTCCCTCTCTCCTTCTTGTTACCCCTCTCTCTTTCTCCTGTACTTTACCTCCCTGTATTCTTCTTGTTACCCCTCTCTCTTTCTCCTGTACTTTACCTCCCTCTCTCCTTCTTGTTACCCCTCTCTCTTTCTCCTGTCCTCCCTCTCTCCTTCTTGTTACCCCTCTCTCTTTCTCCTGTACTTTACCTCCCTGTACAGACACACACACATGCACACAGACATATACACACACACAGTAATTGGACAACCTAAATTGCCTGCTTATGCATTAGGTGTTACATATTCGTAGGTGCATCCCATCACTGCTACCACTCCCTCCCTCCCTCCATCTCTTCCTCCTTCCCTACATCCATCCCTCTATCCCCCTATCTCTATGGGCCTAACCAGGACTTTGGGGTGGCATATGAATGAGAAAATATAATCTCTCTCTCTCTCAATATAGAGGAGAGGGGAAGAGAGGGGAGGAGAGGGGAGGGGATGAGAGAGGTATTCTCCTCTCCACTTCTCCCTCTCCTTCCCTCTCTCCTTCTCTGAGGAGGGGATAAGTTCCCGGCTTGTTTAGTCAGTGTGTGTGTGTGTGTGTGTGTGTGTGTGTGTGTGTGTGTGTGTGTGTGTGGTGTGTGTGTGTGTGTGTGTGTGTGTGTGTGTGTGTGTGTGTGTGTGTGTGTGTGTGTGTGTGTGTGTGTGTGTGTGTGTGTGTGTGTGTGTGTGTGTGTGTGTGGCATTAGGAGGGGAAGTGTGTTAAGGCTCCCATAAAGGGATTCTGGCCAGCGGTTGGAATAGGGTAGATATGGGGGAGGGGCTTTGAATCAGATAGAGCAGGCAATAGAGGATCAGAGGAGGCAACAAGAAGAAGAGTAAGACAGAAAGAATGAAAAAAGGAGAAAGAAGGATGGAAAGAGGAGTAGTTGGTGAGAATAGAGAGAAAATGTGTTGCAGGTAGAGAGAAAGAGATGAAAGGAAAGAGAGATAGAAGTGGAGAAAGAGAAAAAGAGAGAGATGGAATGAGAGGGTGAAGGAAGATGGTACCGTATACGATCCCTTCTCCTTCCCTGCCTCCTCCCTCTCAGATTGTGATAAGATGAGGATGCTGATAGCCCTTCTGTGTGTTTTGGTGTGTGTGTCCGTGGGAAACCATACCTGTGTGTGTGCATTGGGGAAGGTGTATGGGTTGGGGGCAAAGGCTGTCCTGTCTGATTTGGCTTATCCTGTCATATTTCCCCCTTGAGGTGCGAGCTGCTGGACCTCCACAAATAATCCCCATGACCCCCTTCATATCTTCCTCCCCCCATCCGTACCTTTCCTCCCAGCAGCAGGAGTGATGACAACGTGAGTTAGCTGTGACGCTAACAGAACTAGCCAGGCACAATGAATGTCCTCAGACGTCACTACCAGGGCCAGGCTGGGATGCTTACCCCTCCAGGGGCTACATTCTAATATTATCCAGTAGACACATACAGGGAATGCTAAGCTAAAGTTGTATTGTAAACAAAAAGGCAATGCTAAGCTAAAGTTGTATTGTAAACACAAAGGCAATGCTAAGCTAAAGACATATTGTAAATTTAAGGGGAACTTTAAGCTAAATTTGTATTGTATTGGTGGTACCGTAAATGTAAAAGCCAAAGTATGCTAATAAATAAAGTGTAAATGGTAAAGTTGTATCATACCTGGGGTAAAGTAAAGTAGAGGGGAAACTCGATGTGGAGTGTGTGTTTGTGCGAACCACCTATTTTTAGGGGGGGGGCCCCCCCCAAAAGAGACATGAGGGAAATTTAGAAAATGTGTGAATACAAATGACCCTTATTCATATGTAGAGCAGGACCCATGTATTGAATTCAAGGCCTTTACAAAATGGTGGTGCCATGGTCTGCCACAGTGATGTATGTGTGTATGGGAGGCCACAGTGATGTATGTGTGTATGGGAGGCCACAGTGATGTATGTGTGTAGGGGAGGCCACAGTGATGTATGTGTGTAGGGGAGGCCACAGTGATGTATGTGTGTAGGGGAGGCCACAGTGATGTATGTGTGTAGGGGAGGCCACAGTGATGTATATGTGTAGGGGAGGCCACAGTGATGTATGTGTGTAGGGGAGGCCACAGTGATGTATGTGTGTAGGGGAGGCCACAGTGATGTATGTGTGTAGGGGAGGCCACAGTGATGTATGTGTGTAGGGGAGGCCACAGTGATGTATGTGTGTAGGGGAGGCCACAGTGTTGTATGTGTGTAGGGGAGGCCACAGTGATGTATGTGTGTAGGGGAGGCTACAGTGATGTATGTGTGTAGGGGAGGCCACAGTGATGTATGTGTGTAGGGGAGGCCACAGTGATGTGTGTAGGGGAGGCCACAGTGATGTATGTGTGTAGGGGAGGCCACAGTGATGTATGTGTGGCTGCTTAGGGGACAACGTGCCACATCAAGCTACCGATGTACACAACCCCCCCCCACACGCACACACACACGGTATGACCAATGCCAGCTGTTTGTGTCCATCTGTGTTCTTTACATACAATCTGACCTGAGGTTTGGGTCCAGCTGGTAAACTACGCACGCACACACACACACGCACGCACACACGCACACACACGCACACACACACACACACACACACACACACACACACACACACACACACACACACACACACACACACTCACGCACACACGCCCGGGCTCGATCGGATAAGAGAGGAGATGAGATGTACGTTCTGCTTATATCAAACTGACTGTGGGGAGATGCACGCCAAGACAAAAATGCACTGGGATAGTGTGTGTGTGTGTGTCTGTGAGTGTGTGTTTATGTGTGTGTCTGTGAGTGTGTGTTTATGTGTGTGTCTGTGAGTGTGTGTTTATGTGTGTGTCTGTGAGTGTGTGTTTATGTGTGTGTCTGTGAGTGTGTGTGTGTGTGTCTGTGAGTGTGTGTGTGTGTGTGTGTGTGTGTGTGTGTGTGTGTGTGTGTGTGTGTGTGTGTGTGTGTGTGTGTCTGTGAGTGTGTGTGTGTGTGTGTGTGTCTTTGAGTGTGTGTGTGTGTGTGTGTGTGTGTGTGTGTGTGTGTGTGTGTGTGTGTGTGTGTGTGTGTGTGTGTCTGTGAGTGTGTGTGTATGTGTGTGTGTGTGTGTGTGTGTGTGTGCGTGTGTGTGTCTGTGAGTGTGTGTGTCTTTGAGTGTGTGTATGTGTGTGTGTGTGTGTGTCTTTGAATGTGTGTGTATGTGTGTGTGTGTGTGTCTTTGAATGTGTGTGTGTGCGTGTATCCTCTCTGATGGATATGCGTTTGGAATGTGGTGAAACCCTGGCTGTCAGGAGGGGTGACTGGGGGTGTGTGTACCTGCAAGCCGTGTGTGTGTGTTTGTCTGTGTTTGTGTTTGTGTTTGTCTGTGTTTGTGTTTGTGTTTGTCTGTGTGTGTGTTTGTCTGTGTTTGTGTTTGTCTGCGTTGGTGTTTGTCTGTGTGTGTGTTTGTCTGTGTTTGTGTTTGTCTGTGTTTGTGTGTGTGTGTGTGTGTGTGTGTGTGTGTGTGTTTGTCTGTGTTTGTATGTGTGTGCGAGAGTGGGTACTTGCGAGGCTGTGATTTCTTTTACAGGAGACAAAAACACAGGGACCATGTGTGTGAGAAAAAGAAAGAAACGAAGAACGTAGGAGATCTGACCACTGAGACGAGGAGAGGAGGAGGGGAGAAGAGGAGGAGAGGATGAGGAGGGAGAAGAGGAGGAGGAGGGGAGGAGGAGGGGAGAAGAGAAGAGGAGGAGGAGAGGAGGAGGAGATGAGGAGAGGATGACAGGCGGAGGAGGAGAGGATGACAGGAGGAGGAGGAGAGGATGACAGGAGGAGAGCAGGAGGAGAGGAGGAGGAAATGAGGAGGGGAGAAGAGAAGAGGAGGAGAGGAGGAGAGGATGACAGGAGGAGGAGGAGGAGGAGGAGTGGAGGAGAGGAGGAGGAGAGGAGGAGAAGTGGAGGAGAGGAGGAGGAGGAGGAGAGGAGGAGGAGAGGAGGAGAGGAGGAGGAGGCCTCTCTCTCTCTAGCTCTGTCTCATTCACCCTCGCTTACATTTGTTTCTCTTCTTTTCTATAATTAATAATAGGGTCAAGGGGTGAAGAGACTGAAGGAGTGTAAATGAAAGAGTGTGTTCTTCATGGTGTATGAGTATCACTTACCTTCTGTCATCATTGCTCTGATTTAGAGTGTTGGAATATAATTATGAGTGTCTCAAAAATAGTATCTCTCTCTCTTTTTCTCTCTCTCTCTAACACCTTCCCTCATTGTTCCTAATGTTACACATTTCATGTAGGTTAAACATGTTGAAATGATAGAACAGTGAGTATGTCAATGACAAGTGTGACTATGTCCCTTTAAACTCATGTCATCATTTGAGTAAAAGTGTGTATCTCTTCCACCTTATCTTCTCTCATCATTTTGACAATTAGAAAAATAATAGAGTGAGTGTGTGAATGAACGAGTGTATCCTACCTTCTCTCATCATGCCGACGTTTAGACACTTCATGAAGCGACAGGCTTGGCAGGACTTGCGTCTCCTCTTGGTGATCTCACACTCGTTGGTGGCAGGGCAGCTGTACTCAATGTTCCCTGTGGCAAGGCATGTAGGGAGGAAGATAGAGGGAGACACAGTGTTTATTAGCAGCTAGTGGGCACACACCACACAGAGAGAGAGAGACAGAGAGAGAGAGAGAGAGAGAGAGAGAAACAGAGAGAGAGAGAGAGAGAGAGAGAGAGAGAGAGAGGAGAGAGAGAGAGAGAGAGAGAGAGAGAGAGAGAGAGAGAGAGAGAGACGCAATATCTCGATCACATTATTTGTACTGCTAAAATTCTATGAGAGAATAGATCTGCTTTCAGAATCTGGTTAGGAGTTCACATTTAGTACTGTATTCGAGGTCTGTCCTTGTCTTTGGATGGCAGCATGCTTGTGACCTGATCTAGCCCATAATCTGTGCCGTGACAGCAGGAAGCATCCACTGATATGATTAATCAATTTAACTCTTAATCAAGATACACCTCCCCCCCCCCACACACACACAATCACAAACATGTACACTTCCGCCAAAACATGGGCAGAAACAAACACACACACACACTGACCCACTGGCAACATTCCATGGGGTCATGCTGATCATTGGATTAGGCTGTGTGTGAGTGCGCCCGTGCGTGGGCATGTGTGTGTGTGTGTGTGTGTGTGTGTGTGTGTGTGTGTGTGTGTGTGTGTGTGGGTGTGTGAGCGTGGGCCAGCCTGCCAAAATCAGTTTACAGAGCCTAAGCCCTGTCCCTGACCTGGCACCTGACACTACAGCGACCTCTAGGTTGGCATGACGACCTGGCGACCAGACCAATCACTAAGCCTGCTGAGTGGAGGCCAATTTGCTACCGGGGAAACAGACACGCTACAAATCCTCTCCCCTCTCCTCTCCCTCTCCTCTCCATCTCTCAATGTCCCGTGCTGCATGTACAGATGTAGAAACTTAATTTGATCACTCTTTTGTTGATGATAATTTGTGATTTTGTGATTTACATAAATTCACTGAAAACCTACGCTAACACATGGTTACACATCTCATATCAGCTGGCCTACTTTTGGCCTGCTAATAGCATAACAACCAATCAAGCAACATTATGGACTAAACATTCAAATCTTGTTGCTGCAGTGAGGAAATACATAAGGGGCTGAAATCCTACCTAATCTGAGAGAGATATACTTGTTTCTACTACATTTCAATGTCCTCTACTACATGCCCTGGGTATAAACACATTGTGTGTGTGTGTGTGTTTATCTCTCTCTCTGTGAGCTGTTAGGTGTGAGGTGATGAGATTTGAGTAAGAAGGCAGCATACAGTATTAGATCTCTATGCCATCCCTCTACTCCCTCTCATCCACCTCTCTCAGTCCACTCTAAAAGACAATAGGAGTCTCTCTAGTTCTCTCCACCCTCTCATCCACCTCTCTCAGTCCACTCTAAAAGACAATAGGAGTCTCTCTAGTTCTCTCCTCACTCTCCTCTCTCCTCCAATAGGAGTCTCTGTAGTTCTGTGGCATCCTCTTTTCTACATATCTTCTATCAGTCACAAGTTACAAATATATGAGTAGTGAAGCCTGGCTGCCCCTGATGAAGGTCACATAGGACCTGAGTCTATGGCAGGAAACAGGTAGGGAACGGTATAGAGTGGGGGTATACTATGAGAGAGGACACGTGACATGTTGCTAGGACAGTGGACTAGGGAAACATAGTGGGTAGGGAACAGGATAGAGCAGGAAAACAGTATTTCTTACATTTATTTAACTAGGCAAGTCATTGACGGCCTACCCCGGCCAAACCCTCCCCTAACCCGGACGACGCTGGGCCAATTGGTCGCCACCCTCTTCTCCACCCTTCTACACTCAGTGGCCAGTTTATTAGGAACACCTTGCCTTTCTCTTCTCTACCCTTCTATACTCAGTGGCCAGTTTATTAGGAACACCTTGCCTTTCTCTTCTCTACCCTTCTATACTCAGTGGCCAGTTTATTAGGAACACCTTGTCTTACTCTTCTACACTCAGTGTCCAGTTTATTAGGAATACCTTGTCTTACCCTCCTACACTCAGTTGCCAGTTTATTAGGAACACCTTGTCTTACCCTCCTACACTCAGTTGCCAGTTTATTAGGAACACCTTGCCTTTCTCTTCTAAATGGAACACCCATTTAGTACCGGATCGGACCCCCCGTTTGCCTCCACAGAGGTGTTGGTCAATGCGATGGCATGACGCAGTTGCTGCAGATTTTGACAGCGGTACACCACTGCCACCAGCCTGAACCGTTGACACCAGGCAGGATGGGTACATGGACTCATGCTGCTTATGCCAAATCCTGCCTCTGCCATCATTATCCTGCCTCTGCCATCATTATGACGCAACAGGAATCGGGGTTCGTTGGACCAGGAAATGTTTTTCCACTCCTCAATTGTCCAGTGTTGGTGATCACATGTCCACTCGAGCCGCTTCTTCTTGTTTTTAGCCCTTAGGAGTGGAACCTGGTGTGGTCGTCTGCTGCAATAGCCCATCCGTGTCAATGACAGACGAGTTGTGCGTTCTGAGATGCCGTTCTCATTCGACCTCTCTCATCAACGAGCTGTTTTCTCCCACAGGACAGCCGCTGACTGGATGTTTTTTGTTTGCAGCACCATTCTCTGTAAACCCTAGACACTGTCGTGTATGAAAAGCCCAGAGGGGCAGACGTTTCTGAGATCCTGGATCCGGAGTGCCTGGCATCAATGATCAAAACACGCTCAAAGTCAATTGAACAGTAACTGAATGCCTCGATGCCTGTCTGTCTGCTTTATATAACAAGCCACGGCCACTTGACTCACTGTCTGTAGGAGCGATCCATTTTTGTGAAAGGGATGATGTACCTAATAAATTGTCCAGTGATTGTATATTGCTCCTCCATTTCATAATTTCTCATTTCCCCTTTCCTCTCTCTCACTCTTTCCTTCACTCTTTCTCTCTCTCTTTCTCTCCCCCTCTCTCTCACCCCGTCCTCTCTCTTTCTCTCCCTCCCTCCCTCCCTCCCTCCCTCCCTCCCTCCCTCCCTCCCTCCCTCCAATAAGGGAGTGAAAGATGCAGGATGTCAGGTGGCACTGGACAGGTGCCACGACAACACCAGCTGCCAGAGCCTCCGAGTGTTGCTTCCTCCACGCTACAACACAAACACACACACACACGCTAAAATTCCCACCTTCCCAACACAGCAGGTTGGGGGAGTATAGTTCCATCCCTACCTACCCTGCCCTCTCTATGCCTGTCCCCTCTGATAGACCAGACACGTCCCTCCCCTGCCCTCTTTCTCCTGTCCCCTGTGACAGATCAGACAGGTCCCTCCTCCTGTCCTCCCCCCTCTCTGTGCCTGCCTCCATCTCTCTCCCTCCCCCTTTCATCTCTCTCTCTCTCCCTTCCTCCTTCCAACCAGGTTGCTATAGTGGTGTCCAGCTGGAGAGGCTGTGGTGATTACCTGCAGTTTTATTGGCTAATGACTTGAAACATACCAATATGTCTACCACTGCCCAGAGGAGGCCGGACCCATGCTAGGGCCAACACACCCACACACGCACACACACGCACACACATCTGTCCATTGGAGGATTGGCTTGTGTCAGGGCCAAGCACAATATTCAATTCAGTGAAATTCTCTATGATGATCCACTTCTATGTCTGTCAGCCTGTTCCAATATAAACACACATATCTATACTGCTTCATCCTCTATTTAAGATATTTATCAAATAGGAAAATGATGCTGCATAAAATAAATTAAACGAGTAGAATACACTCCCTCATAAATACCGATGCAGTGTCACTGTCACCTAGATTCACACACTTCATTCAGAAGTCATGTTTACTGATATCATCAGTCCCGTTGATCTATAACCTTATCTTAGTAAATACCATAATCTAAGCATCTCATCAGAAGTGATTAAGTAATGATGAGTGTAGGTATATGTCCATCCATTCCTCTCCTATCTTTATTAAAGCCACTGAAAGCTGTTTAACGACATAAAGCCTGAACCCTGACCCCTGACCCTAACCTCTCACCTCCAATCATAATCTCTGGCCTGTGTGTGACCATTGATTTCCTCTTGGAACCCAAACAATCAGATCAGAAAAACATAAAGCACATTATTTTATCGCTCCGTGCATGTTGTAAACACTGGAAATATCCTATTGAAACTGGTTTACTAGCTATGTGGCAGGTAGCCTAGTGGTTAGAGCATTGGGCCGGCAACAAAACGTTGCTGGGTCGAATCCCTGAGCTGACAAAGTCAAAAACTAACATTCTGTCCCCAAACAAGGCAGCTAACCCACTGTTCCCTGGTAGGCTGTCATTCTAAATATAAAATAAGCAGAGGATGTGAGTTTTGCAGTATGGGGCTTTTAGTATGAGCCTAAAATAACAAAAAACACAGGTCTGATCTCTAACCCCTAACCTCTGACCCGTAACCCTAAGCAGAGGGAACGTGAAAGCCAACCTTGGATGGTCCTCTTGAAGAAGGCCTTGCAGGCCTCGCAGGAGGCCACGCCGTAGTGGTAGCCTGAGGCGATGTCGCCACACACCAGGCACAGCCGCTTGGGCATGGAGTTCAACATGTACTCGCACTTGATCTGCGAGTCCTCCCCGATGGTGCTGGAGCAGTCTTCGTAGCGCTTGGAGGCCCCAGCAGGGCCCAGGGGGCCGGCCCCAGGCCCGTACAGGGTGGGGGAGTCCAGGCCGTTCTGGTGGCCGTTCATGGTAGAGCTGTAGGAGCCGCTGGCGTCGCTGGAGCCCCCAGGGCTGTGGTGGTTAATGCTGTCTGCCAGGGAGGCGGGGCTGGAGGGCTCTGTCTTAATGTAGGACGGGCAGCTGGACTCTAGGTGGCGCTCTTTGCTGGACATTCTGCACAGGTGCCTGGATGGAGGGATGGAGGGAGGTAGAGGGGGAGGGAGGTAGAGGGGGAGGGAGGTAGAGTGGAGGGAGGTAGAGGAGAGAGAGAGAGAGGAAGGAGGTAGAGGAGAAAGGAGGGAGGGAGGGATGGAGGGTGGGTGGAAGGAATTGTGGTAGGGAGGTTGGGAGGGAGGAGAGAGTGGAGAACATGTTGTCATAGGTGAGTTAATCGTAATAAAAAGCTTGATAACATGTTAACATCTTACCAGATACTTTGCAAAATAGTTGTCTTTTTATAGTGACATCATACTAAATCTAACTACTGGATTATTCTCAGGAAATGGTCAAAATATAACACCTGTAATCTAGATAGAAAGTGTATGAGAGAGACAGAGAGTGTGTGTGTGTGTGTGTGTGTGTGTGTGTGTGTGTGTGTGTGTGTGTGTGTGTGTGTGTGTGTGTGTGTGTGTGTGTGTGTGTGTGTGTGTGTGTGTGTGTGTGTGTGTGTGTGTGTGTGTGTGTTGAGGGAGGCCTGTAGAAGCGTCTCTAGCCTACAGCCATCAGTCACTCTCTAGTCAATAGCAACTTGTTCTACATGAGAGTAATCAGGAAGGAGGCACAGTGCTGCTCAATCATGCCTGAGACAGCCACTCACAGCAAACAACACACACACATATGTGCACAAGAAAGAAGGCCATGCACAGATATACTAAACACACACAAAACACATATCAGAGACAACACACACACTAAAAGATGAGGAATCTGAAGGAAAGTACTTTACCTCCACCCCTTTCAATCCCCTGTTCAATACCACCAACCTATTAAGTGGCAACACCCCCTCATCTCCTTCACCCCACCCCTTCGGTTCCTAGGAGAGTACTGTTAATGGCAGCTGTAATTAATATCTCTCTCTCTCTCTCTCTCTCTCTCTCTCTCTCTCTCTCTCTCTCTCTCTCTCTCTCTCTCTCTCTCTCTCTCTCCTCTCTCTCTCTCTCTCTCTCTTCTCTCTCTCTCTCTCTCTCTCTCTCTCTCTCTCTCTCTCTCTCTCTCTCTCTCTCTCTCTCTCTCTCTCTCTCTCTCTCTCTCTCTCTCTGAAAGGGAAAACACAAAGTGGTGTTTTAATTAAAGAGGGATTCTACCTCAACGAGTGCTCTAAAATCCAGTCATCTTGTAAAACACCTAACAGTAATGAGACCTAGAAATCAGACATGGGAGGAGGGAGAGGAGGAGAAACAAAGGGAGGGACAGAGAGAAGGAAGGAGAGAGAGAGAGAGGGGAGAGAGGTGAGGAGGAGAGAAGGGTAGGGAAAAAATATTTCCCACGACGTTGACTCAAATCAGCTGTTTTCCTCACGCTGATTAATCCTGAAAAACCTTCCCTTCTCTCTCTCTGTCTCTCTCACACACACACACACACACACACACACACACACACACACACACACACACACACACACACACACACACACACACACACACACACACACACACACACACACACACACACACACACACACATGGGTGGCAGGTAGCCTAGTGGTTAGGAAATTGGGCTAGTAAGTGTCCCGAAATCTGTCCATGTGCCCTTAACCCTCATTGTGCCAGGGGCATGCCAGACCCTGGCCGTGTCCCCACTCTATGAGGGTGTCTCAAAAAAACAGATTTCCATTTCACACGTGAATTACAGTTTTTTTACAATCACTCTGCCACTAATTTCAGAACCTTGATGTCATTTTTCAAAACTCGACACAAACCCCACAATCATTTGTTCATTGAACTAAAATCACCTGTTCAAAATGACACAACTTAACATCAAAGTATTACCATTTCAAAATGCAATTCACACATTACATCTGAGATGACTGTCTATTCATGTCATTACAATGATCTAACTATCAATTGATACAACTCCTCAAAATGATAAGTAACTGTTGCATTACTCTTAATGCATAGTTTTATGGAAACTGACAAACAATATAAACCAATTGGACTACATTATCTATGGCTGTAATATTTCATCATCATTCTTTATCAGACACTGTTTCTATGGTCCCATGTACCACTTTTCCAGACCATGTTTTCAGATTTGACATTACTGTACACTCACCAGCCACTTTATTAGGTACACCTATCTAGTATCTAGCACTGGGTAGGACCCCCCTGCCTCCACAACAGGCTGAATTATTCATGGTGTTGTACGTTAAGAGATGCCCTTCTGCACACCACTGTTTTAAACAGCTGATATTTGAGCATTTGTGGCCTTTCTGTTAGCGTGAATGAGTCTGGACATTCTCCTCTGATCTCTCTCATTAACAAGGCCCACAGAACTGTCGCTCAGTGAATGTGTTTTGTTTATCGCACCATTCTCTGTAAACTCTAGAGACTGTAGTGTGTAAAAATCCCAGGAAGGCAGCTGTTTCTGAGATGCTGGAATCACCATGTGTGGCATCAACAATCATACCACGGTCAAAGTTGCTTAGATTACGCATCTTGCCCGTTCTAATGTTTGGTCGAACAACAACTAATGTTCTCTGCTCTATATATTGAGTTGCAGGCAGCCACATGATTCGCTGTTCGAAAGGAGTAGGCTATTTGCGTTAACGCAGGTGTACCTAATAAAGTGGCCGGTCAGTGTATGTATGCAGGCCCTTGTAATTGTTTTTTACAATACTGCCAACTCGTTACTGATGATTGATTTCACATTGTGGTACGAGTATATAGTGAAATGAGTGGTATCCACCTACAACAGCATAGTGATAACATGGAGCTGGCAGGTGATCCAGGTCACAATAGAGGTCAAGCAATGGGAAAAGGAAGACGAAGAAGACGTGGTGGTCAAAGGAATGGCAGGGGACAAGCACCTCTTCTGAGAGAATTTTTCTCCACATGGAGGTGGAATACATTTCAATTAACAGGTGTGACTTGTTAAAAGTTAATTTGTGGAAGTTATTTCCTTCTTAAAGCTTTTGAGCCATTCAGTTGTGTTGTGACAAGGTAGGGGTGGCATACAGAAGATAGCCCTATTTGGTAAAAGACCAAGTCCATATCAATATTATTATTATTATTATTCATTGAACTTTTATTTAACTAGGCAAGTCAGTTAATTAAGAACAAATTATTATTTACATGGACGGCCTAAATCGGCCAAACCCAGATGACGCTGGGCCAATTGTGCGCCACCTTATGGGACTCCTAATCACAGCAGGTTGTGATACTGCCTGGATTCAAACCAGAGTGTCTGTAGTGATATCTCTAGCACTGAGATGCAGAGCCTTAGACCGCTGCGTGAGCTGGAGACCCGAGTATGGCAGGAACAGTTCAAATAAGCAAAGAGAAAATGAAGGTCAGTCAATCCGGAACATTTCAAGAACTTTGAAAGTTTCTTCAAGTGCAGTCGCAAAAACCACCAAGCGCCCTGATTAAACTTTTTTTTGGGGGGGGGCTCTCATGAGGACCACCACAGGAAAGGAAGACACAGAGTTACCTCTGCTGCAGAGGATAAGTTCATTAGAATTACCAGCCTCAGAAATTGCTGCCCAAATAAATGCTTCACAGAGTTCAAGTAACAGACACATCTCAACATCAACTGTTCAGAGGGGACTGTGTGAATCAGGACTTCATGGTCGAATTGCTGCAAAGAAACCACTACTAAAGGACACCAATAAGAAGGAGAGACTTGCTTGGGCCAAGAAACACGAGCAACGGACGTCAGACCGAAGGAAATTTGTCCTTTTGTCTGATGAGTCCAAATTTGCGATTTTTGGTTCCAACCGCCGTATCTTTGTGAGACGCAGAGTAGGTGAACGGATTATCTCTGCATGTGTGGCTTCCACCATGAAACACGGAGGAGGAGGTGTGTTGGTGTGGCGGTGCTTTGCTGGTGACACTGTCTGTGATTTATTTAGAATTCAAGGCACACTTAACCAGCATGGCTACCACAGCATTCTGCAGCAATATTCCATCCCATCTGGCATGCGCTTAGTGGTAGTATAATTTTTTTTCCAACAGGACAATGACCCAACACACCTCCAGGCTGTGTAAGGGCTATTTGACCAAGAAGGATAGTGATGGAGTGCTGCATCAGATGACCTGGCCTCCACAATCACCTGACCTCAACCCAATTAATATGGTTTGGGATAAGTTGGACCACAGAGGTAAGGAAAAGCAGCCAACAAGTGCTCAGCATATGTGGGAACTCCTTCAAGACTGTTGGAAAAGCATTCCAGGGGAAGCCGGTTAAGAGAATGCCAAGAGTGTTCAAAGCGGTCATCAAGGCATAGGGTGGCTACTTTGAAGAATCTCAAATATAAAATATATTTAGATTTTTTAAACACTTTTACATGATTCCATATGTGTTATTTCATAGTTTTGATTTCTTCACTATTATTCTACAATGTTGAAAAACCCTTGAATGAGTAGGTGTGTCCAAATTTTGACCGGTACTGTACATATACAAAATATGCAAGCACCCACCAAAATATTATTACTCACGTACATACAGCTGCTCAACCATAAGAGACAGCAAGAAGAGAACTGATAAAAACAGCAACATTTTGGAAAACATTTCGGGAACTTTTTAGAAACATTTAGACTTCTTGGTGTCGCTTTACAACGCAACACTTAGGTTCCCCAGAGGCAAAAACAACTTCCCTTCATAACTCTGAAACAAGAAGTTATTAACCATAAGTCTTTTTAATCTCTCTCTTCCCTCTCTCTCTCTCCTCAGGTCTACAACAGGCTGTAATATTCACAACTATGTATAAACTCAATTGTCAGATGGTGGCTTTTATTCCAAGCCCCACTTTAATCTAAAATTAGACGCAATAAAATTCCCATTACCTGCGAGAGGGATGGGATTCTCGGGTCTATATTTTAGAAGAAAGGAAAGCCTTTTTGACAGAGAAGAGACCATTTGAGAGGGAATTATTGTATCTGTTTTCAGGAACGCAAGGCAGCCCCAATCCCTAGGAGGGCCATTAAGAGGAGGGTTTAAGAGTGAGAAGAGCTCAGATTTAGTTGCTGCGTATTAATGGGAACAATAACTGTCAGGAAATAAAAGGACATGTGTAGTACTGAGTGAGAGAGGAGATTAAGAAATCACAGAGAGAGAGAGAGGAGAGAGAGAGAGAGAGAGAGAGAGAGACAGAGAGAGAGAGAGACAGAGAGAGAGAGAGAGACAGAGAGAGAGAGAGACAGAGAGAGAGAGAGAGAGAGACAGAGAGAGAGAGAGAGATAGAGATAGAGATAGAGATAGAGAGGTGAAGGTTGACCCTGCTCTATACTATAGTACGTAGTCTGTTCCTGCAGTTAAATGACCTAGTGGGTGGAATGTTATTCATATTTTTCATAAATAAAATACATGGTTTTGCTATATTTCAGTCTTCTGTAATGTATATAAAGTGTAATATTGGGATGGAAATGTAATACATTTCAACTCTATATCTGACATGGTACAGGTGTCTTCTTTTTTAAACCCATAGCCATGTGTGTATACTTTTGTTTCAAAATAGATGTGTTTAAGTCTACCAAGAAACACTGTGTGACCCTGATTTAGCCCACTGCAGTAAATTAAAAAACACTCAACGTGCCTGTCTCTTTATGTTGCCAAGTGTGAAGGGGCAGACATCTGTGTAATTCTTAATTTTCCATCTTCATGAGCACAGAGAGATTGCAGTCTTAATAGATGGCAGTCATATTAGAGGGAGTCATATTAGAAGCCAGTCATATTAGATGGCAGTCATAATAGATGGCAGTCATATTAGATGGCAGTCATATTAGAAGGCAGTCATAATAGATGGCAGTCATATTAGAAGGCAGACATATTAGAAGGCAGTCATGTTAGAAGGCAGTCATTATAGATGGCAGTCATATTAGAAGGCAGTCATGTTAGAAGGCAGTCATTATAGATGGCAGTCATATTAGAAGGCAGTCATGTTAGAAGCCAGTCATGTCAGATGGCAGTCATACTAGATGGCAGTCATGTTAGAAGGCAGTCAAAATAGATGGCAGTCATATCAGAAGGCAGTCATGTTAGAAGGCAGTCATGTTAGAAGGCAGTCATATTAGAAGCTGTCATGTTAGAAGGCAGTCATATTAGAAGGAATTCATATTAGATGGCAGTCATATTAGATGGCAGTCATATTAGAAAGCAGTAATTTTACAAGTCAGTCATATCAGATGGCAGTCATATTAGATGGCAGTCATGTTAGAAGGCAGTCATGCTAGATGGCAGTCATATTAGAAGGCAGTCATGTTAGAAGGCAGTCATAATAGATGGCAGTCATATTAGATGGCAGTCATGTTAGAAGGCAGTCATGTTAGAAGGCAGTCATAATAGATGGCAGTCATATTAGAAGGCAGTGATGTTAGAAGGCAGTCATAATAGATAGCAGTCATATTAGAAGGCAGTCATGTTAGAAGGCAGTCAAAATAGATCGCAGTCATAAAAGATGGCAGTCATGTTAGAAGGCAGTCATAATAGATAGCAGTCATGTTAGAAGGCAGTCATGTTAGAAGGCAGTCATAATAGATGGCAGTCATAATAGATGGCAGTCATATTAGAAAGCAGTCATACTAGAAGCTGTCATGTTAGATGGCAGTCATATTAGAAGGAATTCATATTAGAAGGCAGTCATATTAGAAGGCAGTTAAGTTAAAAGGCAGTCATAATAGAAGGCAGTCATATTAGAGACAGTCATATTAGAGACAGTCAAATTAGAGACAGTCAAATTAGAAGCCAGTCATATCAGACACAGACATATTAAAGACTAGTCATATTAGAGACAGTCATATTTTAGACTAGTCATATTAGAGACAGTCATATGAGAGACAGTCATATTAAAGACTCGTCATATTAGAGACAGTCATACTAGAGACAGTCATATTAAAGACTAGTCATATTAGAGACAGTCATATTAAAGACTCGTCATATTAGAGACAGTCATATTAAAGACTAGTCATATTAGAGACAGTCATATTAAAGACTCGTCATATTAGAGACAGTCATATTAGAGACAGTCATATTAAAGACTAGTCATATTAGAAACAGTCATATTAGAGACTAGTCATATTAGAGACAGTCATATTAGAGACAGTCATATTAAAGACTAGTCATATTAGAAACAGTCATATTAGAGACTAGTCATATTAGAGACAGTCATATTAGACACAGTCATATTAGAGACAGTCATATTAAAGACTAGTCTTATTAGATGGCAGTCATGTAAAAAGCCAGTCATATCAGAGACTAGTCATATTAAAGACTAGTCATATTAGAGACAGTCATATTTTAGACTAGTCATATTAGAGACAGTCATATTAGAGACAGTCATATTAAAGGCTTGTCATATTACAGACAGTCATATTAGAGACAGTCATATTAAAGACTAGTCCTATTAGAGACAGTCATATTAAAGACTAGTCCTATTAGAGACGGACATATTAGAGACAGTCATATTAGAAACAATCATATTAGACACAGTCATATTAGAGACTAGCCATATTAGAGTCATATTAGAGACAGTCATATTAAAGACTAGTCATATTAGAGACATTCATATTAGAGACTAGTCGTATTAGAGACAGTCATATTAGAGACAGTCATATTAAAGACTAGTCATATTAGAGACAGTCATATTAAAGACTAGTATATTAGAGACAGTCATATTAAAGACCAGTCATATTAGAGACCAGTCATATTAAAGACCAGTCATATTAGAGACAGTCATATTATAGACAGTCATATTAAAGGCCAGTCATATTAGAGACAGTCATATTAAAGACCAGTCATATTAGAGACAGTCATATTAAAGACAAGTCATATTAGAGACAGTCATATTAAAGACAAGTCATATTAGAGACAATCATATTAAAGACCAGTCATATTAGAAACAGTCATATTAGAGACAGTCATATTAGAAACAGTCATATTAAAGACAGTCATATTAAAGACCAGTCATATTAGAGACAGTCATATTAGAGACAGTCATATTAAAGAATAGTCATATTATTGACAGTCATATTAGAGACAGTCATATTAAAGACTAGTCATATTAGAGACAGTCATATTAAAGACCAGTCATATTAGAGACAGTCATATTAAAGACAAGTCATATTAGAGACAATCATATTAAAGACCAGTCATATTAGAAACAGTCATATTAAAGACTCGTCATATTAGAGACAGTCATATTAGAGACAGTCATATTAGAGACTAGTCATTTTAGAGACAGTCATATTAAAGACCAGTCATATTAGAGACAGTCATATTAAAAACCAGTCATATTAGAGACAGTCATATTAAAGACTAGTCATGTTAGAGACAGTCATATTAAAGACCAGTCATATTAGACACAGTCATATTAAAGAATAGTCATATTAGAGACAGTCATATTAAAGACAGTCATATTAAAGACCAGTCATATTAGAGACAGTCATTCTAGAGACAGTCATATTAAAGACTATTCATATTAGAGACAGTCATATTATAAACCAGTCATATTAGAGACTGTCATATTAAAGACCAGTCATATTAGAGACAGTCATATTAAGACTAGTCATATTAGAGACAGTTATATTAAAGACCAGTCATATTAGAGACAGTCATATTAAAGACTAGTCATATTAGAGACAGTCATATTAAAGACCAGTCATATTAGAGACAGTCATATTAGAGACAGTCATATTAAAGATCAGTCATATTAGAGACAGTCATATTAGAGACAGTCATTTTAAAGACTAGTCATATTATTGACAGTCATATTAGAGACAGTCATATTAAAGACCAGTCATATTAGAGACAGTCATATTAAAGACCAGTCATATTAAAGACTAGTCATTTTAAAGACCAGTCATATTAGCGACAGTCATATTAAAGACCAGTCATATTAAAGAGTCATATTAAAGACCAGTCATATTAGACACAGTCATATTAAAGAATAGTCATATTAGAGACAGTCATATTAAAGACAGTCATATTAAAGACCAGTCATATTAGAGACAGTCATATTAGAGACAGTCATATTAAAGACTAGTCATATTAGAGACAATCATATTAAAGACCAGTCATATTAGAAACAGTCATATTAGAGACAGTCATATTAGAGACAGTCATATTAAAGACAGTCATATTAAAGACCAGTCATATTAGAGACAGTCATATTAAAGACAAGTCATATTAGAGACAGTCATATTAGAGACAGTCATATTAAAGACAGTCATATTAAAGACCAGTCATATTAGAGACAGTCATATTAAAGACAAGTCATATTAGAGACAGTCATATTAAAGACAAGTCATATTAGAGACAATCATATTAAAGACCAGTCATATTAGAAACAGTCATATTAGAGACAGTCATATTAGAGACAGTCATATTAAAGACAGTCATATTAAAGACCAGTCATATTAGAGACAGTCATATTAAAGACAAGTCATATTAGAGACAGTCATATTAGAGACAGTCATATTAAAGACAGTCATATTAAAGACCAGTCATATTAGAGACAGTCATATTAAAGACAAGTCATATTAGAGACAGTCATATTAAAGACAAGTCATATTAGAGACAATCATATTAAAGACCAGTCATATTAGAAACAGTCATATTAGAGACAGTCATATTAGAGACAGTCATATTAAAGACAGTCATATTAAAGACCAGTCATATTGGAGACAGTCATATTAGAGACAGTCATATTAAAGAATAGTCATATTATTGACAGTCATATTAGAGACAGTCATATTAAAGACTAGTCATATTAGAGACAGTCATATTAAAGACCAGTCATATTAGAGACAGTCATATTAAAGACAAGTCATATTAGAGACAATCATATTAAAGACCAGTCATATTAGAAACAGTCATATTAAAGACTCGTCATATTAGAGACAGTCATATTAGAGACAGTCATATTAGAGACTAGTCATTTTAGAGACAGTCATATTAAAGACCAGTCATATTAGAGACAGTCATATTAAAAACCAGTCATATTAGAGACAGTCATATTAAAGACTAGTCATGTTAGAGACAGTCATATTAAAGACCAGTCATATTAGACACAGTCATATTAAAGAATAGTCATATTAGAGACAGTCATATTAAAGACAGTCATATTAAAGACCAGTCATATTAGAGACAGTCTTATTAAAGACTATTCATATTAGAGACAGTCATATTATAAACCAGTCATATTAGAGACTGTCATATTAAAGACCAGTCATATTAGAGACAGTCATATTAAGACTAGTCATATTAGAGACAGTTATATTAAAGACCAGTCATATTAGAGACAGGCATATTAAAGACTAGTCATATTAGAGACAGTCATATTAAAGACCAGTCATATTAGAGACAGTCATATTAGAGACAGTCATATTAAAGATCAGTCATATTAGAGACAGTCATATTAGAGACAGTCATTTTAAAGACTAGTCATATTATTGACAGTCATATTAGAGACAGTCATATTAAAGACCAGTCATATTAGAGACAGTCATATTAAAGACCAGTCATATTAAAGACTAGTCATTTTAAAGACTAGTCATATTAGCGACAGTCATATTAACGACCAGTATTAAAGACCAGTCATATTAGACACAGTCATATTAAAGAATAGTCATATTAGAGACAGTCATATTAAAGACAGTCATATTAAAGACCAGTCATATTAGAGACAGTCATATTAGAGACAGTCATATTAAAGACTATTCATATTAGAGACAGTCATATTATAAACCAGTCATATTAGAGACTGTCATATTAAAGACCAGTCATATTAGAGACAGTCATATTAAGACTAGTCATATTAGAGACAGTTATATTAAAGACCAGTCATATTAGAGACAGTCATATTAAAGACTAGTCATATTAGAGACAGTCATATTAAAGACCAGTCATATTAGAGACAGTCATATTAGAGACAGTCATATTAAAGATCAGTCATATTAGAGACAGTCATATTAAAGACCAGTCATATTAAAGACTAGTCATTTTAAAGACCAGTCATATTAGCGACAGTCATATTAAAGACCAGTCATATTAAAGAGTCATATTAAAGACCAGTCATATTAAAGACTAGTCATATTATAGACCAGTCATATTAGAGACAGTCATATTAAAGACCAGTCATATTAGAGACAGTCATATTAAAGACTTGTCATATTAGAGACAGTCATTTTAGAGACAGTCATATTAGAGAAAGTTATATTAAAGACTAGTCATATTAGAGACAGTCAATTTAAAAACCAGTCATATTAGAGTCAGTCATATTAAAGACCAATCATATTAGAGACATTCATATTAAAGACTAGTCATATTAGAGACAGTCATATTAAAGACTAGTCATATTAGAGACAGTCATATTAAAGACTAGTATATTAGAGACAGTCATATTAGAGACAGTCATATTAAATACCAGTCATATTAGAGACAGTCATATTAGAGACAGTTATATTAAAGTCTAGTCATGTTAGAGACAGTCATATTAAAAACCAGTCATATTAGACACAGTCATATTGAAGACTAGTCATATTAGAGACAGTCATATTAAAGACCAGTCATATTAAAGACTAGTCATATTAAAGACCAGTCATATTAGAGACAGTCATATTAAAGACCAGTCATATTAAAGACTAGTCATATTAAAGACTAGTCATATTAAAGACTAGTCATTTTAAAGACTAGTCATATTATTGACAGTCATATTAGAGACAGTCATATTAAAGACCAGTCATATTAGAGACAGTCATATTAAAGACCAGTCATATTAAAGACTAGTCATTTTAAAGACTAGTCATTTTAAAGACCAGTCATATTAGAGACAGTCATATTAAAGACCAGTCATATTAAAGACCAGTCATATTAAAGACTAGTCATATTATAGACCAGTCATATTAAAGACCAGTTATATTAGAGACAGTCATATTAAAGGCTAGTCATATTAGAGACAGTCATATTAGAGACAGTCATATTAAAGACCAGTCATATTAGACACAGTTATATTAAAGTCTAGTCATGTTAGAGACAGTCATATTAAAAACCAGTCATATTAGAGACAGTCATATTGAAGACTAGTCATATTAGAGACAGTCATATTAAAGACCAGTCATATTAAAGACTAGTCATATTAAAGACCAGTCATATTAGAGACAGTCATATTAAAGACCAGTCATATTAAAGACTAGTCATATTAAAGACCAGTCATATTAAAGACTAGTCATATTAAAGACCAGTCATATTAGAGACAGTCATATTAAAGACCAGTCATATTAAAGACCAGTCATATTAAAGAGTCATATTAAAGACCAGTCATATTAAAGACTAGTCATATTAAAGAGTCATATTAAAGACCAGTCATATTAAAGACTAGTCATATTAAAGACTAGTCATATTAAAGACCAGTCATATTAAAGACTAGTCATATTAAAGACCAGTCATATTAAAGACCAGTCATATTAAAGACCAGTCATATTAAAGACAGTTATATTAGAGACAGTCATATTAAAGACTAGTCATATTAGAGACAGTCATATTAAAGACCAGTCATATTAAAGACTCGTCATATTAAAGACCAGTCATATTAGAGACAGTCATATTAAAGACTAGTCATATTAAAGACCAGTCATATTAGAGACATGATCATTAAACAAATTGATCTGAGGCAAATGTATCAGCAGCACATGTTCAAGTCTGTTATTATCTGGGTGCCAGGTATTGTGTGTGCGTGTGTGTGCATGTGTGCCGTGTGTGTGCGTGTGTGTGCATGCGTGCCATGTGTGTGCGTGTGTGTGCATGTGTGCCGTGTGTGTGCGTGTGCGTGCAAGGTGCTGTTAGATGGACACATTAATCACAGCGTTGGAGACAAATGAACGACTTGCTGTCCGTGACGATGATGTTTTGGCGGAAGAGAGGAGAGCAACAGAGCGAGAGAAAGGAGAGTGAACAAGAGAGAAAAAGGGACATTGAAATAGAGAGATAAAGAAACTATCAGGAAGCTAAGCAAACAACAAATAAATACTGATAAAAAAATATAGATTTTATATTTGAGTGACAGGTCAAAATATTATTCGATTTTTTTCTCTTTATTTGGTAGGGTGAAACCTCCCTCTGTGTTCAGCTCAGTTCAAAGCCAGAAGGCCGCTGTGTTAAAATCACCGATAAATAGATATCTAATCATCAGCATATCAAAACACTTTCATATCTCCGTGCAACAACAAAGGTCTAACCAGCCCCCTGATACTCAGCCTGACGCGTCTCAGTTTAACACACGTCAGATATAAAGCACCAACAATCTCCATCAATAGACAAAAAGACGCCGTTTCTCACTTCGACATCATATATTCAACACCTCCGTCTACCTGCCTTTTACTAAAGGTTACCCCTCCGAGGGGTACACAAAACAAACAGATTACCCACTTTCATACCCTCCTTTTTTCCTCTGCTCTCTCTGTCATTTTCTCTTCATCTCTGTCTTTTTTCTGGGCTTGCTGAAGCGAGGCGTGGTGAAATCAACAGGAGACCAGTAGTGGTGTGTGTGTGTGTGTGTGGTGATGTTGGTGGACCACTCTGCCATGACAAGGTGTCATTAGAACAGGACCACTGATTCACTGTTCTGACAGCTGCTAGGACAAACATGCAATCATCGCATAAGAGGGAGTCACCGAGGGGGGCCACAATACACCTACCACTCTCTATCTCTGTTTACACGTCTCTCCTCTCCTCTGCTTGTTTCTTTCTCTATATTTTTCCCCACTGTTTTCGTTTTTCTCTCTCCTTTTGTCTTAATCTTGTTCCATATTTCTATAGGTAGAAATAATTTCATCAGAGCCATGCATTGTGTCTCCTCTCCACACAGATAACAAAGTCCAATAAGCAAAAAAATCAATCTTGATAGGGCCAACGCTGGGAAATAAACACAGGCAACGCATTTACATTTTTATAGTTACATGAATAGGATGATGTCATCACAATACTCAATTACTTTTTTCTCCTTCTTTCCGCTACCATCCTGATTCTGCTGTTTCTTTAGCTGCACTGAACCACAGTCAGTTTGTTAGCTCTGAACATCAATTGAAGGGAGAAGTTTGCTCTTCTGAAGAATTATGGGTAAGAAACACTGGCTTCCTGTTCTGGTGAATTATGTGTAAATGGCCTCTGGTTCCTCGCTGGGCCTGGTGTGTTTGTGTGTGTGTGTGTTTGTGTACGTGTATGTGTGCCTGCGTGCGTGTGGATGTGCGTATGTGTGTGTGTGTATACTGGTGGGTGGATGATTACAGTTGTTTCTGTCGGAGGAGGATTAATACATAATAAAAGGAGAGCCAGCGGATGTAAATCGTCTCCCGGCAAGGCAGGAAGATCAATTGTTATAACATTACAGGCTGGGAAAGTAGTCATTCACTCTATCGGCTGCAGAATAAACCCACTGATTACATGCAATCAATGTGATAATGGCAAAAACACATTTGGCCAATGGGCCGCACGGCCGTAAAGCCGTCTCTTCGAGGCTCACGCTACACTAGACAAGCTAACAGAGGGGACAGAAATAAATGCGACCTATACTGTTAAAGCGCTAGGTAGGACAGGCTAGCAGAGGGGACGGTAATGATTGTGACACATGTCGGAGGCCTGTGGTTCCTAACCTGTTTTAGATCAAACAAGGATTACCACCAGGGTACAACTCCAGCTGTGGCCATTTATATAACACTATTGATTTACCATTATGTTATTTATATAAATGCATTCTGTCCCTTCCTAGCTATTTCACTTCCACTACATCCAGTTTTCATAAGAAATGAAATTGTATTTGATTTCTAACCAAATAACACTCCTGGAATCATTGTTAGTTCTGAAAATACATAATATGAAATTATTATGATTTATCTGTAACAAATATCAATAAATATATCAATTATTTTGGTATCACATTCCTATAATTAATATACCTACTACAACACAAATGTCAATGTGAATGATAGATGTGGTGTAGTTATTTCAGCTGAGGTGATGTTGTTGAACAGGTGTGTGTGTGTGTGTGTGTGTGTGTGTGTGTGTGTGTGTGTGTGTGTGTGTGTGTGTGTGTGTGTGTGTGTGTGTGTGTGTGTGTGTGTGTGTGTGTAATGGGACCAGATATGAGAGAAGCATGGTCTTGTTCACTGAAGACAGGCCTGTCAAGGTGGGCCGATCCTCAAAATATATGGCTCTGTCTGTGTGTGTCTGTGTGTATCTGTGTGTGTGTGTGTGTGTATCTGTGTGTGTGTTCTGTTTTAACCCTGTAACCACGAAGAATTAATCGCTCAAAAATCAACTTTCATCCAATGAAGTCAAATCCCGAAGTGAAACTATGAGGTTGAAGAGAGAGAGACCAGAGCTGTAAGAGCAGCCCTTACCCACTCAACACAACACCATACAAGACAATATGAAACTCAACAATGAAAAATAAAGGACAAAAGAATGATTGATCACTATTCTCTCAGTTCTGTCTGTATAGAAAACAACATTTTCCTTTATTGAAACACTCAATGAAAATTGCTTTGCTTGTAGACTTGGTCTGGTGTGTGAGTGGATAAGCAGTGTTATCTGGGAGCGTTAGGGGTGCAGAGACCCCTCAAAACATTCACTGACACGCACACACACCCTCGCTGACACGCACACTGTGGCTGACACACACACACCCTGGCTGACACACACTGTCGTGCCGGGATGGGTTCAGGGTAAATAAGCTTGGCTGTTTTTCAATAAGCAGCAATACTCCTAAACTACATGACCTGAACTACATGCTGTCAGAGCGAAAGCGTTCATCTGTTTAACACACACACACACACACACGCTCAAATAAGGATGAACCAGACGTGGGATCAAATGAAATTGCTGAAAAAACTTGTCCGGATTAAAAAACACATCTTATTAAACAAATGATAAAAGAGGATTTTACTCTCAGAAATATGACAGGGTTATGAGAAGTGAAATAGGAGGATAGGATGGAGGGAGAGGGACAGAGGGGTAGAGAAGAGAGGGGTAGAAAAGAGAGGGGGGAGGGAAAGGTGAGAGTGCAGGCAGTAAGATGGCTTTGGTTATGTCTGTCGTTGGGTTGTTGGAGCGGTGTGGAGTTGGGGCGGTGGGGCAATGGGGCGACGGGGCGGCGGGGTGGGGCGTTGGGGCAGCAGGGCGTTGGGGCGGCAGGGCGGCGGGGCGGTGGGGCGGTTGTTTGGGGTGAGAAGTAGAGCGGAGCGGGCCCAGGCCGGCAGCCTCTTTAACCAGATCAGATTGGGGAAATTGGCTGTCAGGACAGGATTGTCGTGATTTATACCCGTCTATCAAGAAGAGAGGAAACGGTGCAAGCTGCTCCCGCTAGCCCCCGTCTCCCTCCCTCCCTCCCCCTTCCCCTCCCCCTTCCCCTCGCTACGCTTGCAAAGCATCTTACACCCTTAACGCCACCATCTGCTACCAAATCTAATTCACATTCCACCATAATCAGGTTTACCCTGTAATGCCCACTCTGTCTGTCTGTCTGTCTGTCTGTCTGTCTGTCTGTCTGTCTGTCTGTCTGTCTGTCTGTCTGTCTGTCTGTCTGTCTGTCTGTCTGTCTGTCTGTCTGTCTGTCTGTCTGTCTGTCTGTCTGTCTGTCTGTCTGTCTGTCTGTCTGTCTGTCTGTCTGTCTGTCTGTCTGTCTACCTTTACTCTATCCCTTCCACTTCCTACCTCTCTCAATTTCTCCTTCTCTCTCTTTCTTTTACACTATCTGTCTTCATAAATGCATGTATTTCTCACTGTCCGTGGTATGTGTGTTTATGTGAATGTGACTGTCCATAACTACACATTTGCCATTGTTATACTAAATACATTTATCCCACACAGCAGAGTATAGAGGCGGTAAAGAGGTCAATGGAACACGACCCAAACAATGGAATTGCAATGGAAACACATGGTGGAAAGATCCCATAGACGGAGTAAAGGAGTCAATGGAAACGTGTAGGGGAAAGATCCCATAAACGGAGTAAAGGAGTCAACGTGTAGGGGAAAGATCCCATAGACGGAGTAAAGGAGTCAACGCGTAGGGGAAAGATCCCATAGATGGAGTAAAGGAGTCAACGCGCAGGGGAAAGATCCCATAGACGGAGTAAAGGAGTCAACGCGCAGGGGAAAGATCCCATAGATGGAGTAAAGGAGTCAACGCGTAGGGGAAAGATCCCATAGACGGAGTAAAGGAGTCAACGCGTAGGGGAAAGATCCCATAGACGGAGTAAAGGAGTCAACGCGCAGGGGAAAGATCCCATAGACGGAGTAAAGGAGTCAACGCGTAGGGGAAAGATCCCATAGACAGAGTAAAGGAGTCAACGCGTAGGGGAAAGATCCCATAGATGGAGTAAAGGAGTCAACGCGTAGGGGAAAGATCCCATAGACGGAGTAAAGGAGTCAACGCGTAGGGGAAAGATCCCATAGACGGAGTAAAGGAGTCAACGCGTAGGGGAAAGATCCCATAGACGGAGTAAAGGAGTCAACGCGTAGGGGAAAGATCCCATAGACGGAGTAAAGGAGTCAACGCGTAGGGGAAAGATCCCATAGACGGAGTAAAGGAGTCAACGCGCAGGGGAAAGATCCCATAGACGGAGTAAAGGAGTCAACGTGTAGGGGAAAGATCCCATAGACGGAGTAAAGGAGTCAACGCGCAGGGGAAAGATCCCATAGACGGAGTAAAGGAGTCAACGTGTAGGGGAAAGATCCCATAGACGGAGTAAAGGAGTCAACACATGGTGGAAAGATCCCATAGACGGAGTAAAGGAGTCAACGCGTAGGGGAAAGATCCCATAGACGGAGTAAAGGAGTCAACGCGCAGGGGAAAGATCCCATAGACGGAGTAAAGGAGTCAACGTGTAGGGGAAAGATCCCATAGACGGAGTAAAGGAGTCAATGGAAACGTGTAGGGGAAAGATCCCATAGACGGAGTAAAGGAGTCAACACATGGTGGAAAGATCCCATAGACGGAGTAAAGGAGTCAACGCGTAGGGGAAAGATCCCATAGATGGAGTAAAGGAGTCAACGCGTAGGGGAAAGATCCCATAGACGGAGTAAAGGAGTCAACACATGGTGGAAAGATCCCATAGACGGAGTAAAGGAGTCAACGCGTAGGGGAAAGATCCCATAGATGGAGTAAAGGAGTCAACGCGTAGGGGAAAGATCCCATAGACGGAGTAAAGGAGTCAACGCGTAGGGGAAAGATCCCATAGACGGAGTAAAGGAGTCAACGCGTAGGGGAAAGATCCCATAGATGGAGTAAAGGAGTCAACGCGTAGGGGAAAGATCCCATAGACGGAGTAAAGGAGTCAACGCGTAGGGGAAAGATCCCATAGACGGAGTAAAGGAGTCAACGCGTAGGGGAAAGATCCCATAGACGGAGTAAAGGAGTCAACGCGTAGGGGAAAGATCCCATAGACGGAGTAAAGGAGTCAACGCTTATGGGAAAGATCCCATAGACGGAGTAAAGGAGTCAACGCGCAGGGGAAAGATTCCATAGACGGAGTAAAGGAGTCAACGCGCAGGGGAAAGATCCCATAGACGGAGTAAAGGAGTCAACGCGTAGGGGAAAGATCCCATAGACGGAGTAAAGGAGTCAACGCGTAGGGGAAAGATCCCATAGACGGAGTAAAGGAGTCAACGCGTAGGGGAAAGATCCCATAGACGGAGTAAAGGAGTCAACGCGTAGGGGAAAGATCCCATAGACGGAGTAAAGGAGTCAATGGAAACGTGTAGGGGAAAGATCCCATAGACGGAGTAAAGGAGTCAATGGAAACGTGTAGGGGAAAGATCCCATAGACGGAGTAAAGGAGTCAACGCGCAGGGGAAAGATCCCATAGACGGAGTAAAGGAGTCAACGCGCAGGGGAAAGATCCCATAGACGGAGTAAAGGAGTCAATGGAAACGCGTAGGGGAAAGATCCCATAGACGGAGTAAAGGAGTCAACGCGCAGGGGAAAGATCCCATAGATGGAGTAAAGGAGTCAATGGAAACGTGTAGGGGAAAGATCCCATAGACGGAGTAAAGGAGTCAATGGAAACGTGTAGGGGAAAGATCCCATAGACGGAGTAAAGGAGTCAACGCGCAGGGGAAAGATCCCATAGACGGAGTAAAGGAGTCAACGCGTAGGGGAAAGATCCCATAGACGGAGTAAAGGAGTCAACGCGTAGGGGAAAGATCCCATAGACGGAGTAAAGGAGTCAACGCGTAGGGGAAAGATCCCATAGACGGAGTAAAGGAGTCAACGTGTAGGGGAAAGATCCCATAGACGGAGTAAAGGACTCTGGAAATGCAGACTTTCCATTGACCAGATTGGCGCACATTCAACAAATTTGATCTAAGAAAGTGGACACTCTTCAAATCCGTCATGATTTGTGTATATTATTATTATCATTGTAACAGGCCCATAATGTGGTTACTTAAGAAATCCTCTTAAGGATTAGCCCCTTTTTTTTCAGTTTTCTCCTAAAATGACATACCCAAATCTAACTGACTGTAGATCAGGCCCTGATGCAAGGATATGAATATTCTTGGTACCGTTTGAAAGGAAATACTTTGACGTTTATGGAAATTTGAAAGGAATGTAGTAGAATATAACACAATAGATCTGGTAAAAGATAATATAAAGAAAAAACCAACTGTTCTTTTATATTTTTTGGTACCATCATCTTTGAAATGCAAAAGAAAGGCCATAATGTATTATTACAACCCTGGTACAATTTAGATTTTGGCCACTAGATGGCATCAGTGTATGTGCAAAGTTTTAGATTCATCCATTGACCCATTGCATTTCTGTTAAAACATTTGTATCAAGACTGCCCAAATGTGCCTAATTTGTTTATTAATAACTTTTCATGTTCAAAATTGTGCACTCTCCACAAACAATAGCATAGTATTCTTTCACTGTAATAGCTACTGTAAATTGGACAGTGCAGTTAGATTAACAAGAATTTAAGCTTTCTGCCAATATCAGAGATGTCTATGTCCTGGGAAATGTTCTTGCTACTTACAACCTCATGCTAATCGCATTAGCCTACGTTAGCTCAACCCTCCTGTGGAAGGGACACCAATCCTGAAGAAGTATATCCGAATTGGATATATTTAGCTGTTTTCGCTGCATAACATGTAGAAGTTGTCCCTTTTCTGGTTTAGAAGTGACTGCTAAATGCTAACTCCTGTTTGTATAAGCTGGTTAGCATAGCTAGCATACAGAAATCGTTGATGGTAGTCAAAGTCATTTTTAGCTGTAATGCAGTTGATTCGTAACAATGACATGAACATATGTTCGGGTTGACATCCATACAAGCATGTTAACCTCAACATGGTGTGAAATACATGAGCCTCCTAGGTTTTGTACTGAAGTCAATGTACCCAGAGGAGGACAGAAGCTAGCTCTCCTCTGGGTTCACCATGGTGCTTTAATGTTTCACAATTTTTTTTAAATGACATTCACTGAGGAGGATGGTCCTCCCCTTCCTCCTCTGAGGAGCCTCCACTGATGTCAGTCTCAATACATGTTCATGTCATCGTCACCAATAAACTACATTGCAGTTAAAAAATGACTTGGACTACCACCACAGATTTCAGAAAGGCTAGTTATGTTACCAGTTCCTACGAACGGGAGGTAGCATTTAGCAGTCAGTCACTTCTTCTAAGCCTGAAAAGTAAAAACTTCTAAATGATATGCAGTGAAAACAACGTCCCATCAGCTTTTTCTTAAAGAGTAACACACACTACAGTTAAAAAAACAAGAGTCCACCCTTTTTCCAATAGGTGAAGGGGGGTAAAGATGTATGAGGAGAGGTGAGGTAGAATGGGGGGACTCGGATGTGACAAGACGTGTGGTGAGGCGACGGTGAAGATGACAGGAGAACAGGTGACAGAGGGTAAGAAGTGGTGAGGATGGGTGAAGATGGGTGAGGAGAGGTGAGGAGGGTTGAGACTGACAGAGATGTATAGCTCTCTCTCTGTTCTTTCCTGATGAGCATTCTGCTTTGCTAATCCTACGCCGTAAACCCACAATCCAATCCCGATTGTCGCCCCCCCCCCCCCCCCCCACACACACGCACACACACAGTCACACACACCCCGAGCCACAAATCTGTTTGCGGCCCATCTGTGTTAAGGCCATCTAGTTTATTAGAGATGGATGAATTTACAGTAACGAGCCATTCCCATGACAAATAATCCTTTTCAACCATTTGATGGTATAAATAAAAGGTGGCCTCAAGAGGGGACTAAGCTTAATCAGTGGTGTGTGTGTGTGTGTGTGTGTGTGTGTGTGTGTGTGTGTGTGTGTGTGTGTGTGTGTGTGTGTGTGTGTGTGTGTGTGTGTGTGTGTGTGTGTGTGTGTGCGTGTGTGTGTGTGTGTGTGTGGGGGGGTGTGTGTGTGTGTGTGTGTGTGGGGGTGTGTGGAAGGGCTGTGGAACTAACACTGAGGAAGGAGACACCACCAGAGAAAGTTTCTCTCCATCTAAACACCATATTATCTCATCTCATCTGTCTCTCTCTGTATCTCATTCCTTACCTTGTTACCCTCCCCTCTCAGTCGTCCGTCTAAACCTATCTATCCCTCCGTTAAATGCCATACCTTTATCTGTCTGTTACTAAGGGTGTGTCTTCCTATAGTGTGCGTGTGTATCATCCTGCTGGCTTGTCTCTGTGTGTTGGTGTAAGAACAACAGCCCTAGCCTGTGTACCAGTGCCATAACTGCATGTATACGTGTCTGTCTGTCTGTCTGTCTGTCTGTCTGTCTGTCTGTCTGTCTGTCTGTCTGTCTGTCTGTCTGTCTGTCTGTCTGTCTGTCTGTCTGTCTGTCTGTCTGTCTGTCTGTCTTGTCTGTCTGTCTGTCTGTCTGTCTGTCTGTCTGTCTGTCTGTCTGTCTGTCTCAGCTCTCTCATGTGAAACACACACACACACATACACACACACACACACACACACACACACACACACACACACACACACACACACACACACACACACACACACACACACACACACACACACACACACACACACACACACACACACACAGCGGCCGTCTCCATGTGCCAGTAACATGCTTGTCTGTGATTGGTTTAGGGTCTGTGTGACAGCGGCATGCCAATTGTCTCTAACAGGTTTGACCCAGACTAAGTCCAATTGGCCTAAGACTGAGCCCTGAGCCACAGTCAAACAAACACACCCCCTTTAAAGGGCTTTGCCTAAACCAAACAGTATCCAGTCAATATCCAGTCAAAACCCAGTCAATATCCAGTCAATATCCAGTCAATACCCAGTCAATATCCAGTCAATATCCAATCAAAACCCAGTCAATATCCAGTCAATACCCAGTCAATATCCAGTCAATATCCAGTCAATATCCAGTCAATACCCAGTCAATATCCAATCAAAACCCAGTCAATATCCAGTCAATATCCAGTCAATATCCAGTCAATATCCAGTCAATATCCAGTCAATACCCAGTCAATATCCAGTCAATATCCAGTCAATATCCAGTCAATATCCAATCAAAACCCAGTCAATATCCAGTCAATATCCAGTCAATACCCAGTCAATATCCAGTCAATACCCAGTCAATATCCAATCAATACCCAGTCAATATCCAATCAAAACCCAGTCAATATCCAGTCAATATCCAGTCAATATCCAGTCAATATCCAGTCAATACCCAGTCAATATCCAGTCAATATCCAGTCAATATCCAGTCAATATCCAGTCAATACCCAGTCAATATCCAGTCAATACCCAGTCAATATCCAGTCAATACCCAGTCAATATCCAATCAATACACAGTCAATACCCAGTCAATATCATACACCTAGGCTTTTTTCAGTCAGGTAAAACATTCTGAATGTAAAACACGATTTCCTATTCTACATGACACACAATAATATTTGTTCTACATTCTACATTTTATCTGAAAGTTCTGTTGCAGCCTCCTGAACAGGCCCCAGGCCAAATATCTACTGTACACCAGGCATTATATAGGGCAGGTTAAATATGCCAGAGGGAATACGCCAGAGGGAATACGCCAGAGGGAATATGCCAGGCCAGACATGTTGTAAGAAATGTCCTGAGGTGGTTAGGGAGGGCTGGGTAGCAATGATGTTCGGCCACGGCTCTGCCTGAAACTCAAAGCCCAAGGGATAGGGAAAGTAGCAAGGTTCACACACACACACACACACACACACACACACACACACACACACACACACACAGCACGAGCTATGTTTTAACATGAAACAAAAAGGTTCGCTTACACTCTTAAAAATAGACAGAGTTGACAATGAAGGGCCTGATGGGTACCATGACCAGTCACACATTCATGTGACAGTGACACACCTTTACAGGAGTCCTCAAGAAGACACAGGAAATGAAGTCACTAAGATATTTTCCATTTTCGTTAATTAGTGGAGTGACGAGAAAGATCAGATCCATGAAATGGATGATATTTCAAATGTAAACGTGTGAGTAATCGCTGCAGAATGTTTCTTTTGTACATTACTTGATTTCAGAACTCACACACAATCCTAATCAACTCCCAAACCATGTAAAAGCACAGAATACAAAAAATGTTTACTAAAATATAAATACAAACACACACACACATACACACAAACACACACACACTGAGGCCCTATCAGTGTGGGAGATGTGTGTGTGTGTGTGTAGCGTGGCGGGCTACCTGGTCACATCTGGCTGTATTTTTACAGCAGGCAGTAAATCCAGCTAAAAGTCAGTGACTCATGATGCCACTGATGATCTGCATACATCTACATTTAATCTGCCAAGCACTAACACCATACATCTACATTTAATCTGCCAAACACTAACACCGTACATCTACATTTAATCTGCCAAGCACTAACACCATACATCTACATTTAATCTGCCAAGCACTAACACCGTACATCTACATTTAATCTGCCAAGCACTAACACCATACATCTACATTTAATCTGCCAAGCACTAACACCGTACATCTACATTTAATCTGCCAAGCACTAACACCATACATCTACATTTAATCTGCCAAACACTAACACCATACATCTACATTTAATCTGCCAAGCACTAACACCATACATCTACATTTAATCTGCCAAACACTAACACCATACATCTACATTTAATCTGCCAAGCACTAACACCATACATCTACATTTAATCTGCCAAACACTAACACCGTACATCTACATTTAATCTGCCAAGCACTAACACCGTACATCTACATTTAATCTGCCAAGCACTAACACTGTACATCTACATTTAATCTGCCAAGCACTAACACCATACATCTACATTTAATCTGCCAAACACTAACACCGTACATCTACATTTAATCTGCCAAGCACTAACACCGTACATCTACATTTAATCTGCCAAGCACTAACACTGTACATCTACATTTAATCTGCCAAGCACTAACACCATACCTCTACATTTAATCTGCCAAGCACTAACACCATACCTCTACATTTAATCTGCCAAACACTAACACCATACATCTACATTTAATCTGCCAAACACTAACACCATACATCTACATTTAATCTGCCAAGCACTAACACCATACATCTACATTTAATCTGCCAAGCACTAACACCGTACATCTGGAGGACAAGCCCTTTCTATCCCCCCCCATCCCAGTCACATACACATACATGCGCTGTCACACACAAAAACATGCTGGAAGCATGCAGTCACACACATTTGAGTTAAAATCTGTATTAATATCTTTACTTCTACCTCTATACTCAATCTACCCACGTCTTTCATCTCTCCCTCTTTCACCTCTTTCCCTTCATCTCTCTCTCTCTCTCTCTCCCTGATCTGTCTCTTCATATAGTGTGGCAGGTTGAATAATTCAGGCATCTGTCTGACCGACCCAGAGTGTCCTGAGCTTGGCAGAGCTTTCCTCTCTACCTCTCTACCTCTTTCCTCTCTCTCTACCTCTATCCCATCTCTCTACCTCTCTCTACCTCTATCCTCTATCCCCCTCTCTCTACCTTTATCCCTCTCTACCTCTATCCCCCTCTCTCTACCTCTATCCCCCTCTCTCTACCTCTATCCCCTCTCTCTACCTTTATCCCTCTCTACCTCTATCCCCCTCTCTCTACCTCTATCCCCCTCTCTCTACCTGTATCCCTCTCTACCTCTATCCCCCTCTCTCTACCTCTATAACTCTCTACCTCTTTCCCCCTCTCTCTACCTCTTTCCCCCTCTCTCTACCTCTATCCCCCTATCTCTACCTCTATCCCCCTCTCTCTACCTCTATCCCCTCTCACCAACTCTACCCCTCTCTCTACCTCTATCCCCCTCTCTCTACCTCTATCCCCTCTCACCAACTCTACCCCTCTCTCTACCTCTATCCCCTTCTCTCTACCTCTATCCCCCTCTCTCTACCTCTATCCCCCTCTCTCTACCTCTATCCTCCTCTCTCTACCTCTATCCCCCTCTCTCTACCTCTATCCCCCTCTCTCTACCTCTATCCCCCTCTCACCAACTCTACCCCTCTCTCTACCTCTATCCCCCTCTCTCTACCTCTATCCTCCTCCTCTTGTCTATCTGTTTCTCTTCTGTATCAGTCTCTGCTCCACCTCTCCATACAAACCCAATATCCTTTTTCATTGTACCTCTTTCTACGTTCTTTATGCTCTTTTTTTACTGTTATACACACACTATTTCTCTGTTTTGAATTCTCGCCTTCTTTCTCAGTCTCCCTTCCTCTTTCTCCATGGTCACTAACATGTTCATTGAAGCAGTCAGCAAAGGAAACAGGCCCAAACAGTAACCGTTATCACATTATAAACACAACCACAATCCAACCATAAGATAAACACAACCACAATTCAACACATTTTAAATACACCCACAGCCAATTACTAAACACTAAAACAACCCCTAAATTACAAAGTATACCATCACTGCTGAAACAACACAGAGACATTTTTAATGAACCTTCAGACGTAAGCCAAACCAAAGCATTTAAAAACATTACAGCGGTGAACAAGCAACAAACATGTTTTCAGATGCACACTGCCACCAGGGAAACAAAACAACACAAAACAACAAAGCAACCACTTGTAATAGCCTTGTTAAAACCAAGCATAGAGTTTAATTGTTATAATTAATTGGTATTAGATTTAAGGTGACTGAATTGCTCCTGAATTGTTATGTCGTTGATGCATTTCTTTTGAAGGAATATTTTTTTAAAGTACAAGTGAAATAGGTTGGTTTACTTTTAAGTTTGGACCAATAAGGTAGTTTGTTAAGCTGAGGCCAATGGGAGAGTTGACCAGGTTAACAGGAGGCCTGGGAAAGAGACGTTGAAGAACGAGGGAGAGACGTTGAAAAAAGGATGGAGAGAAAGAGAAAGAAAAACTATAAAAGAAGACGATAAAAGTAACAAAAAAAAACATATCTACCAAGTTTTGAAGGGAAATATTGATTTGATGTTATAAGAGAGTAATTATTATTTTGTTAAGAAATACTTAGTAGAGATTGAAGCTACCGTCTCATCGTGGAGGTATTTGACAGCCTCGAGGTTAGCCTAGCGTCGTGGAGGTATTTGACAGCCTCGAGGTTAGCCTAGCGTCGTGGAGGTATTTGACAGCCTCGATGTTAGCCTAGCGTCGTGGAGGTATTTGACAGCCTCGAGGTTAGCCTAGCGTCATGGAGGTATTTGACAGCCTCGATGTTAGCCTAGCGTCGTGCGAGAACTGAAGAGAATTGCTTGTGGAAGATTAACGAGTTCATGTTTCCATGGGATATCTGTTGCTGCTAAGGAGTACTGTCTACATTGATAGCTGTGCATCTTGTGAGTACACCTGCACGGAACTGCTATACTTCGCTGAGGAAATATCTAGGAGTCGTGAGTAACCACAACGGTGGGGTGCTTCGGGACTTTATGTGCGTCGTCATTTTTTGGGGGGAGCTCCGACGCGCGCCAACGGGGTTAACCAAGCTTGCAAGTCATTTGAACATGGGTTGTGAAAAATCATTGGGGTTTATTATTTGTATTTCTTTTGATGTGGCACATTGAAAATGTGATAATATACATCTTTAACCTTATGTCTGTTGCGTTGGTGGAGTCATTTACTGTTTCAGTTTCATTTATTGCATGGGTTATTATATATCCTTATATAATAACAAAAATCTCTAATCATTCTATCTGAAGTGAATCCCCTAGTTTGTCATCATCCTAGCGAGTTTACAATAGGGATTTTCATTGGAGATGTGCTTCTCACCTAACATCCCATGCTGTTGAGATATTCTAAGTAAGGTAATATCGTGAGAGTCACATTTGAGCCTGGTGAGAGGGTTACATACTAAACAGCAGCCAGCCCAGTAACCATTGTACACAACAACTAGCTAGCTACCCATTCAAGTGTCAACGCAACTTAGTGTCAGCTATTGTGTGTACTCCGACTAACCTCATCACAGACCTGGGGAGCATTCATGTGGGGGAAATGTACTGAACATTTTAAAACATTCTAAAACGTTGTTCCCTTCTGAACGCAGCCCGGACCCTTTATCACCGTAATCTAAACCTACAGAAGGATTATAGTAGTAGTGGGAGCTGTACTGTGGCACACTGGATGAATGGTAAATTATGGAGACAAAGACTTAGACATCACTCAATCTCTCACACACACACACACGCACACGCACACACGCACACGCACACGCACACGCACACGCACAAACAAACAAACAAAAACAACACATTTTATCTTTATACACAAACTACGACGTTGAGACATGGAAAAGACAACAGTATTGGCTTTTGATGTAGTGTGTGTGTGTGTGTGTGTGTGTGTGTGTGTGTGTGTGTGTGTGTGTGTGTGTGTGTGTGTGTGTGTGTGTGTGTGTGTGTGTGTGTGTGTGTGTGTGTGTGAGCATGTTTCCTCTCTTACCTTGGGTTATAAAGTGCATGTGCGTCACGCATGTGAGTGGCGTCGAGGTCGTAAGTCTGTTGCATTCTCCACGCGCTGCCACATTTGCCGTACTTATCTTCACTATTAACCTGGGCCTTTGATAAGTTCATTCTACAACACAGAGAATCACAGGGAACAGGGGGTCAGATAGGAGCAGCAGTCTGGGAGGAGAACACAGAGACAGTAGGACTGATACTTCAAACAGACAGGGAACAGGGGGTCAGATAGGAGCAGCAGTCTGGGAGGAGAACACAGAGACAGTAGGACTGATACTTCAAACAGACAGGGAACAGGGGGTCAGATAGGAGCAGCAGTCTGGGAGGAGAACACAGAGACAGTAGGACTGATACTTCAAACAGACAGGGAACAGGGGGTCAGATAGGAGCAGCGGTCTGGGAGGAGAACACAGAGACAGTAGGACTGATACTTCAAACAGACAGGGAACAGGGGGTCAGATAGGAGCAGCAGTCTGGGAGGAGAACACAGAGACAGTAGGACTGATACTTCAAACAGACAGGGAACAGGGGGTCAGATAGGAGCAGCAGTCTGGGAGGAGAACACAGAGACAGTAGGACTGATACTTCAAACAGACAGGGAACAGGGGGTCAGATAGGAGCAGCAGTCTGGGAGGAGAACACAGAGACAGTAGGACTGATACTTCAAACAGACAGGGAACAGGGGGTCAGATAGGAGCAGCAGTCTGGGAGGAGAACACAGAGACAGTAGGACTGATACTTCAAACAGACAGGGAACAGGGGGTCAGATAGGAGCAGCAGTCTGGGAGGAGAACACAGAGACAGTAGGACTGATACTTCAAACAGACAGGGAACAGGGGGTCAGATAGGAGCAGCAGTCTGGGAGGAGAACACAGAGACAGTAGGACTGATACTTTAGTTCAACAGACAGTTAGCCTGTACATATTGAGCGTTGGATGTAAGTTCAGCATGAGGGGCATATTTCAGCAATGTATTTCATTACATGGGTTATTGATAGATGATTGCTACTTTTCCACATGAACGATGTAGCACAGCCATTTAGGATGGATGTAGCACAGCCATTTAGGAAATTATATTTTTAATGCCCCCAACTGTACATACTAAATGATGGTCAGATGGGACACCTGAGTACAATGGAACGGGTCTTACTGACGCTACCTTAGATTAGAGACTCAGAATATTACAGACATACAGAGAGAGAGAGACAGACAGGCAGGACTTGTATATACAGTATGCACATCATGGGGCCTATATAAGACAACAACAGATAGTGCTTACGAACACTTTTTATGGCCTTGAGCTATGGTAACGTTTACCATAGTTTAGGTTGTTCATGGTAAACGTTTAACGGCTGCATTTACCGGACACTGTTACTTGGGAGAAGGGTGTGTGTGAGACATTAATAGAAGCCTTCCTGGACAGTTATAATATGCTACGGGTATTATTGGTCTTGGGATAAAAAGCAAGGAAAGAGGATGGACTGTTAGCTGTCAATCAAATACCACCTCTGCATCAGGGGAGGAGCTGTCTCCAGGGTGATAAGGTAACCCCCGGCAATGGAATCAGAATCATCGTCTGAAAATGTAAAAAAATAAAATAAATTAAAGTGCAGAAAAGTACGGACAGTCCAGACAGTTTGACGTCACTGAGAGGAAACTATGTGTGTGTGTGTGTGTGTGTGTGTGTGTGTGTGTGTGTGTGTGTGTGTGTGTAATGAAATTGCCAGGTGCCCTACATTAAAAGAGAAAACCAGGGGAAAGATCCCTAGACTAATAATAAGAATATCTTTATATCAGAACGGGAATTTTTTTGGACATTCCACTAGGAAAGAAATGTCTTAAAACTCACTCTAAAAATAGATAGAGCTAAAATCACTGCAATTGAAAATAAACAACACTAATCTAAATATGGGTAGCAAATCTGTGAAAAGTGTATTAAAGGCTGTCTTTCCTTATTTCTTTCATTCTGTCTATTCAGACTAATAAACATATTTTCTATATTATAATACACATATATTATAATAATTGTTAATTTGGGTATGAGACAAAATCATTTTAGAGAAAGAATGGGATAATGTGGTAATCATTTCATGTTTGTGTAATATGTTGAGTCTGTTGTCTCTATGTGTATCAGTAAATACGTCAGAACATGGACCTCACGTACTGATAAAGACAAAGACATGTTTACCACACAAACACACACACACTGGAACACTGTGTGTGTGTGTGTGTGTGTGTGTGTGTGTGTGTGTGTGTGTGTGTGTGTGTGTGTGTGTGTGTGTGTGTGTGTGTGTGTGTGTGTGTGTGTGTGTGTGTGTGTGTGTGTGTGCGTGTGTGTGTGTGTGCGTGTGTGTGTGGCTGGCCAGGCCGGCAGGCTATGGCAAAGTAGAAAAAGGCCTGTGCGTGTAATGTGTTGCCTTTAGTTTCAGTTCCAGTTGAGTGAACAGGATGAATCGATATGGTTCTGCAGACACGGCCGGCTCCAACACACAGCCATGGACAAGCCCCAGCTCAGCCCCAGCTCAGCACAGCTCAGCCCAGCTCAGCCCAGCTCAGCCCAGCTCAGCTCAACGTTCTATCTACTGTAGGGGCTCAACTCAATACAGCGCCTGCCGCGCGCTACGTATTCACTTACATTAGCAAAAATGCTAAAATACCAACGTCGCGCAGCGGGATTAGCACGCCATTGCTTTATTACATTACGCTTTGTGGTGTGATAATCGGATTGAGTTTTAAACCTTACCTTCATAAAATATAAAAGGTTATTTGGGGAGAAAGACCATTACTTTGGAGAGGGTTTAGTCTACAATATATACAGCACAGCAGCAGTGTTAGGACACACACTGCTTATCTTGTACTTTAGGAGGAGAATTAGGAGAATGTTAGGAGAATGTTAGGAGACTTGCCTAGTTAAACTTTTTTTTAATACAAAATAAACTCTGCATTATTTTATACTAAATATTTCAAGTAAACAAAATATATACTAATAATAAATGTTACTGAAAACAAATTAACTTAAATACTTATGGTCTCAAATCAAAGCCTAATAATCAAATATTGCTTTCAGTTAGCAGGATGCAAAGCAAAATACAGTCTAATTAAATAATACACACTTCATGATGCGCACACGTTAACATTAAACTACTAAATAGTAGAACTATCTCTCCCACGTAACAACAACTTAATAACTGAGAGAGTTGACCACTGTGAGCAGCGACTCCTCCTTCAGTGATGCATAGTGTGAGAGGGTCTCTATACATACAACACTACCATACCACCAGAGAGACAGACACACCTGACCCCATACATACAACACTACCATACCACCAGAGAGACAGACACACCTGACCCCATACATACAACACTACCATACCACCAGAGAGAGAGAGAGAGAGAGAGAGAGAGAGAGAGAGAAAACGCGACTGCCATCTCAGCACTCTCAGAGTCCAGAGAGAGGAAAGGAGAGGAGGAGCGGAAGACAACAAAAGTATGTGATAAAATGGAGGGCTGGAAGAAGGGGAGGTGTGGACCCTCAGGAGGAGTATGTTAGTGACTAACCAAGTCTAGACCCAGGCTGTATAAACCAACATTAACAAGAAATGTCGGCTTACAGTGATACAGAACAAGCATCATACAGTACTTGGAGATTTGGAGAAGAGAGTCAGAATTTTTATACATTAACGTATAATGTATTTTTGTAATATTTCCTACTATTAAAAATAAAACCTAAACTTGTCAGAATAAATCTCTGCTTCAAAACTATAATTTCACAATGACAAATAATGGACTGATGTTGTATGTAAAGTAATGTACTGTATTTTAAAGGAAAATGGATTGGATAGGAGAAGAGGAGAGTATGATAGAACAGTAGCGAAGGAGAGAGAGAAACTGAGGGGGACAGAGAGAACAGAAGAGAGAGGGGAACTGAGGGGGACAGAGAGAACAGAAGAGAGAGGAACTGAGGGTGACAGAGAGAACAGAAGAGAGAGAGGAACTGAGGGGGACAGAGAGAACAGAAGAGAGAGGAACTGAGGGGGACAGAGAGAACAGAAGAGAGAGGAACTGAGGGGGACAGAGAGAACAGAAGAGAGAGGAACTGAGGGGGACAGAGAGAACAGAAGAGAGAGGAACTGAGGGGGACAGAGAGAACAGAAGAGAGAGGGGAACTGAGGGGGACAGAGATAACAGAAGAGAGAGGAACTGAGGGGGACAGAGAGAACAGAAGAGAGAGAGGAACTGAGGGGGACAGAGAGAACAGAAGAGAGAGGGGAACTGAGGGGGACAGAGAGAACAGAAGAGAGAGGAACTGAGGGTGACAGAGAGAACAGAAGAGAGAGAGGAACTGAGGGGGACAGAGAGAACAGAAGAGAGAGGAACTGAGGGGGACAGAGAGAACAGAAGAGAGAGGAACTGAGGGGGACAGAGAGAACAGAAGAGAGAGGAACTGAGGGGGACAGAGAGAACAGAAGAGAGAGGGGAACTGAGGGGGATAGAGAGAACAGAAGAGAGGGGGAACTGAGGGGGACAGAGAGAACAGAAGAGAGAGGGGAACTGAGGGGGACAGAGAGAACAGAAGAGAGAGGAACTGAGGGGGACAGAGAGAACAGAAGAGAGAGAGGAACTGAGGGTGACAGAGAGAACAGAAGAGAGAGGGGGACTGAGGGGGACAGAGAGAACAGAAGAGAGAGGAACTGAGGGGGACAGAGAGAACAGAAGAGAGAGGAACTGAGGGGGACAGAGAGAACAGAAGAGAGAGGGGAACTGAGGGGGATAGAGAGAACAGAAGAGAGGGGGAACTGAGGGGGACAGAGAGAACAGAAGAGAGAGGGGAACTGAGGGGGACAGAGAGAACAGAAGAGAGAGGAACTGAGGGGGACAGAGAGAACAGAAGAGAGAGAGGAACTGAGGGGGACAGAGAGAACAGAAGAGAGGGGAACTGAGGGGGACAGAGAGAACAGAAGAGAGAGGGGGACTGAGGGGGACAGAGAGAACAGAAGAGAGAGAGGAACTGAGGGGGACAGAGAGAACAGAAGAGAGAGGGGAACTGAGGGGGACAGAGAGAACAGAAGAGAGGGGAACTGAGGGGGACAGAGAGAACAGAAGAGAGAGGGGGACTGAGGGGGACAGAGAGAACAGAAGAGAAAGGAACTGAGGGGGACAGAGAGAACAGAAGAGAGAGGAACTGAGGGGGATAGAGAGAACAGAAGAGAGAGGAACTGAGGGGGACAGAGAGAACAGAAGAGAGAGGAACTGAGGGGGACAGAGAGAACAGAAGAGAGAGGAACTGAGGGGGACAGAGAGAACAGAAGAGAGAGGAACTGAGGGGGACAGAGAGAACAGAAGAGAGAGGGGGACTGAGGGTGACAGAGAGAACAGAAGAAAGAGGAACTGAGGGGGACAGAGAGAACAGAAGAGAGGGGGAACTGAGGGGGACAGAGAGAACAGAAGAGAGGGAGAATGAGGGGGACAGAGAGAACAGAAGAGAGATAGGAACTGAGCGGGACAGAGAGAACAGAAGAGAGAGGAACTGAGGGGGCATCTGTGAAAAAACATTAACCTATAGGGTTCTAAATGAACCTATTTCACACTCCCGTCAGAAGTTGTAAGGATTACACACACACACACACACACACACACACACACACACACACACACACACACACACACACACACACACACACACACACACACACACACACACACACACACACACGGATTAGCACACAGGACATTGAGCAAAATTACGCCAAGTACCTGTGTGTGTGTGTGTGTGTCCATGCCTTGCTGATGCTTAGTTACTCACTCAAGTGTTGCTGGTCCATCTGTGAATGGAAGGCCCGTGACTGTGCATGTGTGTGGGAGAGTATGTGCGTGTGTGTGATGGTGAAGCTGTGATTGATGAGACAGGTGCCATTCTTCCTAATGCAGAAGCAGGAGCCCTGAGGAGCACAAATACCACCACCACCAGCCTCCCCCTGTCCCTCCTCCCATCTGCCCCGAAACACCCAGAGGAAAGTAGTGACTCACCCAGAGGAAAGTAGTGACTCACCCAGAGGAAAGTAGTGACTCACCCAGAGGAAAGCAGTGACTCACCCAGAGGAAAGCAGTGACTCACCCAGAGGAAAGTAGTGACTCACCCAGAGGAAAGCAGTGACTCACCCAGAGGAAAGTAGTGACTCACCCAGAGGAAAGCAGTGACTCACCCAGAGGAAAGCAGTGACTCACCAAGAGGAAAACAGTGACTCACCCAGAGGAAAGCAGTGACTCACCCAGAGGAAAGCAGTGACTCACCCAGAGGAAAGCAGTGACTCACCCAGAGGAAAGCAGTGACTCACCCAGAGGAAAGCAGTGACTCACACAGAGGAAAGCAGTGACTCACCCAGAGGAAAGCAGTGTCTCACCCAGAGGAAAGCAGTGACTCACCCAGAGGAAAGCAGTGACTCACCCAGAGGAAAGCAGTGACTCACTGTTTACTTAATGCTGTGTCTGTTCTGTTCTGTTCTGTGTTTTTACAGAAAGGGTGTGTTATGGGTATAGTCAGGAGCAGGTGGGTAGTTCAGAATGTCTGTGTGGTGTTAGCATTAGTGTGTGTGTGTGTGTGTGTGTGTGTCGGGGGAAGGTGTGGTTTGGTGTGTGTTAGCGTTAGCGACAGGAGCTGTTAGCGGGTTGAGTGGCAGATGGACTGTCGGCTTTAGTACTGAACGTGTGGGTAGGTGACAGTACCGACTGCGGGAAGAAGAGAGGAGATGGGGGGAGAGTAGGAGATGGTGGGAGAGGAGGAGGAGAGGAGGAGATGAGGGGAGAGGAGGGGGTGAGGGGGAGAGGAGGAGAGGAGGAGATGGGGAGAGGAGGTAGAGAGGAGGTGATGGAGGGGGTGAGGAGGAGATGGGGAGAGGAGGAGATGTGGGAGAGGAGGGGGTGAGGAGGAGACGGGGAGAGGAGGAGATGGGGGAGAGAGGAAGATGGGGGAAAGGAGGGTGAGAGGAGGAGAGGAGGCATAGCCAGGTCGTTCAGGATTGACATTGAAATTGGACGTCTATCCTGAGGACCTCGGGAAATGCCTTTAAAAAAGTGAGCACTATTACCATCAAGCAGGCTTGGGTTTTGCTAGGGCGTTGTGAACGGGGTAATCCAATGACTCTGGATCAGAACGTTGTGTGTTTGGTCCTAGTCGTGGACACTGTCTTTTTAATTTTTAATTTTAACCCTGTCCCAAACCTTAACCATTTGGAATGAGTGCCTAAACTTAAAGCTTAACGTTGAAATTTGACACATACAGAGCAGTAAGAGCAAGAAAAACACTTTGAAATTTGACATTTGGAGCAATTTTGAAAGTTGACGTTTGTAGAATATGGATGAAAGTCTAATTTGGGACTGTGAGAGCTTGTTGAGGAGGCAATAGGGAGCAGGTGTGGGAGAGGAAGAGATGGGGGAGAGAAAGAGATGGGGAGAGGAAGGGGAAAGGAGGAGATGGGGAGAGGAGGAGGTGGGGAGAGGAGGAGATGGGGGAGAGGAAGGGGAAAGGAGGAGATGGGGAGAGGAGGAGATGGGGAGATGTGGAGAGGAGGAGAGGAGGAGATGGGGAGATGGGGAGATGGGGAGAGGAGGAGAGGAGGAGATGGGGAGAGGAGGAGATGGGGAGAGGAGGAGAGGAGGAGATGGGGAGAGGAGGAGATGGGGAGAGGAGGAGAGGGGGAGATGGGGAGAGGAGGAGAGGAGGAGATGGGGAGAGGAGGAGATGGGGAGAGGAGGAGATGGGGAGAGGAAGGGGAAAGGAGGAGATGGGGAGAGGAGGAGATGGGGAGAGGGGGGGGAAGGAGGAGATGGGGAGAGGAGGAGATGGGGAGAGGGGGGGAGAGGAGGAGATGGGGAGAGGATGGGGAGAGGAGGAGATGGGGTGAGGATGAGATTGGGAGACGAGCGGGAGAGGAGGAGATGGGGAGAGGAGGAGATGGGGAGAGGAGGGGGAGAGGAGGAGATGGGGAGAGGAGGAGATGGGGAGAGGAGGGGGAGAGGAGGAGATGGGGAGAGGAGGAGAGGATGGGGAGAGGAGGAGATGGGGAGAGGAGGGGAAGTTTTCTAAAGGAACGCATTCTAAACAGGTTTAAAATGAAGAACACAAACACTATTGCCTACCAACTGGGTTTCTGGGTTTCTTTTCACCTAAAACTACATTCGGCCTATAAACTGTGCTATAGTTTGCGCTGATGAGGGAATATTCCTGTTCTCAGGTATATATAATCTGACGCAGATTAAAACAAATCTCTAATCAGAGTAAAACATTCTCCAAAACAACACTACTTTGAGTCGATAAAACAGTCAAATAATGACATTCTAAAATTCTAAAATAACCAATAAAAAAATGAAATGTGTTGGTTACTGACAATACAACAAATATTTATCCAACCACTTAATTCAGAGTTGTTGTTGTTGTGATTAGGAAGTAGGAAGGACAAGGACTGATGAACTGGGAGAGTACTGGGGGCATGGGCGGGGAGCTCGACCATACCGACCATACCGCGTGTACACACAGCTCCCTAGAGCTCCCGGTGTGGTCAAGCACAGCTAAGTGACAACCACAACACATACACACACGTACATACACACATACACACACATACATACACACACATACACAACACATGTATACAACAACCTTACACCAGTTTATTTGTCTGTGTTTATGCCTGTATATCTGTTAGTCTGTCTGTCCACTCAGACATATTGGGCATGCAGATGCTCCATGCGATACGATCATCACAAATACAACTCAATAAAATAACAGTTGTGCAAAAAGTTGCATTTATAGCAGGAGAAATTAAATAAAATATGGGGAAAATCAAATGAATCAGCTGCGGGATGCAAATTAAATTAATTTAAATTGTTTTCTATTGCAACAGTAATTGATCATTTAGTAGGAAATGAAAAACATTTACTCAATAAATAAACTGCCTTTTAATAATAAAAAAAGACTACTTCCCTTTTCTTTTAGCGCTGTTTACTTGACTTAACTACTCTGGTTAAAATGTTTCCATCCTAAAAAAACACAATGTAAATCAATATATGCGTCATTCTAAGTATTTTGAAATAGGTTGCCGTTTGTACTTTCATTTTTGAACAAACCCCAAAAGATGCACAGTGTCCGTTTCAGACTACATTTGCTGTGGTATTGTATCATTACCAAACCAAAGTTTAAGAGGGGTAAAAAGCAATGGGAGAAGAGGGTCCTCACATCTAGTTCCAACTGAACGCAACGCTAAACTGGAGAGAGAGAGGGAGAGAACGAGGGAGACGGGGAGACGGGGAATAGGGGAACGATGCCGAACGGAGCGAAATGAGAGAGAGATGAGAGACAAATGAGAGAGAGATGAGAGAGAGATGAGAGATGAGAGAGAGATGAGAGAGAGATGAGAGAGAGATGAGAGAGTGATGGGGTCCTGCCATTCTCCCCCCCATCAGTCACACTTATGAAGCATGATGGTAGGATGAGAGAGAGATGGGAGAGAGATGGGAGAGAGATGAGAGAGAGATGAGAGAGAGATGAGAGAGAGATGAGAGAGAGATAAGAGAGAGATGGGGTTCTGTCATTCTCTCCCCATCAGTCACACACGTGAAGCATGATGGGAGGATGAGAGGAGGAAATATTTCACTGTCAGACAGGAGGCTGCATGGCTATTCATCCCCCCGCCACCTCTCTGTCTCTGCTGCAGGACAATGACAATTTAATCATTCCATACAAGACCACACCATGCAGAGGAGAGCAGAGAGCTCACACAAACGCACACACACACACAAAAACGTGTACACACACACACACACACACAAAAACGTGCACACACACACACACACACACACACACACACACACACACACACACACACACACACACACACACACACACACACACACACACACCACACACACACACACACACACACACACACAGCTTCCTCCTCCCCTCTCTCCTGGCCAAACCAGCAGGCCGCCCTATTTGATAAGCATAACAGACCTAGCACTTAACAATCTTCCCCTAGCCCCCACACACACACACACACACACGTACGTACGTACGTACGCAGGCACGCACACACACACACACACCTTGTTTTTAGAGTTACTACGCTACCCCATCCACTCTCGCCGAAAAAAAGCACAAAACATGGAGATAACATGATAAATGATCAGCTGTCAGTTCACACTCTCTCTCTTTTTATAGAGGAGGATTCAAACAGAAGAAGGAGAAACAGGACGCGTGAATGACGGAGGAGGGGAATCCACAGGGGGAAGAGAGGGATGGAGAGAGGGAGAGATGGGGGATGAGTAGAGTGGAGGGGAATTGAATTGAAAGGTGGGAAGCGTCTCTCTCTATCTCTTTCTGGACGTCTAATTCGCTCAGCATCCAGCTTCTGTAGCGACAGCGACATGGGGTGTAATTGCTAATTGCGACGCATACCTCCGGAATGTTGAGGCGGTGTGTGTGTGTGTGGTGTCGTCCCTCCTAAAGCTCTTTCAACTCCTCATAAAAGCCAGCGCAACCCTCTCTCTCTCTCTCTCACACACACACACACACACACACACACACACACACACACACACACACACACACACACACACACACACACACACACACACACACACACACACACACTTGATGGATTGAACATAAATAAAATAAATTGACAATCACATCATCAAGGCCTCCTCCTCCTCCTCCTCCTCCTCTTCCTCTTCCTCTTCCTCCTCTTCCTCCTTCTCCTCCTCCATCCTTTCATACTCAGCCCTCTAAGGCTTTCTGCTCGCATTAGTAGATGTGTGTGTGTGATTTTGTGGTACGTGCATATGCTTGTGTGTGTCTGTGTGTCACTGAGTGTGTGTCAATTGTTTTGATTGCATCTTATGTGTGTGTGTGTGTCACTGAGTGTGTGTCAATGTGTGTGATTGCATCTTACGTGTGTGTGTGTGCGCGTGCGTCCGGAGGAGCACTTATTGCCTCCCTGCCAAACAAAAGACTCCCCCCTCCCGTCTCTGAGGGGTGAATGGGTCTGCTCAGGAGGCTCTCTCTTTGAGCCACAGTTAATTACCCTTGGAATGCCTCACACGCTGCACAAGAGGGGCAGACACCGCCACCGTGTGTGTGCGCTAGCGCTCATGTGTGTGGAGACAATGGGACAGCCATCAGACAGCCGGGGCCACGCAGATGCATAAAAACACATCATACAACACCCGTACACACAGGGACGATACACGAGCACACACACACACACACACACACACACACACACACACACACACACACACACACACACACACACACACACACACACACACACACACACACACATTCAAACATACCGGTGAGAAAAAATATCCATGCCACATATTGAGGCAGCATATTGACGTGATTTGACAGATGAATTAAGTAAATTATTTTATAAGGAGATTAAAATGAATTTAATTTACGCAATATCCCTCGATTCCCCTGATCCCTCTCTCCAGTGCTTTCCTCTTTTCCGCACAGAGAATGTCAGAATGAGAGACGGAGAGGAAAAACCAAAAATCCTCGTACTTTTCCCCAGCCGGCCAGCCTGGCTGGTTGTATCAGAAAGTGGTGTGATGTATAGAAAAAGCAGGCTCTCTCGTGGACACAGACAGAGCTGTCCATTAGAAACCATTCATTTAGGAATGATATATCTGTTACAGTATTTTATTCTGATTTGTTTTATTCATTCTTAGAAATGTTCAGGTATGTTAAATACACTGCATTTATTCTACAGAATTGAAAAGCATAAATTGCGCCATCAAATTTCTTAGAATGTATATTATTTAAATGTCCCACATTTTAAATCTGCACAATTTTAAATTTCATATCACTGTCCTATATCTACAAAACTGCAGAGCAAGACGCACTGTGTGCTCTGTCTCACTAAGTGTATTTAGAAATGAATGCAAAAAAAATGAAATGTCATGTCATGAGTCTACAATGAAAACCATATTCTGACATTGAAAATCATATATTTTAGTGCATTGAGTCCACAAACAAGACACCGCATAAATACGATTTGTATTCAAATGTAAATTGTAGTTCAAATGTAATTTAAAAAAAATCACATAGCACCATTATTTATCTGGAAAATATACAATAATATCTAATAACTACAAACCACAACATCCACCTTCACAGCTTAAAACAATCAGCCCAAGCCATTAAAACACTTCTCTATTCTTTCAATAGAAAACCTGTCCTGCAAATCTGCATTCAACATCCTCTTGACCTCTACGATTAACCAGAAAAAACAAACACACTAAATAAATTGAACTAAAAGGAGAAAAACCCTTAATGATATGCAAATTAAATGTATGTTCAGGCATGAAAGGAATACAATTATGATAATCAGCAAAACGGCACTTGTTATTATTATTATCAATATTTGTATTATTATCATTATCCTTAATATATCAATTAGAATCCCACTCATCAACTTCTATGTAGAAGATGAGCGGGGAGTGAGTGGGGAGAGAGGTGCGTGAGGACTATGAGTATATCCTGGTTATAGCTGGTAGCGAGGGAGGGATTCAGACAGTGTGTTTCTCTATGAGCAGCGACTCTAACCCCGGATCACTAAGGACACTGAGACAGAGGAAAACCCAGGCTAAAGCCCATCACTATAGACAGGGGAAAACCCAGGCTAAAGCCCATCACTATAGACAGGGGAAAACCCAGGCTAAAACCCATCACTATAGACAGGGGAAAACCCAGGCTAAAACCCATCACTATAGACAGGGGAAAACCCAGGCTAAAGCCCATCACTATAGACAGGGGAAAACCCAGGCTAAAACCCATCACTATAGACAGGGGAAAACCCAGGCTAAAAGCCATCACTATGGACAGGGGAAAACCCAGGCTAAAAGCCATCACTATGGACAGGGGAAAACCCAGGCTAAAACCCATCACTATAGACAGGGGAAAACCCAGGATAAAAGCCATCACTATAGACAGGGGAAAACCCAGGCTAAAAGCCATCACTATGGACAGGGGAAAACCCAGGCTAAAAGCCATCACTATGGGACCAGATTAAAATTGTATTTAACTAGGCAAGTCAGTCAAGAGCAAATTCTTATTTACAATGACGGCCTACACCAGCCAAACCTGGACGACGCTGGGCCAATTGTGCGCCACCCTATGGGACTCCCAATCACGGCTGGTTGTAAAACAGCCTGGATTCGAACCAGGGTGTCTGTAGTGACACCTCTAGCACTGAGATGCAGTGCCTTAGACCGCTGCGCCACTCGGGAGACCCAAAAGACAGTCTCCTGAATCTGTCTCCTTACAGACTATATGTCCCAAACACTTTCTCAGCTCCTCTCGCTATATCTCAGTCACACCAAAGCAATGAATTCACAAACTCTCCGAAGAAAAATGCTCACATACACCAAATGCTCTAGTAATAATTACATTTCTGGTCTTATCTGTCTCATTCAGAAAGAAAGAATTTGGGATATTCACTAAATGTTTCAGAAGAGAAGTGTATCTAAAGCTATGATTTAGCACCCACCCTGTCCACTAGACAAAACACACACTGTCCAAACACACATGACAAAACACACACTGTCCAAACACACATGACAAAACACACACTGTCCAAACACACATGACAAAACACACACTGTCCAAACACAGATGACAAAACACACACTGTCCAAACACGCACTGTCCAAACACACACTGTCGACATGACAAAACACACACTATCCAAACACACACATACACAGAAAGTCAGCAGGCATACAGGAAGTGGTTGGGTTGTGTACATTGACATGAATAAAATCTTTAATTCTATCTATGTAGATTACCAATCTAGCCTTTCTTTCTCTCTACTTAAGGTACCTCCAGTCTCTGTGTGAGTGTGTAGTCTACAAGTCCAGGGCAGGGGTTAAGAGTGCCGTGGCTTCCTTTAGAAAGTCAACTTGTCCAGCTATCCTCTCTTCTCTTCACTCTATCGATCTATTGGTTCCTTGGTATTCCATTCACTTGTATTCTATTATTTAACTTAAGGCCAAGTGGTATGAAACAGAGTGAGGAGTGTGCGAGTGTCCAAAACCAGGACTTCTATTTGATTTAGATATTATTAAATATGACGTTTTAGGCCATTCTGCCTCCTGGAACTCCTTAAATGTATTTGTTTAATAATACAACAGAACCCCTTCGATCTTTATTAGAGGACGTGCTGGTGTTGGTCAGTGCTGGGTGTTGTGTCTATAGACAGAAAGGTATGGATGTCCCTGATTCTGTATTTACGTAAAACACTCCACACACACACACACACACACACACACACACACACACACACACACACACACACACACACACACACACACACACACACACACACACACACACACACACACACACACACACACACTGTGCAGCGCAGTGTGCTGTGTTGTCTCTAATGCCGCGGCAGGCCCACACGCCGTGATGGCTGTCTGAAATTCAAGCTCTCCTGGCATTTAACAGCACTTTCTCCCCCTCTTCCTCCTCTCCCCTTCTCCTCCAGCCGCTTCTGTCCTCTCCTCACCTCCGTTACCCCTCTCTCTCTAGCTCTGGCCGTCCCGCTCCCCCTTTCACTCTGCTGGCTGGCTGACAGACAGCCCTCACGCACGCTGACCCTGCCTAATAAACTAAGACTGAAACATGCCAGACTGACCACACACACACACACACACACATTTATAAAGTAAGGCATTATGGCTCTCTGTACCAGGACATACCTGTCAGAGTGTGTGTCCTACTCAGGTAGAGAAGCAGAAATCCGGCTCCTCACGCTGAGTGAGAGCTCCTCTCTGCACCGCAGCCGAGCACCCGTAGACAGACACACACTCACTGTTACACACACACACACACACACACACACACACACACACACACACACACACACACACACACGCACACACACACACACACACACACACACACACACACGCACACACACACACACACACACACACACACACACACGCACACACAAAGACACACAAACACACACACACTACCTGAAAGTGTAAACAACCTTGACATGCTACCGGCCACCTCCGCAGCATAGTACCAAACAAAATAATACACACTCACACACTCTTAGTCTGATGAACACGTACCCACACAGGCAGACACACAATCAAAGGCATTCACAATGACAAGAGGGAAAAACATCAATAGTAAAAAGGTCAAATTTACCTACTCTTGTTGTTCAGAGTGTAGAGAGTAACACTCGGGCAGGGGAAGTTCTACAGAATCCATCTGCACACTGCCACCATAATGTGAGCAACCCTCCTCTATGAATCAAAGTTTTTTTCTGCTATCCTCCTCCTCTCCTCTCCTGTCCTCCTCCCTTTCTTCTCTCTCTCTCCTCTCTCGCTCCGTTCCTGTCAGAGTACTGCAATCAGCCACAGTGGTCCTCCGTGTGACAAGCCTATAGGCACAGCAGCCAGCAGGTTGGGACCAAAAGCTCCAGCACTCTTCTAATCAAGGACTTAAAGCCACAATTGGAGCTCATGAATAATGAAGCAAGGCTTTGCATATGTAGTCCCTCTGGCCCATCCGGGCTGCTCATTGGTGGACGGGCGGCCAATGAGAAAGATGCAGGCTCGGTCTTCGCTCACGGAGAGAGAGAGAGAGAGAGAGAGAGAGAAAGAGAGAGAGAGAGAGAGAGAGGGGAGCCGAGCAGGTGGAGAGGAAGGGCAGACACAAAGAGAGAGAGACAGAGGGAGTAAGACAGGGGGCAGATGAATAACGAGAGTGAGCGGTGAAGAGAGAGAGAGAGAGAGAGGTGAGGAGAGGGGGATTTAAAGAAACAGCGCATTCTAATTCTCTATATTATCTCTCTCTGTCTCTCAGGGTAGTTGTTATCAGTTATTTCTGTTGAGTGGAGAGATAAAGTCTTTCAGGCCGGGGTAATACCAAACGGGTAATACCAAACGTTGTGAATGAAGCCTGCATACAAATACACTGTTCCATCTGTTTATTGGCATGTCTGTCATTCTCTCAGTCCCTTTCTTTCTTTCTCTTCCTTTTCTCGCTCTGTCTGTCTCTATTGCTCTGTAATTCTCTGCCCGTCTGTCTGTAAGTGAGAAGATTAGTAAAATGAAGTAATCTCTCTGACCGTAATGTGTTTAAACAGGCCGCTTACACACGCTCTGGTTTGTGAATATGTGTCCTGTGTAGGCCAGAGCGAGAAGAGAGAGATTTTAAAAAAATAAAGAGATGAAATGAGAAAGGGTAAAATGATTGGCTAAGTAAACATGAACAATAAAGTTACAATACAAAACATCCAAGCTTGGCCTCACACAAGCAATAGGTGAAACACTGACATGTTACATCACTTAGTTTGATAATGTAATAGAATATCAGTGTCTTTCACACTATCCAAAAGGAAATTAAATAAAAAAGAGGCAAATATTGGACAACTCTATAACCACTCAGCAGTAAAATAGGGATTAGTTTTCCCAGGCACAGATTCCAGACTGTCTTTGTTGTGGAATGATTGAGGAATGATTGGGGCATGTTTTCACGGAACTGGCTGTGTCCAGGTTGTTTTCCGTGCGTGTGTCAGCGGCTCCCCGCCTTCCCAACCCCAGCGGGACGACGCAATTCCCACTGCTAAGAAAATTCAGGAGCGCTGCCGTTCCGCTTAGGAATAGTCTCCAACTGTCTCCGTGCTCCACACACACATGCGCGCACACACACACACACACACACACACACACACCACACACACACACACACACACACACACACACACACACACACACACACACACACACACACACACACACACACACACACACACACACACACACACACACCCAGGAGGTGGAACCCTATTTCCTACAACACATCTTCCTCTGTCGTTGTATTAGTTCTCTCCAGTTCAGTCTTATAGGCTCCCACCCTGAATAGAGTGCATGTGGGGAACAGAGAGAATGAGAGGATGAGGGAGCAGAGGGTGGAAAGGAGGGATGAGGTGTGTGTGTGTGTGTGTGTGTGTGTGTGTGTGTGTGTGTGTGTGTGTGTGTGTGTGTGTGTGTGTGTGTGTGTGTGTGTGTGTGTGTGTGTGTGTGTGTGTGTGTGTGTGTGTATGTGTGTGTGAACAGAGACACATACTGAACAAAAAGTCTGTTAGGTATATCGCCTCCTATATTAACACCTTCAAATGAAAGATAAATACTATATTTCAAAGTATCCAGCCAATAGATGTGGTATAAAATCAACACATCGCTGCTCTGTTTTGTCACTGTGTTAACTGATCCTTAGTAAAGAGCAGCTATAGCTGCCCGAGCTAACTAGGGCCACATAGGTGGGCCATCCAGTCTTCAATGAATTAAAACATGATCATATGAAGAAATCATCATGGGGTGTGAGTTACGAGGGCTAGGAGCCAGCTACGACACTGCACATACACATACGCACAAATGCAGACACATAGGCAGAAACAGGCACACACATGCCTGGACGCACACATATAAGCGCACACACAAATACACTCACACGTCTGGCCAGGCATACCTCTGTTATGATGTATCCTTCAGTCTATATGCATTGACAAAGATGAGTTGGAATCAACGCAGCCTTCTGTAAACAAATACTTTAGCAGTCTCTCTCTCTCTCTCTCTCTCTCTCTCTCTCTCTCTCTCTCTCTCTCTCTCTCTCTCTCTCTCTCTCTCTCTCTCTCCTCTCTCTCTCTCTCTCTCTCTCTCTCTCTCTCTCTCTCTCTCTCTCTCTCTCTCTCTCTCTCCTCTCTCTCTCTCTCTCTCTCTCTCTCTCTCTCTCTTTCTTTCTTTCTCAGCTTACCTGCAGCAACATACAAAAACAGGAAGATAAAACCCTTAAAAATACATTGTTCATACTAACACACAAAACATTAACAACATCTCCCCCCTATTGCCCTCAGAACAGCCTCAATTCGTCAGGACATGGACTCTACAAGGCGTCGAAAGCGTTCCACAGGAATGTCGGCCCATGTTGACTCCAATGCTTCCCACAGTTGTGTCAAGTTGACTGGATGTCCTTTGGGTGGTGGACCATTCTTGATACACTCTGGAAACTGTTGAGAATTAAAAATCCTGACCCAAACCGGTGAGCCTGGCACCTACTACCATACCCCGTTCAAAGGTACTTCCATCTTTTTTCTTGCTCATTGAACCTCTGAATGACACACATACACAATCCATGTGTCAATTTTCTCAAGGCTTAAAAATCCTTCTTTAACCTGTCTCCTCCCCTTCAACTACACTGATTGAAGTGGATTTAACAGGTGACATCAATGACAGATCATAGTTTTCACCTGGATTCACCTGGTCAGTCTATGTCAAGGAAAGAGCAGGTGTTCATGATGTTTTATGCACTCAGTGTGAGTCAGTGTGTATCAGTGTGAGTCAGTGTGTATCAGTGTGTATCAGTGTGAGTCAGTGTGAGTCAGTGTGAGTCAGTGTGTATCAGTGTGTATCAGTGTGAGTCAGTGTGTATCAGTGTGTGTCAGTGTGTGTCAGTGTGTGTCAGTGTGTGTCAGTGTGTATCAGTGTGTATCAGTGTGTATCAGTGTGTATCAGTGTGTGTCAGTGTGTATCAGTGTGTGTCAGTGTGTGTCAGTGTGTGTCAGTGTGTATCAGTGTGTGTCAGTGTGTGTCCACACTCATACACACGGTTTCTTTTTTACTAAAATGAGTTTCAGACAAATCACATCTGTGTACACCAACCTGCTGCTGAACAAGGCTAAGGCCAAACACACCACATCCTTACCGCTGATACACACCACATCCTTACTGCTGACACACACCACATCCTTACCGCTGATACACACCACATCCTTACTGCTGACACACACCACATCCTTACCGCTGATACACACCACATCCTTACTGCTGATACACACCACATCCTTACCGCTGATACACACCACATCCTTACCGCTGATACACACCACATCCTTACTGCTGACACACACCACATCCTTACCGCTGATACACACCACATCCTTACTGCTGACACACACCACATCCTTACTGCTGACACACACCACATCCTTACCGCTGATACACACCACATCCTTACTGCTGACACACACCACATCCTTACTGCTGACACACACCACATCCTTACTGCTGACACACACCACATCCTTACCGCTGATACACACCACATCCTTACCGCTGACACACACCACATCCTTACCGCTGATACACACCACATCCTTACTGCTGACACACACCACATCCTTACTGCTGACACACACCACATCCTTACTGCTGACACACACCACATCCTTACCGCTGATACACACCACATCCTTACTGCTGATACACACCACATCCTTACCGCTGATACACACCACATCCTTACTGCTGACACACACCACATCCTTACTGCTGACACACACCACATCCTTACCGCTGATACACACCACATCCTTACCGCTGATACACACCACATCCTTACTGCTGATACACACCACATCCTTACCGCTGATAATAACCATCACTGGATTCAACTGTTAAAACCAAAATATAAACGTTGATATGGTAACGTAATAACATGCCTTTCTAAATTATAGCTCAATGACATAGAAAGACATACAAATGTTAAAATGGACATAGATTATTTACAAATTCTTCCCAAACTAAACTAACAAATATCACTATTTAGGAAAAGCTACATCTTCATAATTTATTCATTTCAATTTTTTTATTTTTTTTTAAGGAATACAGACATTAAATCTCTGCAGCAGCAAAGCTGAGTCTTGATTAAAAAGATACCAAAGAAAGGTTTCAAAGCAGAGCGGTGTGTGTGTGTGTGAAAGCAGAGCGGTGTGTGTGTGTGTGAAAGCAGAGCGTTGTGAGTGTGTGAAAGCAGAGCGTTGTGAGTGTGTGTGAAAGCAGAGCGTTGTGAGTGTGTGAAAGCAGAGCGGTGTGTGTGTGTGTGAAAGCAGAGCGGTGTGTGTGTGTGAAAGCAGAGCGTTGTGAGTGTGTGAAAGCAGAGCGTTGTGAGTGTGTGAAAGCAGAGCGTTGTGAGTGTGTGTGAAAGCAGAGCGTTGTGAGTGTGTGAAAGCAGAGCGGTGTGTGTGTGTGTGAAAGCAGAGCGGTGTGTGTGTGTGAAAGCAGAGCGTTGTGAGTGTGTGAAAGCAGAGCGTTGTGTGTGTGTGTGAAAGCAGAGCGTTGTGAGTGTGTGAAAGCAGAGCGTTGTGTGAGTGTGTGAAAGCAGAGCGTTGTGAGTGTGTGAAAGCAGAGCGTTGTGTGAGTGTGTGAAAGCAGAGCGTTGTGAGTGTGTGAAAGCAGAGCGTTGTGAGTGTGTGAAAGCAGAGCGTTGTGTGTGTGTGTGAAAGCAGAGCGTTGTGAGTGTGTGAAAGCAGAGCGTTGTGAGTGTGTGTGAAAGCAGAGCGTTGTGTGTGTATGAAAGCAGAGCGTTGTGTGTGTGTGTGAAAGCAGAGCGTTGTGAGTGTGTGAAAGCAGAGCGTTGTGAGTGTGTGAAAGCAGAGCGTTGTGAGTGTGTGAAAGCAGAGCGTTGTGTGTGTGTGTGAAAGCAGAGCGTTGTGTGTGTGTGTGAAAGCAGAGCGTTGTGTGTGTGTGTGAAAGCAGAGCGTTGTGTGTGTGTGTGAAAGCAGAGCGTTGTGTGTGTGTGTGTGAAAGCAGTGTTGTGTGTGTGTGTGTGAAAGCAGAGCGTTGTGTGTGTGTGTGAAAGCAGAGCGTTGTGTGTGTGAAAGCAGAGCGTTGTGTGCGTGTGAAAGCAGAGCGTTGTGAGTGTGTGAAAGCAGAGCGTTGTGAGTGTGTGAAAGCAGAGCGTTGTGAGTGTGTGAAAGCAGAGCGTTGTGTGTGTGTGTGAAAGCAGAGCGTTGTGTGAGTGTGTGAAAGCAGAGCGTTGTGTGAGTGTGTGAAAGCAGAGCGTTGTGAGTGTGAAAGCAGAGCGTTGTGAGTGTGTGAAAGCAGAGCGTTGTGTGTGTGTGTGAAAGCAGAGCGTTGTGTGAGTGTGTGAAAGCAGAGCGTTGTGAGTGTGTGAAAGCAGAGCGTTGTGTGTGTGTGAAAGCAGAGCGTTGTGTGTGTGTGAAAGCAGAGCGTTGTGTGTGTGTGAAAGCAGAGCGTTGTGAGTGTGTGAAAGCAGAGCGTTGTGTGAGTGTGTGAAAGCAGAGCGTTGTGTGAGTGTGTGAAAGCAGAGCGTTGTGTGTGTGTGAAAGCAGAGCGTTGTGAGTGTGTGTGAAAGCAGAGCGTTGTGTGTGTGTGTGAAAGCAGAGCGTTGTGTGTGTGTGAAAGGAGAGCGTTGTGTGTGAAAGCAGAGCGTTGTGAGTGTGTGAAAGCAGAGCGTTGTGAGTGTATGAAAGGAGAGCGTTGTGTGTGAAAGCAGAGCGTTGTGAGTGTGTGTGAAAGCAGAGCGTTGTGTGTGTGTGAAAGCAGAGCGTTGTGTGTGTGAAAGCAGAGCGTTGTGTGTGTGTGAAAGCAGAGCGTTGTGTGTGTGTGTGTGAAAGCAGAGCGCTGTGTGTGTGTGTGTGAAAGCAGAGCGTTGTGTGTGTGTGAAAGCAGAGCGTTGTGTGTGTGTGTGAAAGCAGAGCGTTGTGTGTGTGAAAGCAGAGCGTTGTGTGTGTGTGTGAAAGCAGAGCGTTGTGTGTGTGTGAAAGCAGAGCGTTGTGTGTGTGTGAAAGCAGAGCGTTGTGTGTGTGTGTGAAAGCAGAGCGTTGTGTGTGTGTGAAAGCAGAGCGTTGTGTGTGTGTGAAAGCAGAGCGTTGTGTGTGTGTGAAAGCAGAGCGTTGTGTGTGTGTGAAAGCAGAGCGTTGTGTGTGTGTGTGAAAGCAGAGCGTTGTGTGTGTGTGTGAAAGCAGAGTGTTGTGTGTGTGAAAGCAGAGCGTTGTGTGTGTGAAAGCAGAGCGTTGTGTGTGTGTGTGTGTGAAAGCAGAGCGTTGTGTGTGTGTGTGTGTGAAAGCAGAGCGTTGTGTGTGTGTGAAAGCAGAGCGTTGTGTGTGTGTGTGAAAGCAGAGCGTTGTGTGTGTGTGAAAGCAGAGCGTTGTGTGTGTGAAAGCAGAGCGTTGTGTGTGTGAAAGCACAGCGTTGTGTGTGTATGAAAGCAGAGCGTTGTGTGTGTGAAAGCAGAGTGTTGTGTGTGTGTGAAAGCAGAGCGTTGTGTGTGTGTGTGAAAGCAGAGCGTTGTGTGTGTGTGTGAAAGCAGAGCGTTGTGTGTGTGTGTGAAAGCAGAGCGTTGTGTGTGTATGAAAGCAGAGCGTTGTGTGTGTGAAAGCAGAGCGTTGTGTGTGTGTGTGTGAAAGCAGAGCGTTGTGTGTGTGTGTGAAAGCAGAGCGTTGTGTGTGTGTGTGAAAGCAGAGCGTTGTGTGTGTATGAAAGCAGAGCGTTGTGTGTGTGTGAAAGCAGAGCGTTGTGTGTGTGTGTGTCGGGGCCATTCGAAATGGATTTTAATTGCTGTGTCTGTAATGTAAATGGGTCTTCTACATGTTAG
>NC_138291.1:19152500-19160000 GCF_965601325.2 Salmo salar | reverse complement strand
GAAGGAGAGGAGGGAGGGAGAGAAGGAGAGGAGAGAAGGAGAGAAGGATAGAAGGAGAGGAGGGATGGAGAGAAGGAGAGGAGAGAAGGAGAGGAGGGAGGGAGAAAAGGAGAGAAGGAGAGGAGAGAAGGAGAGGAGGGAGGGCGAGAAGGAGAGGAGAGAAGGAGAGGAGAGAAGGAGAGGAGAGAAGGAGAGAAGGAGAGAAGGAGAGGAGAGAAGGAGAGAAGGAGAGAAGGAGAGAAGGAGAGAAGGAGAGGAGAGAAGGAGAGGAGGGAGGGAGGGGAGGAGAGAAGGAGAGAAGGAGAGGAGGGAGGGAGGGGAAGAACCTCCAGTAATAAGAAAGGAACAGTCGAGAGGTTCTCAAGGACAACAGGAAATGGATTTTGCAGCTACGTGGTCTGTCCTGTGTGTTTGATTTGCAAGGTGTGTGTGTTTTAGGTCTTCTTTTCCTGCCACTGTCTATGTTGGTGGTGAGTCTTTGTTCCTTTGCCAATATACTGTGTCACCACCTGTATCCTCAATGCTCCAGAGGCCAAGGAGAGCATGGTGACTCCTGTACCCAGGGAAGGAGAGGGGAAGGTGGGCAGAGAGAGGAGGCCGTGGAGCCTGGATGGATACACTGGCCATGCAAGCCCCTATGCTACTCAGGCAGATTTGGTCCACAGAACAACATGCTTATATGAAATGAGTCAGCTATGTAATCAGAATTTCCTCACAGACCTGACAGGCATAGATAAAACATGAGATATCTAAGATATATCTGTAAGCAAGGATGGGACATACAGTACTGTGAGGATGGGACATAGTGTGATTTTATCGCAGTAGGAATCTGATATATTTTCTATGTGTCATGCCCTGACCTTAGAGAGATGTTTTATTTCCTCTAGTTTGGTTAGGTCAGGGTGTGATGGGCAATCTAGTTTTTGTATTTCTTTGTGTTTGGCCGAGTATGGTTCCTAATCAGAAGCAGCTGTCTATCGTTGTCTCTGATTGGGAATCATAGGCAGCCCTTTTTCCCACCTCCAGTTGTGGGATCTTGTTTTTGTACAGCTCAGTGAAAGCCTGCAGAATGTGACGTTCGGTATCCTTTGTTTGTTATTTTTGTTTAGTGTTCTGAGTATAAATCAAATTTAATTATGAGCACTTACCACGCTGCACCTTGGTCTACCCATAACGACGAACGTCACAGAAGATCCCACCACCAAAGGACCAAGCAGCGTGGTCCGGAGCAATGGACCTGGGAAGACATCCTGGACGGCAAGGGATCCTGGACGTGGGAGGACATCCAGGCCGGATGGGATCGCCTCCCATGGGAACAGGTGGAGGCAGCGAGAGCAGAGTGGCGACGAGACGAGGAACTAGCACGGCAATGATGGAAGCACGAGAGGCAGCCCCCAAAACATTTTTTTGAGGGGGGCACACGGGTAGACTGGCAGAGTCAGTGTGGAGACCTGAGCCAACTCCCCGAGCTTACTGTGGGGATCAGGTGAACAGCCAGGCACCGTGTTATGCTGTGATGCGCATTCATAGTCCTGTGCCAGCGCCCCGCACTTGCTGGGCTAAAGTAAGCATCCAGCCAGAACGGGTTGTACTAGCCTTACGCTCCAGACCTCCAGTGCGCCTCCATGGCCCCGTATATTCTGTGCCTGCTCTGCGCACCCGGCCTCCAGTGCGTCTCCCCAGTCCGGTGAGACCTGTTCCGGCTCCACCTAAGAAGCCTCCAGTGATGATCCATGGTCCGAAGCCTCCAGTGATGAACCATGGCACGAAGCCTCCAATGATAATCCATGGCCCGGAGCCTCCAGTGATGATCCATGGTGCAAAGCCTGCAGTGATAATCCATGGCACGGAGCCTGCAGCGACGGTCCCCAGTCTGGAACCTCCTGAGACGGCCTACAGTCCGGAACCTCCTGAGACGGTCTACAGTCCGGAACCTCCTGAGACGTCCTACAGTCCGGAACCTCCTGAGACGGCCTACAGTCCGGAACCTCCTGAGACGGCCTACAGTCCGGAACCTCCTGAGACGGCCTACAGTCCGGAACCTCCTGAGACGGCCCACAGTCCGGAACCTCCTGAGACGGCCTACAGTCCGGAACCTCCTGAGACGTCCTACAGTCCGGAACCTCCTGAGACGGCCTACAGTCCGGAACCTCCTGAGACGGCCTACAGTCCGGAACCTCCTGAGACGGCCTACAGTCCGGAACCTCCTGAGACGGCCCACAGTCCGGAAACTCCTGAGACGGCCTACAGTCCGGAGCCTCCTGAGACGGCCTACAGTCCGGAGCCTCCTGAGTCGGCCTACAGTCCGGAGCCTCCAGCGACGTCCCCCAGTCCAGAGCCTCCAGCGACGTCCCCCAGTCCAGAGTCTTCAGCGACGTCCCCCAGTCCAGAGTCTTCAGCGACGTCCCCCAGTCCAGAGTCTTCAGCGACGTCCCCCAGTCCAGAGTCTTCAGCGACGTCCCCCAGTCCAGAGTCTTCAGCGGCGGTCTGCCGTCCAGAGTCTCCAGCGGCGGTCTGCAGTCCAGAGTCTCCAGCGGCGGTCTGCTGTCACGCCCTGACCTTAGAGAGCCGTTTTATTTCCTCTAGTTTGGTTAGGTCAGGGTGTGATGTGGGGTGGGCAATCTAGTTTTTGTATTTCTTTGTGTTTGGCCGAGTATGGTTCCTAATCAGAGGCAGCTGTCTATCGTTGTCTCTGATTGGGAATCATACTTAGGCAGCCCTTTTTCCCTCCTTCAGTGTGGGATCTTGTTTTTGTACAACTCAGTGAAAGCCTGCAGAACGTGACGTTCATTTTCCTTTGTTTAGCTTTCCTTTGTTTTCCTGTCTGTAGCTCAGTTGGTAGAGCATGGTGTTTGCAACACCAGGGTTGTGGGTTCGATTCCCACGGAGGGCCAGCACAGAAAAAAATTAAATAAAAAAAATGTATGAAAATGTATGCATTCACTACTGTAAGTCGCTCTGGATAAGAGCGTCTGCTAAATGACGTAAATGTAAATGTAAATGTTATTTTGTTTAGTGTTCTGAGTATAAATAAAATGTAATCATGAGCACTTACCACGCTGCACCTTGGTCTCCTCTCTACGACGTGCGTCACACTATGATGTCATTATATTTCAGTATATGATTGTAATATGGATAACTACGTACAGTCATGAAGATGAACACATGGAGAGTGTTGGTGAGAGCAGAGGGATTGGAGAGACCCAGAGATACAGAACAACATAAAAAAAAACAGATTCATCTACCACTGTCTAATGATGTGTGTGAGTAATCGCTGAAAGGCTGACGTGTGTTCACCCCCATGCCTATGTTGAGTGTGTTTAATGGTGTGAGTGGGAATAATCACTTAAACTGGGTGCTGCCTCTCTCTGGGGGCGGGGAGGGGCTGTTATTGGTGGTGGGGGGGACACCACAGCGTAATGATGTCACTGTAACAGCACACACACACAGACACACAGACACAGACACACTGCCCCCCCATACACACCCTCACCCCAATAGAAAGGCAGAGCCCTGGTGTAATGCCTGACAGTAACACAGGAACACGATCTGTCTGTTGGTCTGCTGGGAATTTATAGTTGGCCCAATGATTGCTTTGCAGGACTTGATGGTTGTAAATTGCATGGCATTTGTTAAATGTGGGCAGTTAGACGTATACTAGTAATTACTTCTGCTTGTACTGATTGAGACATAATTCCAATATGGCCCCTGAAAATGACAGCATTCCGAAACAACTCTGTTTTAATTCCCCGGGAATACTAATTAGAATCGGGGGAAGGGGGAGTTTTTATGTGCAACCTTCCAATGGAGCAAAAATAATTAAACTGTCAGGGAAAATAAATATGCATAAACAGGCCATAATTTCAGAGCACACAGCACCTTGTCATCCGCTGACTTTTTGTGGTGAAAAACAAAAGCTGTAACAATGCAGTTATGGAGGGCAAGAGACACCACACACACACACACACACACACACACACACACACACACGCAGGCACGCACGCACGCAGGCACGCACACACGCACGCAGGCACGCACGCACACACACGCACGCACGCACGCACACACACACACACACACACACACACACACACAAACACACACACACACACACAGACACACAGGGTAAAAAAACAACAAATAGTCAAGAATGTAGTTCTTGGTAGGGAAAGGGGAAACTGAATGCATTCAACCAAAATGTGTCTTCCGCATTTAACCCAACCCCTTTAAATCAGAGAGGTGCTGTGGGCTGCCTTAATCAACATCCACGGCACCCGGGGAGCAGTTGTTGGGGGTTAACTACCTTGCTCAAGGGCAGAATAGCAGAACGTGCAAGCTTCCGGTTAACTAGCTAAATGTTCTTCACTGTTAGTGTATTTAGAGCCTTTGCATAAAGACAGACGCATACTTCTCTCTAGACAACTGCACTATGGAACTGAGAAGTGTGTAGACCTCAGTAAGGTAGATCCTAAACCACTTTAAGGCCTAACCTTCAGCTGAAACTCGACTGCACACGACGGCACTCAATAGGCCTCATTTATCAACGGTAAGCAGTACGAATTTATGCGTAAATCGTTCACATGAGCAATAAATCTTACGTGGGTTTTGTGTATACCATTTTCACAAGAACAAATATACTTCTCTCTACGTATATGTTGATGAATGAGTTCCATTGGGACATAGAAATGGTCCTTTAGGCAGAAACTTTCATCAAAAGTAATTCACAGTTAACATGGAGTATTTGTGGTCCGTTTGGGACACAAAACCCAAAACTATACTATTGCACAGAAAATCCTCAATCTGAACATTCCTTTCCTCTCATCCCTCCATCCTTCCCTTCCCTCCTCTTCCCTTCTGCCTTTCCCTTAATCCCAAACACATTTTAATCTGGATTAGGGGGGTTTGTGGCTGTGCTGCCCTGCTGCCCTGAGAGTGGCTCATTACTCTAAAATTACACAGATCCTTCTTGGCCCAAACAAAGCCTTAATGTAACTTTACAGATCTCTCTCTCTCTGCCTTCCTTCTCTCCTTCAGATTAACACACTTCTGCTACTGCGGCTGCTAATACTATTGGGGCTGTTACTGCTGCTACTGTTACTGCTACTACTGCTGCTTCTACTAATACTGCTGCTGTTACTACTACTGCTGCTACTGTTACTGCTGCTACTGTTACTGCTACTACTGCTACTGCTGCTTCTACTAATACTGCTGCTGTTACTACTACTGCTGCTACTACTACTACTGCTGCTGTTGTTACTACTACTACTGCTGCTGTTACTGCTGCTGTACTGCTGCTACTGCTACTACTGCTACTACTACTGCTACTGCTGCTGCTACTACTGCTACTGCTGTTGCTGTTACTACTACTGCTGCTGCTGTTACTACTACTGCTACTACTGCTGCTGCTGCTGCTACTGCTACTGCTGTTGCTGTTACTATTGCTGCTGCTGTTACTACTACTGCTGCTACTACTACTGCTGCTGCTACTACTGCTGCTGTTACTATTGCTGCTGCTGTTACTACTACTACTGCTGCTGTTGTTACTACTACTGCTGCTGTACTGCTGCTGTACTGCAGCTACTGCTACTACTGCTACTGCTGTTGCTGTTACTACTACTGCTACTGCTGCTGCTACTACTGCTACTGCTGTTGCTGTTACTACTACTGCTGCTGCTGTTACTGCTACTGCTGCTGCTGTTACTGTTACTGCTACTGCTGCTGCTGTTACTACTACTGCTGCTGCTGTTACTACTGCTGCTGCTGCTTCTACCACTGCTGCTGCTGCTGCTACTACTGCTGCTGCCGCTACTACTGCTGCTGCTGCTACTACTGTTACTGCTGCTGCTGCTACTACTGCTGCTGCTGCTACTACTGCTGCTGCTGCTGTTACCATTACTGCTGCTACTGCTGCTGCTGCTGTTACTGCTACTACTGCTGCTGCTGCTGCTGTTACTGCTACTGCTACTACTGTTGCTGCTGCTGTTACTGCTACTGCTGCAGCAGTTACTACTACTGTTACTGCTACTGCTACTGCTGCTGCTACTGTTACTGCTGCTGCTGCTACTACTACTACTACTGCTACTGTTACTACTACTGCTGCTGTTACTGGCTGTGCTACTACTACTACTACTGCTACTACTACTGCTGCTACTGTTACCACTACTGCTGTTACTACTACTGCTGCTACTGCAGCTGTTATTACTACTACTGCTGCTGCTACTGCTGCTGCTGCTTCTACTACTACTACTGCTGCTGTTACTGCTGCTGCTGCTACTGCAGCTGTTACTACTGCTACTGCTACTACAACTGCTGCTACTGCTACTACTGCTACTACTGCTCCTACTACAACTGCTGCTACTGTTACTACTGCTGCTACTACTGCTACTACTGCTACTACTGCTGCTGCTGCTGCTGTTACTGCTACTGCTGCTCCTGCTGCTGTTACTGCTACTGCTACTGCTGCTGCTACTGTTACTGCTACTGCTGCAGCTGTTACTACTACTGTTACTGCTACTGCTACTGCTGCTGCTACTGTTACTGCTGCTGCTGCTACTACTACTAATACTACTACTACTGCTACTGTTACTACTACTGCTGCTGCTGCTGCTACTGTTACTGCTGCTGCTGCTACTACTACTACTACTACTACTACTGCTACTGTTACTACTACTGCTGCTGCTGCTGCTACTACTACTACTACTACTACTGCTACTGTTACTACTACTGCTGCTGTTACTGGCTGTGCTACTACTACTACAACTGCTACTACTACTGCTGCTACTGTTACCACTACTGCTGTTACTACTACTGCTGCTACTGTTACTACTGCTGCTACTACTGCTACTACTGCTGCTACTACAACTGCTGCTACTGTTACTACTGCTGCCACTACTGCTACTACTGCTGCTACTACAACTGCTGCTACTGTTACTACTACTGCTGCTACTACTGCTACTACTGCTGCTACTACAACTGCTGCTACTGTTACTACTACTGCTGCTACTACTGCTACTACTGCTGCTACTCTGAGGAGAAAGCGTGAAAATAGAGGTGTTGACTATGTGTGTGTACAGAGTGCATGTATGTGTGTATGCATGTGTGTATGCGTGTGTGTATGCGTGTGTGTATGCGTGTGTGTGTATGCGTGTGTGTGTATGCGTGCGTGCTTGTGTATGTGTGCGTGCGTGCGTGTGTCTTTTATGCATGGGGCGGCAGGCAGCCTAGTGGTTAGAGTGTTGGGCCAGTAACTGAAAGGTTGCTAGATCGAATCCCTGAGCTGACAAGGTAAAAATCTGTTGTTCTGCCCCTGAACAAGGCACTTAACCTGTTGGGGCTAGGGGGCAGTATTGAGAATTTTGAAAAAAATATGTGCCCATTTTTAACTGCCTCCTACACCAACTCAGAAGCTAGGATATGCATATTATTAACAGATTTGGATAGAAAACACTCTGAATTCCCCCCCCCCCCCTACATTTTGAGGAGCCTACTGAATGCGCTAAC
>NC_138291.1:19115000-19147500 GCF_965601325.2 Salmo salar | reverse complement strand
TGTGCGTGTGTGTGTGTGCGTGACCTGCTCAGCACTTTTCTATTCTTCTCCGTGTGTTGTGAATTGATCCTAGTGAATTAAACAGCTTCCCATAACCACCCTCTAACTCCATCTTCTGTGATTTTGAAGAGCCGCTTTCCCTTCAGTTCCATAAACTCTTTCACTCTTACTTCATTATCCCTCTCTCCCCCTTCCTTCTTCATTATCCCTCTCTCCCCCTTCCTCCTTCCTTATCCCTCTCTCCCCCTTCCTCCTTCATTATCCCTCTCTCCCCCTTCCTCCTTCAATATCCCTCTCTCCCCCTTCCTTCTTCATTACCCCTCTCTCCCCTTCCTCCTTCAGGATCCCTCTCTCCCCCTTCCCCCTTCCTCCTTCATATCCCTCTCTCCCCCTTCCTCCTTCATTATCCCTTCTCCCCCTTCCTTTTTCATTATCTCTCTCTGCCCCTTCCTCCTTCATTACCCCTCTCTGCCCCTTCCTCCATCATTATCCCTCTCTCCCCCTTCCTCCTTCATTATCCCTCTCTGCCCCTCCCTCCTTCATTATCCCTTCTCCCCCTTCCTCCTTACAAATCCCTCTCTTAAATCCATCGTTATTCCCTTCAGTGAATTTATTCAAGTGTTCCTTTCCATCTGGCTTCTCTCTGTGGCGTTAGCTCTCTGTAGTGTTATCTCTCTATGGCGTTAGCTCTCTGTAGTGTTAGCTCTCCATGGCGTTAGCTCTCTATAGTGTTAGCTCTCTATAGTGTTATCTCTCTATGGCGTTAGCTCTCTGTAGTGTTAGCTCTCTATGGCATTAGCTCTCTATGGCGTTAGCTCTCTATGGCGTTAGCTCTCTGTAACATTAGCTCTCTATGGCATTAGCTCTTTGTAGCGTTAGCTCTCTATGGTGTTAGCTCTCTGTAGTGTTAGCTCTCTATAGTGTTAGCTCTCTGTAGTGTTAGCTCGCTGTAGTGTTAGCTCTCTGTAGTGTTAGCTCTCTATAGTGTTAGCTCTCTGTGGTGTTAGCTCTCTATAGTGTTAGCTCTCTATAGTGTTAGCTCTCTGTGGTGTTAGCTCTCTATAGTGTTAGCTCTCTGTGGTGTTAGCTCTCTATGGTGTTAGCGCTCTGTGGTGTTAGCTCTCTGTAATGTTAGCTCTCTGTAGTGTTAGCTCTCTGTAGTGTTAGCTCTCTGTAGTGTTAGCTCTCTATGGCGTTAGCTCTCTGTGGTGTTAGCTCCCTATGGCGTTAGCTCCCTGTAGTGTTAGCTCTCTGTAGTGTTATCTCTCTATGGCGTTAGCTCTCTGTAGTGTTAGCTCTCTATGGTGTTAGCTCTCTGTGGTGTTAGCTCTCTATGGCGTTAGCTCTCTATAGTGTTAGCTCTCTATAGTGTTAGCTCTCTATGGTGTTAGCTCTCTGTGGTGTTAGCTCTCTATGGCGTTAGCTCTCTATAGTGTTAGCTCTCTATGGCGTTAGCTCTCTATAGTGTTAGCTCTCTTTGGTGTTAGCTCTCTATGGCGTTAGCTCTCTGTGGTGTTAGCTCTCTGTGGTGTTAGCTCTCTGTGGTGTTAGCTCTCTGTGGCTTTAGCCTGATTATTTTATGTATCTACTTAGTCCTAGAGGCCGAGCTAAGTGAGAAGCTGCATTGCACGCCCCCCCCCCCCCACCCCTCCAACCAAAACACATCTCAAGAGCCCGATTCAATTCACCCCCCCTTCTTGCCAAAGTGTGCACCCCCTCACCTGCCATCAAGGATTTAAAGGCATTGGGTTTGTGGACGGAGTTTTTACATACTCCACCAATCCAATTCCACCAATCTGAATGGGGCTTCTGGGACAGTGTGAGTTCCTGCTTCCATTGGGTCTCTTTATCTATATCAGTGTGTTAATTAATAAGTTCAAAAACCCACTGAGACATGACAGTCACTGCAGACAGCAGAGTGGAGCAGACAGCAGTGTGTGTGTTTGTGTGTGTGTGTTTGTGTGTGTGTTTGCGTGTGTGTATGTGTGTAACCTGCCAGTCTGTGTTAGCCTGGACTGATCCTCCATTAGCCAGAGACAGCAGTTTCCTTAATGCAGACAACACACTCACAAAGCCTGTCAACCACATGGACACACACACACACACACACACACACACACACACACACACACACACACACACACACACACACACAAACAGGAAAAACACACTTCCCATCCACAACTCAGAATGCAACTTAACATTGAAAATAAATTATTAGTTCATCGTTTTATGTGTATGTATATAAAATAAAAACTACTTTCAACTTCAACATATTCACCCCTCCAACAAACATAAATCAATAAAGTGTTGAAAGAAGAATATAACACCATGAGGTTTGTTATAATTGACAAATGAATCACAATCAGAAAGATGAAACAAAACACTTAAAAGCAGTCCGCTGAATTAGAACTTAATGCAATGACACAATGACACCCACTGACCTGACCCTGTGAGAGAGGAATGGAAAGAGACATGGAGGAGGAAGAAAGAGGGGATGAAAAGAGTGAGAGGGGGATAGAGAGGGGGATGGAGAGAGGGAGTGAAGGAGTATGGAGAGAGAGAGATGTAGAGCGAGGGGGATGGAGAGAGGGAGTGAGGGAGTAGGGGGAGAGATGTAGAGAGAGGGGGATGGAGAGAGGGAGTGAGGGAGTATGGAGAGAGAGAGATGTAGAGAGAGGGGGATGTAGAGAGGGAGTGAGGGAGTAGGGGGAGAGATGTAGAGAGAGGGGGATGGAGAGAGGGAGTGAGGGAGTAGGGGGAGAGATGTAGAGAGAGGGGGATGGAGAGAGGGAGTGAGGGAGTATGGAGAGAGAGAGATGTAGAGAGAGGGGGATGTAGAGGGAGTGAGGGAGTAGGGGGAGAGATGTAGAGAGAGGGGGATGGAGAGAGGGAGTGAGGGAGTAGGGGGAGAGATGTAGAGAGAGGGGGATGGAGAGAGGGAGTAAGGGAGTTTGGGAGAGAGAGATGTAGAGAGAGGGGGATGAGGTGAGGGAGTGAGGGAGTAGGGGGAGAGATGTAGAGAGAGGGGGATGGAGAGAGGGAGTGAGGTAGATGGAGGAGGTAAAGATAGGGGTAAGGAGGGGAGAGAGACAGTTAGAGGGGGATGAAGAGAAGGAGTGAGAGAGATGGGAGAGAGAAAAGTGTAGAGAGAGGTGGAAGGAGAGAGGGAGATGGAGGAGGTAGAGAAGTGGTTGTGACAGGGGTGTCGGGGTGGGGTGCTCTTGGAGTGGCTGTCTAACAAGGTGCTGAGCACAGAGAGCCCTGGGAAGTCGACGTTCTCTTACCCCCCAAGATTAGACAGCACCTCTCAGCCACAGCATGCCGCTACACGCCCACAACACGCTAGCAACATGTCTAGAACATGCCTAGGCCACAGGAGCTACACTGGAATGACACGGGGGACAGGCAAATCTACCAAAACATGTCCGTCTGCATGTCAACCCTCATGTCTGTCACTGTCTCTCTCTCGCTCTCTCTCTCCATTTCTCCGTCTGTAACTCATGTCTGTCCCCCTCTTTCTTCCAATCGTTGAATCCTCTCTCTCGCTCTCTCTCCATCTGTCTAAGGCCTTCCTCCCACCTAAACATCTCTTCATGTCAGAACAAATTGGCCTAGTCTCACATCTCTCTCAGCCTGTCTGTCCCCATTCAACCGGAGAGAGGGAGAGAGGCGAGGGGAGGAGAGGAGAGGGAGAGAGGAACAACAAGATACAAGACAGGAAGGAGGAAAAGAGAAAGATAGAGAAAGGAAAAAGTGGGATAGAGATGTTGGTAAAGGGCAGAAAACAAGATAGAAAATGAATATGATACGGAGAGAGAGACAGATGGAGTGTAGGAGGAGGGAGGAGGGGATGTCGAGGAGGGGTCTGCTCCAGTTGAGACAGAGAGTTGTGGTTTGAGAGAAAATAGGGCTCGACCATAAGGCTTTATAGCAGAGACCATCTTCTCTCTCCATCAGGCCTTAAAGCAGAGAGTATCTTCTCTCTCCATCAGGCCTCTTTTCTTGATCTTTTGTTTACAGATTTTCTATTTTCGTTTACCCCTTTCTTTCCCATCTCTCCACCTCAACGTCTCTCTCCCCCACTCTCGCCCTCCACGTCTCTCTCCCCCACTTTCTCTCTCTCTCTCTGTCTCTCTCCCCCACTCTCTCCCTAAACGTCTCTCTCCCCCACTCTCTCTCTCTCTCTGTCTCTCTCCCCCACTCTCTCCCTAAACGTCTCTCTCCCCCACTCTCTCTCTCTCTCTGTCTCTCTCCCCCACTCTCTCCCTAAACGTCTCTCTCCCCCACTCTCTCCCTCTACATTTCTCTCCCCGACTCTCTCCCTCTGTCTCTCTCCCCCACTCTCTCCCTCTCTCTCTCTCTCCCCCACTCTCTCCCTCTACGTCTCTCTCCTCTACTCTCTCCCCCACTCTCTCCCTCTACGTCTCTCTCCCCCTCTCTCTCCCTCTACGTCTCTCTCCCCCACTCTCTCCCTCTACGTCTCTCTCCCCCACTCTTTCCCTTTACCTACATCTCTCTACCCCACTCTCTCCCTCTCTCTCTCCCCCACTCTCTCCCTCTACGTCTCTCTCCCCCTCTCTCTCCCTCTCCATCTCTCTCCTCCACTCTCTCCCTCTACGTCTCTCTCCCCCACTCTCTCCCTCTACGTTTCTCTCCCCCACTATCTCCCTCTACGTCTCTCTCTCTCTCTCTGTCTCTCTCCCCCACTCTCTCCCTCTACGTCTCTCTCCCCCACTCTCTCCCTCTACGTCTCTCTCCCACACTCTCTCCCTCTCTGTCTCTCTCCCCGACTCTCTCCCTCTGTCTCGCTCCCCCACTCTCTCCCTCTACGTCTCTCTCCTCTACTCTCTCCCTCTCTCTCTCTCTCCCCCACTCTCTCCCTCTCTGTCTCTCTCCCCGACTCTCTCCCTCTGTCTCGCTCCCCCACTCTCTCCCTCTACGTCTCTCTCCTCTACTCTCTCCCTCTCTCTCTCTCCCCCACTCTCTCCCTCTACGTCTCTCTCCCCCACTCTCTCCCTCTATGTCTCTCTCCCCCACTCTTTCCCTTTACCTACATCTCTCTCCCCCTCTCTCTCCCTCTACGTCTCTCTCCTCTACTCTCTCCCTCTCTCTCTCTCTCCCTCACTCTCTCCCTCTACGTCTCTCTCCCCTCTCTCTCCCTCTACATCTCTCTCCCCCACTCTCTCCCTCTGTCTCTCTCCCCCACTCTCTCCCTATACGTCTCTCTCCCCCACTCTCTCCCTCTCTCTCTCTCTCTCCCCCACTCTCTCCCTCTACGTCTCTCTCCCCCACTCTCTCCCTCTCTGTCTCTCTCCTCCACTCTCTCCCTCTACGTCTCTCTCCCCCACTCTCTCCCTCTCTCTCTCTCCCCCACTCTCTTCCTCTACGTCTCTCTCCCCCACTCTCTCCCTCTCTGTCTCTCTCCTCCACTCTCTCCCTCTACGTCTCTCTCCCCCACTCTCTCCCTCTCTCTCTCTCCCCCACTCTCTCCCTCTACGTCTCTCTCCCCCTCTCTCTCCCTCTCCATCTCTCTCCTCCACTCTCTCCCTAAACGTCTCTCTCCTCCACTCTCTCCCTCTACGTCTCTCTCCCCCACTCTCTCCCTCTCTCTCTCTCCCCCACTCTCTCCCTCTACGTCTCTCTCCCCCTCTCTCTCCCTCTCCATCTCTCTCCTCCACTCTCTCCCTAAACGTCTCTCTCCCCCACTCTTTCCCTTTACCTACATCTCTCTCCCCCTCTCTCTCCCTCTACGTCTCTCTCCTCCACTCTCTCCCTCTACGTCTCTCTCCCCCACTCTCTCCCTCTCTCTCTCTCTCCCCCACTCTCTCCCTCTACGTCTCTCTCCCCCACTCTCTCCCTCTCTCTCTCTCTCCCCCACTCTCTCCCTCTACGTCTCTCTCCCCCACTCTCTCCCTCTACGTCTCTCTCCCCCTCTCTCTCTCTCTACATCTCTCTCCCCCACTCTCTCCCTCTACGTCTCTCTCCCCCACTCTCTCCCTCTCTCTCTCTCCCCCACTCTCCCCCTCTACGTCTCTCTCCCCCTCTCTCTCCCTCTCCATCTCTCTCCTCCACTCTCTCCCTCTCCATCTCTCTACCCCCACTCTCTCCTTCCACGTCTCTCTCGCCCACTCTCTCCCTCTATGTCTCTGTCGCCCACTCTCTCCCTCTACGTCTCTCTCCCCCACTCTCTCCCTCTATATTTCTCTCCCGCACTCTCTCCATCTCTCTTCCCCACTCTCTCCCTCTACGTCTCTCCCCCCACGTCTCTCTCCCTCACTGTCTCCCTGTACGTCTCTCTTCCCCACTTGCTCCCTCTACATCTCTCTCTCTCTCTCTGTGTTGTTACTGTGCATTAGTAGGGAACAGTCTGACAGGGCACCCTGCTGTCTTCAGCTCCAGGGGTCCCTGCTCAGCTCCACACGTGCATGACCTCTCTTTCCTCACTCCTCTCCTCCATTTGAAGGACTCAACTCAGAACTCTCCTTCTCTCATTTACTTTTTACTCCACCACTCTCTCTCTCATAGGCTGTAGGAAGGTTTTGGTAAGTGTGTGTATGTGTGTGTGTGCTATTGACAGGGGGAGCGTTAAGGCTAAGGCGTTGTCTGTGCGGTAATCATTCCCAGCCGAAGCTTGTGGTAGATTAAACCTCACCTCCCGGTCCTCAGTCCAGCTCACACACACACACACACACACACACACACTGAGTGACGGAGTAGCGGAGCAGTGGGGAGATCAGATAAACGGGCAAAAAAGCTTGAATCTTCTTAATCCATATTCATTCTCCTGAGCTACCTCCAGCCCTCCTATCTCACATTCAAATTAGTTGTCTTTGCTCCCTTTGCTCCCTTGAGTTGTCTTTGCTCCCACACACACTCACTTTTTCTGCCCTAATGCACCTGTGATGGCAAATTGAGCTCTCTCTCTCTCTCTCTCTCTCTCTCTCTCTCTCTCTCTCTCTCTCTCTCTCTCTCTCTCTCTCTCTCTCTCAGAACAATGACACCTTTATCACAGCTGAAACATCTCAGTCAGAACAATGACATCTTTATCACAGCTGAAACATCTCAGTCAGAACAATGACACCTTTATCACAGCTGAAACATCTCAGTTAGAACAATGACATCTTTATCACAGCTGAAACATCTCAGTCAGAACAATGACACCTTTATCACAGCTGAAACATCTCAGTCAGAACAATGACACCTTTATCACAGCTGAAACATCTCGGTCAGAACAATGACATCTTTATCACAGCTGAAACATCTCAGTCAGAACAATGACATCTTTATCACAGCTGAAACATCTCAGTCAGAACAATGACACCTTTATCACAGCTGAAACATCTCAGTCAGAACAATGACACCTTTATCACAGCTGAAACATCTCAGTCAGAACAATGACATCTTATCACAGCTGAAACATCTCAGTCAGAACAATGACACCTTTATCACAGCTGAAACATCACAGTCAGAACAATGACACCTTTATCACAGCTGAAACATCTCAGTCAGAACAATGACACCTTTATCACAGCTGAAACATCTCAGTCAGAACAATGACACCTTTATCACAGCTGAAACATCTCAGTCAGAACAATGACACATTTATCATAGCTGAAACATCTCAGTCAGAACAATGACACCTTTATCACAGCTGAAACATCTCAGTCAGAACAATGACACCTTTATCACAGCTGAAACATCTCAGTCAGAACAATGACACATTTATCACAGCTGAAACGTCTCAGTCAGAACAATGACACCTTTATCACAGCACCTCTAATTAGCAGACATAGACAAGTCCTCTATCAGTCACAGTTACAACTAAAGCATTCATATATCTAGTTTTATCCCATGGAATAACTGTTGTGGATCTTAATGTTTTTCCTCATAATCCTGGACTATCGGACCACCATTTTATTACGTTTGCAATCGCAACAAATAATCTGCTCAGACCCTAACCAAGGAGCATCAAAAGTCGTGCTAAAAATTCTCAGACAACCCAAAGATTCCTTGATGCTCTTCCAGACTCCCTCCGCCTACCCAAGGACGTCAGAGTACAAAAATCAGTTAACCACCTAACTGAGGAACTCAATTTAACCTTGTGCAATACCCTAGATGCAGTCGCACCCCTAAAAACTAAAAAGATTTGTCATAAGAAACTAGCTCCCTGGTATACAGAAAATACCCGAGCTCTGAAGCAAGCTTCCAGAAAATTGGAACGGAAATGGCGCCACACCAAACTGGAAGTCTTCCGACTAGCTTGGAAAGACAGTACCGTGCAGTATCGAAGAGCCCTCACTGCTGCTCGATCATACTATTTTTCCAACCTAATTGAGTAAAATAAGAACAATCCTAAATTCCCTTTTGATACTGTCGCAAAGCTAACTTAAAAGCAGCATTCCCCAAGAGAGGATGGCTTTCACTTCAGCAGTAATAAATTCATGAACTTTTTTGAGGAAAAGATCATGATCATTAGAAAGCAAATGATGGACTCTTTAAATTTGCGTATTCCTCCAAAGCTCAATTGTCCTGAGTCTGCACAACTCTGCCAGGACCTAGGATCAAGGGAGACACTCAAGTGTTTTAGTAATATATCTCTTGACACAATGATGAAAATAATCATGGCCTCTAAACCTTCAAGCTGCATACTGGACCATATTCCAACTAAACTACTGAAAGAGCTGCTTCCTGTGCTTGGCCCTCCTATGTTGAACATAATAAACGTCTCTCTATCCACCGGAAGTGTACCAAACTCACTAAAAGTCGCAGTAATAAAGCCTCTCTTGAAAAAGCCCAACCTTGACCCAGAAAATATAAAAAACTATTGGCCTATATCGAATCTCCCATTCCTCTCAAAAAAAAATTCAAAAGCTGTTGCGCAGCAACTCACTGCCTTCCTGAAGACAAACAATGTATACGAAATGCTTCAGTCTGGTTTTAGATCCCATCATAGCACCGAGACTGCACTTGTGAAGGTGGTAAATGACCTTTTAATGGTGTTAGACCAAGGCTCTGCATCTGTCCTCGTGCTCCTAGACCTTAGTGCTGCTTTTGATACAATCGATCACCACATTCTTTTGGAGAGATTGGAAACTTGTCTACACGGACAAGTTCTGGCCTGGTTTAGATCTTATCTGTCGGAAAGTTATCAGTTTGTCTCTGTGAATGGTTTGTCCTCTGATAAATCAACTGTAAATTTCGGTGTTCCTCAAGGTTCCATTTTAGGACCACTATTGTTTTCACTATATATTTTACCTCTTGGGGATGTCTTTCGAAAACATAATGTTAACTTTCACTGCTATGCGGATGACACACAGCTGTACATTTCAATGAAACATGGTGAAGTCCCAATATTGCCCTCGCTGGAAGCCTGTGTTTCAGACATAAGGAAGTGGATGGCTGCAAACTTTTTACTTTTAAACTCGGACAAAACAGAGATGCTTGTTCTAGGTCCCAAGAAAGAAAGAGATCTTCTGTTGAATCTGACAATTAATCTTGATGGTTGTACAGTCGTCTCAAATAAAACTGTGAAGGACCTCGGCCTTACTCTGGACCCTGATCTCTCTTTTGACGAACGAGATTGTTCAAAGGACAGCTTTTTTCCATCTGCGTAACATTGCAAAAATCTGAGATTTTCTGTCCAAAATTGATGCAGAAAAATGTATCCGTGCTTTTGTTACTTCTAGGTTAGACTACTGCAATGCTCTACTTTTTGTCTACCTGGATAAAGCACTAAATAAACTTCAGTTAGTGCTAAATACGGCTGCTAGAATCCTGACTAGAACCCCAAAATTTGATCATATTACTCCAGTGCTAGCCTCCCTACACTGGCTTCCTGTTAAGGCAAGGGCTGATTTCAAGGTTTTACTGCTAACCTACAAAGCATTACATGGGCTTGCTCGTACCTATCTTTCCGATTTGGCCCTGCCGTACATACCTACACGTACGCTACGGTCACAAGACGCAGGCCTCCTAACTGTCCCTAGAATTTCTAAGCAAACAGCTGGAGGCAGGGCTTTCTCCTTTATAGAGCTCAATTTTTATGGATTGGTCTCTCTACCCATGTGAGAGACGGAGACTCAGTCTCAACCTTTAAGCTTTATTGAAGACTCATCTCTTCAGTAGGTCCTATGATTGAGTGTAGTCTGGCCCAGGAGTGTGAAGGTAAACGGAAAGGCACTGGAGCAACGAACCGCCCTTGCTGTCTCTGCCTAGCCGGTTCCCTTCTCTCCACTGGGATTCTCTGCCTCTAACCCTATTACAGGGGCTGAGTCACTGGCTTACTGGTGCTCTTCCATGCCGTCCCTAGGAGGGGTGCGTCACTTGAGTGGGTTGAGTCACTGACGTGGTCTTCCTGTCTGGGTTGGCGCCCCCCCTTGGGTTGTGCCGTGGCGGAGATCTTTGTGGGCTATACTCGGCCTTGTCTCAGGATGGTAAGTTGGTGATTGAAGATATCCCTCTAGTGGTGTGGGGGCTGTGCTTTGGCAAAGTGGGTGGGGTTATATCCTGCCTGTTTGGCCCTGTCCGGGGGTATTATCGGATGGGGCCACAGTGTCTCTTGACCCCTCCTGTCTCAGCCTCCAGTATTTATGCTGCAGTAGTTTATGTGTCGGGGGGCTTGGGTCAGTCTGTTATATCTGGAGTATTTCTCCTGTCTTATCCGGTGTCCTGTGTGAATTTAAGTATGCTCTCTCTCTCTCCCTCTCTCTCTCTCTCTCGGAGGACCTGAGCCCTAGGACCATGCCTCAGGACTACCTTGCATGATGACTCCTTGTTGTCCTCAGTCCACCTGGCCGTGCTGCTGCTCCAGTTCCAACTGTTCTACCTGCGGCTATGGATCCCTGACCTGTTCACTGTGATTACTATTATTTGACCATGCTGGTCATTTATGAACATTTGAACATTAGGCCTAGTTCTGTTATAATCTCCACCCGGCACAGCCAGAAGAGGACTGGCCACCCCTCATAGCCTGGTTCCTTTCTAGGTTTCTTCCTAGGTTTTGGCCTTTCTAGGGAGTTTTTCCTAGCCACCGTGCTTCTACACCTGCATTGCTTGCTGTTTGGGGTTTTAGGCTGGGTTTCTGTACAGCACTTTGAGATATCAGCTGTAAGAAGGGCTATATATAAATAAATACATTTTTGCGTGTCTCTGTGTGTGTATCAGTGGCGGTTGATGCTGTTTAACATCAGGAAGGCTGATATTATTTTGAATGAGCATGGCCTTATTTCTATTACAGCATATTGGATGACTGTCATTCATATTGCATTCGCCCAGCTCAATGTAACATTGATAGGTTTAGGCTACTACATGATATTCAATTTTCCTTTTACCCATCATGAGGTTGCTGCAATCTAGCCTACAAATGAAACTGTACAATGTAGGTGTACAGGTTGAGAGAAAATGTTGAGTAATCAAGGTGACAGATAGTGACACATTCAATACCGCCTTGGACACTCTTGCCTGCATCTAGCTGATGCAGGGTGTAATCTTTCGTCCAAACCGTTGCTGTTTCTATTAGACAAATTTAGGCATGTTTATCACCGTTTGTTTTAGAATTTTTTTTCAACAGAATCGGCGGAATGAATACACCCCTGATCCTCCGCAAATGCAGTTCACTTTCATAGCAGCCACATAAAAACAGCATCATCACTTTGCTCATTGGATAATTCCTTCTCGCATCTAGTCACTCTCCTGCTCTCACCTTTTCCCTTCGCTTATGGACTTCAGTGCACAACAAAACAGCTGTCTGTGAACAGGCGAAAAAACCTTTCCAAGCCAAGCCTTCATACCATAATCACTAACCACTATACACAGCCTACATTGTTGTGTCAATCATGCCGTACAGTTAGTGTACAGTCAGCAAGCAGTTTAGCAGTTACACCGGCAGGCCCCGGTGGCAATAACATTTAAAAAAAAAAGAAAAGCTTACCTTGACTTGGAAGGGTTCCGGTGTTTTGGATAGCCATAGCCAGCTAGCTAACATAGCATCCCTCTCTCTTTGAGCCGGGTGTATGAGTAGGCGAAACAGCTAGCTGCATTCACAAGCTAAGTAAGTGAAAGTGAAATTTAAAAAATACTATGAAATATAGCTACCTCTCTCTCACACACACTCTCTCTTGCTTCTCCTTTATTGTTGAATAAATTAATTTGTTCAAAACTGTTCAACTATTGTCTTTCTCTCTTTGAGTCAACTACTCACCACATTTTATGCTTATTCTTTCAGTACTTGATTAATTCTCTGATCCTTTGATTGGGTGGACAGCATTTTTTTCCACTGATTTCCTCCCCTTCCTCTGAGGAGCCTCCCTGGTGTGTATGCTTGCAGGTGTGTGTCTCTTCATTGTATGTGTCTCAGTGAGGTAGGGAACAGGGCTGTATGTGTGTTTACAAACTGCTTGCATGAACACTCTAGGCTGTCACTTTGCCAATAATGCCTTAGTCGATGGGGATTTCACACCTGTCCCTCATAGAGAGTCACAACTGCTTCTTATTAAACCACAGACAGGCTGGGCACAACAGTGACTTCTGGTATACCCTAAAAACACATACTCTACACTTGTATTCAATAGACGTGATTTATGATTTTATTATTCCATTTATTTCCTTTGATTTGGAAATTTGAAGTGTGATTTGATGATTTCAGTGATATCAATATTTAATGTGAGATTTCACGATTTGACTATTGGGATGTTGCCTTAAAAATCCTGGGTCCTGCCTAAATTGATGGGTTGGCTTGACACCATTGTACTAAGATGTTACATTTAATGGTTCCAGAAACATAAAATGCAGTATAATCAAATAATACAGGTCTAGGAGCCTAGCATCTCCAACTGTCTCTGTCTCCTGCACTCCCATCTCTCTCTCTCTCTCTCTCATCTATTTCCCATCTCTACCCCATGTCTCTCTCTTTCTCTCTCCCTCTCCCATCTCTCTCTCTCTCTCCAGGTTGACGGTGTTTGCTTGTGAGGGAAAATCAAATTCTGAAAGAAGAATGCTAATAAGCTTGAACACAGTTCAGCAATCTTACAACCGTGTGTGTGTGTGTGTATGTGTGTGAGTGTGTATGTGTGTGTGTGAGTGTGTATGTGTGTGTGTTTGTGTGTGTATGTGTGTTCACCAGATTTATGGATTATGCCATCTTCCTGTACCAAATCTTTATCAGAATTGGTAACAATCCTTCTCAAACTGTTTATACTTCAATATTTCTAGACTGAACTGATTTCTGTCTCAGCATGTTACAGTAAAACAACCCAGAGGAAGAATATTGATATTGATCTTAAACTCATATGATCATAAATATCTGAATCCAGCAGTTGTGATTTACCCAGACAAAACAAATATTGTCTTTCATTATACCTATACTAGGTGTACACACATTAGGAACACCTTCCTAATATTGAGTTGCACCCCCCTTTGCCCTCAGAACAGCCTCAATTCATTGGGGCATGGACTCTACAAGGAGTCAAAAGCGTTCCATAGAGATGCTGGCCCATGTTGACTCAAATTCTTACAAGAGTTGTGTCAAGTTGCCTGGATGTCTCTTGGGTGGTGGACCAATCTTGATACACACAGGAAACTGTTGAGCGTAAAAAACACAGCAGCGTTGCTGTTCTTGACAAATCAAATCAAACTTTATTTGCCACATGCGCCGAATACAACACGTGTAGACTTTACTGTGAAATGCTTACCAACAAGCCCTTAACCAACAGTGCAGTTCAAGAGAAAGGGCAGTGTGGAGTGTGATTGAGATTGCGTCATCTGTGGATCTGTTGAGGTGGTATGCGAATTGGAGTGGGTCTTGGGTGTCCGGGAGGATGCTGTTGATGTGAGCCATGACCAGCCTTTTAAAGCACTTCATGGCTACCGACGTGAGTGCCACGGGGCGGTAATCATTTAGGCAGGTTACCTTTACTTCCTTGGGCACAGGGACTATGGTGGTCTGCTTGAAAAATTGAGGTATTATAGACTCAGTCAGGGAGAGGTTGAAAATGTCAGTGAAGACACTTGACAGTTGGTCCGCGCATCCTTTGAGTACACGTCCTGGTAATCCGTCTTGCCCAGCGGCTTTGTGAATGGTTGACCTGTTTAAAGGTTTTGTTCACATCAGCTACCGAGAGTGTTATCACACAGTCATCCAGAACAGCTGGTGCTCTCGTGCATGCTTCAGTGTTGCTTGCCTCGAAGCGAGCATGAAAGGCATTTAGCTGGGTTTCCAGTTTTTCACGTCTGGGTTTCCCTTTGTACTCCGTAATAGTTTTCAAGCACTGCCACATCCGACGAGCGTCAGAGCCAGTGTAGTAGGATTCAATCTTAATCCTGTATTGACGCTTTGCTTGTTTGATGGTTCGTCTGAGGGCATAGCAGGATTTCTTATAAGCGTCCAGATTAGTCTCCCACTCCTTGAAAGCGGCAGCTCTAGCCTTTAGCTCGATGCGGATGTTGTCTGTAATTCATGGCTTCTGGTTGGGATATGTACGTACAGTCACTGTGGGGACGACGTCATCGATGCACTTATTGATGAAGCCGATAACTGAGGTGGTGTACTCCTCAATGCCATTGGATGAATCCAGGGAACATATTCCAGTCTGTGCTAGCAAAACAGTCCAGTAGTGTAGCATCCGCATCATGTGACCACTTCCGTATTGAGCGAGTCACTGGTACTTCTTGCTTTAGTTTTTTCTTGTAAGCAGGAATCAGGAGGACAGAATTCTGGTCAGAGTTGTCAAATGGAGGGCGGGGGAGAGCTTTATCTCTATGTGGAGTAAACATGTTTTTTTTATTTTCACCCCTTGTTGCACATGTGACATGCCTGCAACATTTTTGTAAAACTGATTTAAGTTTGCCTGCATTAAAGTCCCCGACCAGTAGGAGCGCCGCTTCTGGGTTAGCATTTTTTTCTTTGCTTATGGCCTTATAGAGTTGGTTGAGAGCGGTCTTAGTGCCAGCTTTGTTTTGCGGTGGTAAATAGATGGCTACGAAGAATACAGATGAGAACTCTCTTGGTAGATAGTGTGGTCTACAGCTTATCATAAGGTACTTTACCTCAGGCGAGCAATACCTCGAGACTTCTTTAATATTAGACATCACACACCTGCTGTTATTGATGAAAAGACACACACCCCCACCCCTCGTCTTACCTGAGGTAGTGTCTCTGTTCTGCCGGTGCATGGAAAATCCCGCTAGCTCTATGTTGTCCGTATCTTTGTTCAGCCACGTCTCGGTGAAACATGTTACAGTTTTTAATGTCCAGTTGGTAGGATAATCTTTAATAGTAGGTCATCAATTTTATTTTCCAATGATTGCACGTTAGCAAGAAGAATGGAAGGCATTGGGAGTTTACTCGCTCGCCTCCGGATTCTCAGAAGGATCCCCGATCTGCGTCCCCTTTTCCGGCGTCTTTTCTTCAATCAAAAGGCGTGGATCTGAAAGCAGGATATCCTTCTCGTCGGACTCGTTAAAGGAAGAAGTTTCTACCAGTCTGCGTTGAGTAATCGCTTTTCTGATGTCCAGAAGTTATTTTCGGTCATAAGAGACGGTAGCAGCAACATTATGTACACAATAAGTAGAAAAATAAGTTATACAAAAAGCTAGAAAAATAATAAAGAAAATAGCACAATTGTTTGAGAGAATGTAAAATGTCAGCCATGTTCTTCAGTGCCATCCTCAAACTCAAACCGGTGCGCCTGGCACCTACTACCATACCCCCCGTTCAAAGGCACTTAAATAGTTTGTCTTGGCCATTCACCCTCTGAATGGCACACATACACAATCTGTGTCTCAATTGTCTAAAGGCTTAAAAATCCTTATTTAACCCTTTATCTACACTGATTGATGTGGATTCAACAGGTGACGTCAATAAGGGATCATAGCTTTTACCTGTGTTCACCTGGTCAGTCTATGTCATGGAAAGAGCAGGTGTTCATAATGTTTTGTGCACTCAGTGTGTGTTTACTGTTCACTATTATAATATCCCTCCCTCCACCCTAACCCTAACCCTAACACTAACCCTAATTACACAGGTTGCAGGTTTTATTCCAAACTATAGAAAGTGTTATTTTATATTTTAGTTTTCAGCCTTTCCCAAACCTTAACCATTCAGAGTTAATGTCTAACCTTAACCCTAACCTTCAACATTCAGAGTTAATGCCTAAACTTAACCTTAAACACTTCGGAATTTGACGTTTTCACCAAGTTTGAAATTTGACGTTTTAGAAACATGGATGAATGTCTAATTCTGAGCTGGTTGAGAGTAAAACAGAGAGGATGTGATTGGTCTATTAGTCAGAGAGGATGTGATTGGTTTATTAGTCAGAGAGGATGTGATTGGTCTATTAGTCAGAGAGGATGTGATTGGTCTATTGGTCAGAGAGGAGAAGAGATGGAAAGACATTGAGCTCCTTCTATAACTTACGGCCTCACACTATACTGGAGGGGAGCTGAGTCAATGGAAACAGTTAGATTGTATACAGTTTCACTAACCATGCTTTCTGACTGATTCATATAATTTATTTGATAATAAAAAATATAAAAAATTCTAGAAATTCTAATGAAACCAAAGACATGACTGAACTAATTAGCAAATGTGTAAAAATAATATATAACTGATTAGCTGCAGAGTAAAAAACTATAAACCAAAACTATTAATATAAGTGAATTTAAACACACAGAGACAAACACACTCACTCACAATAAATCCCCAGGACACCCAATCATCTCTCCCTCCCTCCACTCCTTTTGGATCTCAGCTGTAGGTCAGCTGTAGGTCTCTCACTCCCTCTCTCTCTCTCTCTCTCTCTCTCTCTCTCTCCCTCTCTCCCTCTCTCCCTCTTTCCCTACCTCCGCCTTGATCCAAAGTTACTCAAGCACATCTAAGCTTGAGTTAGGGCCCCAATGAGAGTGGTTACAGCAATCAGAATGTTTCACACTGTGTGATGGTCTTAAAAGGTGGTGGGATCACACACCTCCCTGCTTCTCCACTGCTCATCACCTCTTCTACTAGCATCACCATCACCATAGAAATCACAGCTACAATAACTACTGTCCCTAGATCAGGGGCAGTACTGTATGTATCAAGAGTCTCAAAGTAGGAGTGCTGATCTAGGATCAGGATCTCCTTGTCCATGTAATTTTATTAATGTGATGTAAAAGTCAAAACTGATCCTAAATCATCTGGTTTACTCTAAGAAGCTTGACACAGTCCCAAATACAAACTGTCAATGACAAACCTGAGTACTGATATGTGTCATATGCTGTGGCTCGTGTTTGAATACTGAGTGAATTTAGACTAGACTGTTCACTCTCTTTAATGCGGCAAAGCAGTGGTGCTATCCATTTCACCACAACGGACGGAGTAACTTTGCACCAAAGTGAATGACACAAACACACACGCAGAGTGGCGGAGCAGGGGGTAGAAATTAATTCAGCAGACTACATTATCAATCCCACCTCGCTCCCCTGCCAAAGAAATGGTCACCGAAATGTACACAGCGAAATCCTGGATGCACACACACACACACATCAGGAGGAAGAATGGGATGCGTATAAATATACATCAGATATGAGTCCAGAGGATAAACCTGCCTTGATACACTCCCTCCCATCCCTGCTGCCTGATGAACGAAGGCTCTTAGCAACATTGGGGTCACATACACACAGTGGGGTTAGCAAACACACACACACACACACACACACACACACACACACACACACACACACACACACACACACACACACACACACACACACACACACACACACACACACACACACACACACACACAACGGGGCAGCCCGGCGGGGTTATGGCGCACAAAGTCAGCCTTACATAATGTAGCGTCCGGCACCCCCATCACACACTGATCATCCAATTACAGTGCAGATCCTCCGAAATCAGCCGTTACCAGGGTGACACGCAGACAGCAGGCGGCAGCTGCAATCTCATAAATGCTTTTAAAGGATTACAGATGTGATGGGGAAGGGAACACCTCGCCTCCTCCTCTCCTCTCCTGTCCTGCCTCCATCTCCTCCTCCTGCATCCCCTCATATCCCCTCCTGTAGAACGAGTGTCACACTCAGAGGTGTCAGAGAGATAGAGGAAGGGAGGTAGGGACAGAAGAGAGGATGGATGGAGAGGTAGAGACAGCTAGGTGGTTGTTGGTATATTCTGACATTGGAAGAAGAGTAAGAGAGGGGGAGAGAGTGGGAGTGATGGAGAGAGAAAGGGCAATGTCAATATTTTGGGGACATACCTGGTCTAAAGGCAAGTATGGGTCTCTGTTATTAGTGCTGTTTCTCTGTGGTACATGTACTGTATGCTGGTATTTAAGGGCCAGATCGGCTAAAAGACCACAACTCCAGAGCAGTGCAGTATGAGGCGCACTCAAAGCCCCTCGTATACACGCCTGTATCTGTGTGTGCATGTGTGTGTGTGAGTGCCTGCTCGTGTTTGTGTAATCAGTGTGTGTGATTAGGCCCAGACACCTGACTCCAGCGTGGTTCCCTTATCAGGACCTCTAAAAGGGCAGTCACAGAGAGTGCCTGCCTTAATATCAGAGAGAACACAGGGGCTCTATCTGTCTGTGTGCTTAAATCAACACAGTGATTAGGAACAGGCCGATAGTGACGTTACCCTGCTGCAATGCCTTATATCATATCTACTGCAAACACCACCTGTTACACATATAGACACACACACACGCACACGCAAACAAACACACGCACACACACACACACACACACACACACACACACACACACACACACACACACACACACACACACACACACACACACACACACACACACACACACACACAGTGGCCCATGTAGACTCAACTAGCTCTCACAGTCTCACGTCAAAGTTTGAAGTGTTTAAGGTTACATTTTTTATGTTACAGTTAAGTTTAGGAAGAAACTAACAAATCTTAAGGTTAGACATTAACTACAAATGGTTATGGTAAGGGTTAAGGTTTGGGATTGGCTTAAAACAAGAAAACTTTCTATCGCTGGATTCGAACTTGCAGCAGAGGCCGATGCCTACTTGAAGGTAACAGCACTCACTTGTTGCCCGTAGTAGCTGGTTTCCACGTCATCTCCCAATGTCCTCAGACATGGATGGACGTCAAATACTGACTTGTATCACAGGTGACCTGGTTAGCGCAGGCTAAATGTTAGAATGACCGCAACGCTATGGTTTTTAATTGAGGTCCTATCGCCTTGAACAGAAAGATTAGGAGAGGAGGGACGACTGCACACACACATACACACACACACACACACACACACACACACACACACACACACACACACGCACACGCACACGCACACACACACACACACACACACACACACACACACAGGGTTGAGAAGCAGGTACAGTAGTGTGTGTAAGGGCATTTATGAATAACCTTACCTTGAGATGACCATAACATCCTCAATTGCATGGGAGTGTGATGATCATACACTCAAAAGACCATAATGGACATTGAAACTAATACAGTGATAGAGCTGGATGGCAGGACACATTCCAGGTGACTACCTCATGAAGCTGGTTGAGAGAATGCCAAGAGTGTGCAAAGCTGTCATCAAGGCAAAGGCTGGCTACTTAGAAGAATCTCAAAAAGAAAATCTATTTTGATTTGATGAACACTTTTTTGGTTACTAACTGATTACAGTTGAAGTCGGAAGTTTACATACACTTAGGTTGGAGTCATTAACCTCTCTTGAGTAGGGGGCATTATTTTCACGTCCGGATGAAAAGCGTGCCCAAAGTAAACTGCCTGTTACTCAAGCCCAGAAGCTAGGATATGCATATAATTAGTAGATTTGGATAGAAAACACTCTGACGTTTCTAAAACTGTTAGAATAATGTCTGTGAGTATAATAGAACTGATTTGGCAGGCGAAACCCCGAGCACAATCCATCTGGGAATATTTGGGGGGAGGTCATTGTGTTTTCCTGATTTATTAGGGCCCAGATTGCAGTTCCTATGGCTTCCACTAGATGTCAACAGTCTTTAGAAATTGGTCTATGTTTTTCTTTTGAGAAATGAAGAAGTAGTGCTGTTCTTTGAACGTGTCACTCTGAAGGTCTCTAGTATTTTGGTGCGCATGAACAGGAGCGTGCTCCATGTTATTTTTCTTTGATATTGGAAAAAGATGATCCCATCTTAAATTTGATCGATTATTTACATTTGAGGATACCTGAGGTTGGATTAGGAACATTGTTTGAAATGTTTGGACCAAGTTTACAGGTAACTTATTAGATGCTTTGTAGTCATGTTGGGCGAGTTGGAAATGGTGTATTTCTGAATCAAACGCGTCAAATAAATTGACATTTTGGGGATATAAAGAAGGAATTTATAGAACAAAACGACCATTCATTGTGTCACAGAGACATTTGGGATTGCAAAAAGAAGAAGATCTTCAAAGGTAAGGCATTTTTGTATCGTTATTTCTGACTTTTGTGTCGCACCTGCTTGATTGAAAAATGATTTTCATGTGTTTGATGCGGGGCGCTGTCCTCAGATAATCGCATGGTATGCTTTCACCGTAAAGCCTTTTTTAAATCTGACACAGCGGCTGGATTAACAAGAAGTTAATCTTTATTTTGATGTATTACACTTGTGATTTTATAAAAGTTGAATATTGATATTTCTGTAGTTTGAATTTCGAGCTCTGCAATTTCACCGGATGTTGGCCAGGTGGGACGCCGTCCCACCTGATCATATTAAAACTTGTTTTTCAACCACTCCACAAATTTCTTGTTAATAAACAATAGTTTTGGCAAGTCGGTTAGGACATCTACCTTGTGCTTGACACAAGTAATTATTCCAACAATTGTTTGCAGACAGATTATTTCACTTATAATTCACTGTATCACAATTCCAGTGGGTCAGAAGTTTACATACAGTGAGGGAAAAAAGTATTTGATCCCCTGCTAATTTTGTACGTTTGCCCACTGACAAAGAAATGATCAGTCTATAATTTTAATGGTAGGTTTATTTGAACAGTGAGAGACAGAATAACAACAAAAAAATCCTGAAAAACGCACGTCAAAAATGTTATAAATTGATTTGCATTTTAATGAGGGAAATAAGTATTTGACCCCCTCTCAATCAGAAAGATTTCTGGCTCCCATTTGTCTTTTATACAGGTAACGAGCTGAGATTAGGAGCGCACTCTTAAAGGGAGTGCTCCTAATATCAGTTTGTTACCAGTATAAAAGACACCTGTCCACAGAAGCAATCAATCAATCAGATTCCAAACTCTCCACCATGGCCAAGACCAAAGAGCTGTCCAAGGATGTCAGGGACAAGATTGTAGACCTACACAAGGCTGGAATGGGCTACAAGACCATCGCCAAGCAGCTTGGTGAGAAGGTGACAACAGTTGGTGCGATTATTCGCAAATGGAAGAAACACAAAAGAACTGTCAATATCCCTCGGCCTGGGGCTCCATGCAAAATCTCACCTCGTGGAGTTGCAATGATCAAGAGAACGACGACGAATCAGCCCAGAACTACACAGGAGGATCTTGTCAATGATCTCAAGGCAGCTGGGACCATAGTCACCAAGAAAACAATTGGTAACACATTACGCCGTGAAGGACTCAAATCCTGCAGCGCCCGCAAGGTCCCCCTGCTCAAGAAAGCACATATACATGCCCGTCTGAAGTTTGCCAATGAACATCTGAATGATTCAGAGGACAACTGGGTGAAAGTGTTGTGGGCAGATGAGACCAAAATGGAGCTCTTTGTCATCAACTCAACTCGCCGTGTTTGGAGGAGGAGGAATACTGCCTATGACCCCAAGAACACCATCCCCACTGTCAAACATGGAGGTGGAAACATTATGCTTTGGGGGGGTTTTTCTGCTAAGGGGGCAGGACAACTTCACTGCATCAAAGGGATGATGGACGGGGCCATGTACCATCAAATCTTGGTTGAGAACTTCCTTCCCTCAGCCAGGGCATTGAAAATGGGTCGTGGATGGGTATTCCAGCATGACAATGACCCAAAACACACGGCCAAGGCAACAAAGGAGTGGCTCAAGAAAAAGCACATTAAGGTCCTGGAGTGGCCTAGCCAGTCTCCAGACCTTAATCCCATAGAGAATCTGTGGAGGGAGCTGAAGGTTGGAGTTGCCAAACGTCAACCTCGAAACCTTAATGACTTGGAGAAGATCTGCAAAGAGGAGTGGGACAAAATCCCTCCTGAGATGTGTGCAAACCTGGTGGCCAACTACAAGAAACGTCTGACCTCTGTGATTGCCAACAAAGGTTTTGCCACCAAGTACCAAGTCATGTTTTGCAGAGGGGTCAAATACTTATTTCCCTCATTAAAATGCAAATCAATTTATAACATTTTTGACATGCGTTTTTCTGGATTTTTTGTTGTTATTCTGTCTCTCACTGTTCAAATAAACCTACCATTAAAATTATAGACTGATCATTTCTTTGTCAGTGGGAAAACGTACAAAATCAGCAGGGAATCAAATACTTTTTCCCCCTCACTGTACACTAAGTTGACTGTGCCTTTAAACAGCTTGGAAAATTCCAGAAAATGATGTCATGGCTTTAGAAGTTTCTGATCGGCTAATTGACATCGTTTGAGTGAATTGGAGGTGTACCTATGGATATATTTCAAGACCTACCTTCAAACTCAGTGCCTCTTTGCTTGACATCAAGGGAAAATGAAAATAAATCAGCCAAGACCTCAGAAAAAAATTGTGGACTAAGTCTGGTTCATCCTTAGGAGCAATTTCCAAACAGCTGAAGGTACCACATTAATCTGTTCAAACAATAGTACGCAAGTATAAACACCATGGGACCACGCAGCTGTGATACCACTCAGGAAGGAGATGCATTCTGTCTCCTAGAGATGAACGTACTTTGGTGCGAAAAATGAAAATCAATCCCAGAATAACAGCAAAGGACCTTGTGAAGATGCTGGAGGAAACAGGTACAAAAGTATCTATATCTACAGTAAAACGAGTCCTATATCAACATAACTTGAAAGGCCGCTCAGCAAGGAAAAAGCCACTGCTCCAAAACCACCATAAAAAAAGCCAGACTAAGGTTTGCGACTGGACATGGGGACAAAGATCATACTTTTTGGAGAAATGTCCTCTGGTCTGATGAAACAAAAATAAAACTGATTGGCCATAATGACCATCGTTATGTTTTGGAGGAAAAGGGGGGAGGCTTGCAAGCCGAAGAACACCATCACCAACCGTGAAGCAAGGGGGTGTCAGCATCATGTTGTGGGGTTGCTTTGCTGCAGGAGGGACTGGTGCACTTCAAAAAATAGATGACATCATGAGGTAGGAAAATGATGTGGCTATATTGAAGAAACATCTCAAGACATCAGTCAGGAAGTTAAAACTTGGTCGCAAATGGGTCTTCCAAATGGACAATGACCCCAAGCATACTTCCAAAGTTGCGGCAAAATGGCTTAATGACAACAAAGTCAAGGTATTGGAGTGGCCATCACAAAGCCCTGACCTCAACCCTATAGAACATTTGTGGGCAGAACTGAAAAAGCGTGTGCGAGCAAGGAGGCCTACAAACCTGAATCAGTTACACTAGCTCTGTCAGGAGGAATGGGCCCAAATTCACCCAACTTATTGTGGGAAGCTTGTGGAAGGCTACCTGAAACGTTTGATCGAAGTTAAACAAGTTAAAGGCAATGCTACCAAATACTAATTGAGTGTATGTAAACTTCTGACCCACTGGGAATGTGATGAAAGAAATAAAAGCTGAAATAAATCATTCTCTCTATTATTATTCTGACATTTCACATACTTAAAATAAAGTGGTGATCCTAACTGACCTAAGACAGGGAATTTTTACTAGCATTAATTGTCAGGAATTGTGAAAAACTGATTTTAAATGTATTTGGCTAAGTTGTATGTAAACTTCCGACTTCAACTGTGCATATATGCTATTTCATAGTTTTGATGTCTTCACTATTGTTCTACAACGTAAAAAATAGTGAAAATAAAGAAAAACCCTTGAATGAGTAGGTGTGTCCTCATAGGGGTGTCAGTGGGCTGACTGTGAACGCTCTGAGAGACTCTGGGTTGAGGTCAATTATAAAGTAATCTACAGTAATACTGCCAAGCCTACCATTGACTATGTACAGACCCAGCATGTGACAAAACTGAAGGAGTTGTGACCCGTTTTTTTGTTTGTTGTTTTGTCATAGTTGTATCTTGGGGGGCGTATTTGGGAGGGAATGCTGTCACCACCAGGAAGGTGTTTGTCCCCCTGTTTGCTGAGAGTGTCAGGTTCTTGTCCAGTTCTGACATTTAGGTCACCACAAACTAGTACATGTCCCTGGGCCTGGAAATGGTTGATCTCTCTCTCTCTCTCTCTCTCTCTCTCTCTCTCTCTCTCTCTCTCTCTCTCTCTCTCTCTCTCTCTCTCTCTCTCTCATATATAGTGCATGCTGGGAGTTTTTTGGAGTTTGAGTGTTTGGTGTGGAGGGCTCTGTCCTAACATACTTATTAACCTGTTAGGGCTAGGGGGCAGTATTGACACGGCCGGATAAAAAACATACCCGATTTAATCTGGTTACTACTCCTGCCCAGTAACTAGAATATGCATATAATTACTGACTTTGGATAGAAAACACCCTAAAGTTTCTAAAACTGTTTGAATGGTGTCTGTGAGTATAACAGAACTCAAATGGCAGGCCAAAACCTGAGAAGATTCCATGCAGGAAGTGGCCTGTCTGACAAGTTGTGTTTCATCTTGGCTCTTTTTATTGAAGACTGAGGATCTTTGCTCTAACGTGACACTTCCTACGGCTCCCATAGGCTCTCAGAGCCCGGGAAAAAGCTGAACGATATCGAGGCAGCCTCTGGCTGAAACACTTTATCGCGTTTGGCAAGTGGCCGATCAGAGTACTATGGGCTTAGGTGCGTGCCCGAGTCGACCGAATGCTTTATTTTCTTTCGTCTGTTTACCTAAACGCAGATTCCTGGTCGGAATATTATCGCTTTTTTATGAGAAAAATGGCATAAAAATTTATTTTAAACAGCGGTTGACATGCTTCGAAGTACGGTAATGGAATATTTAGAATTTTTTTGTCACGAAATGCGCCATGCTCGTCACCCTTATTTACCCTTTCGGATAGTGTCTTGAACGCACGAACAAAACGCCGCTGTTTCGATATAACTATGGATTATTTTGAACCAAACCAACATTTGTTATTGAAGTAGAAGTCCTGGGAGTGCATTCTGATGAAGAAAGCAAAGGTAATAACATTTTTCTTATAGTAAATCTGACTTTGGTGAGTGCTAAACTTGCTGGGTGTCTAAATAGCTAGCCCTGTGATGCCGGGCTATCTACTGAGAATATTGCAAAATGTGCTTTCACCGAAAAGCTATTTTAAAATCGGACATATCGAGTGCATAGAGAAGTTCTGTATCTATAATTCTTAAAATAATTGTTATGCTTTTTGTGAACGTTTATCGTGAGTAATTTAGTAAATTCACCGGCAGTGTTCGGTGGGAATGCTAGTCACATGCTAGTCACATGCTAATGTAAAAAGCTGGTTTTTGATATAAATATGAACTTGATTGAACAAAACATGCATCTATTGTATAACATAATCTCCTAGGGTTGTCATCTGATGAAGATCATCAAAGGTTAGTGCTGCATTTAGCTGTGGTTTGGGTTTATGTGACATTATATGCTAGCTTGAAAAATGGGTGTCTGATTATTTCTGGCTGGGTACTCTGCTGACATAATCTAATGTTTTGCTTTCGCTGTAAAGCCTTTTTGAAATCGGACAGTGTGGTTAGATTAACGAGAGTCTTGTCTTTAAAATGGTGTAAAATAGTCATATGTTTGAAAAATGGAAGTTTTTGCATTTTTGAGGTTTTTGAATAACGCGCCACGGGATTACACTGGCTGTTACGTAGGTGGGACGATTTGGTGCCACCTACCCTAGAGAGGTTAAACAGAAGGCGCCGTGAATTTTGGGCCTGCTCTGAAATATGTGATAGTTGGCTTCTAAACAAGTTGGAAAAAGTGGGTGTGGTGTCAGTTTGTATCAGTTTGGTGTCAGAATGATATCTAATTGACTGATGGATGGTGACTTGCTGGGTGACTTTTGTCCATTTGCAATATGTTTAAACAGTGATAGATGATCACCAAATTGACATTCTGAAATCAACACCAACGAGCGATGGAGAGGAACCAGAATCACTGCTTGGCCATCCGAGTTCATCGGGGCAGTCAATTTCACATTCCTGCAGTTTTTTTGAGCATGTCAAATTCGTGATGGTAAATGCTCATTGAAACATATTGCAAATGGACAGTACATTTGCAATATGATTAAACAGTGAAAAAACACTACCAAATGGACATGATGAAATCAACACAACGAGCGATGGAGAGGAACCACTATCACTGCCCGGCCATCCCGAGTTCATCGGGCCAGTCAATTTTGCATTTCTGCAGTATTTTTGAGCATGTCAAATTCGTGATGGTAAATGCCCATTGAAACATATTAACAAATGGACAGCCGTGCACCTGGTGATTGGAATGGGTTAACCTGTTGGGGGGGGGCAGTATTTGCACGGCCGGATAAAAAACGTACCCGATTTAATCTGGTTAATACTACTGCCCAGAAACTTGAATATGCATATAATTATTGACTTTGGATAGAAAACACCCTAAAGTTTCTAAAACTGTTTGAATGGTGTCTGTGAGTATAACAGAACTCATATGGCAGGCAAAAACCTGAGAAGATTCCTTACAGGAAGTGCCGTCTCTGACCATTTATTGGGCTTCTACACTCTCTTTATTGAAAACTGAGTATCTCTGCTGTAACGTGACACTTCCTACGGCTCCCATAGGCTCTCAGAAGGCGGCAAACCGCTGAATGATGTCTTTGCAGCCCCTGGCTGAAAAACATTAGCGCATTTGGATGGTGGTCGATCAGAGGACAATGAGACTGAGGCGCGTGTACGAGGCGACACCATATTTTTATTTTCTTTGAACGTAAACAGGGTTTCCCGGTCGGAATATTATTGCTTTTTTACGAGAAAAATTGCATAAAAATTGATTTTAAACAGCGGTTGACATGCTTCGAAGTACGGTAATGGAATATTTTGAATTTTTTTGTCACGAAACGCGTCGGGCGCGTCACCCTTCGTCACCCTTCGGATAGTGTCTTGAACGCACGAACAAAACAGAGGATATTTGAACATAACTATGGATTATTTTGAACCAAACCAACATTTGTTATTGAAGTAGAAGTCCTGGGAGTGCATTCTGACGAAGAACAGCAAAGGTAATCCAATTTTTCTTATAGTAATTCTGACTTTGGTGAGGGCTAAACTTGGTGGGTGTCTAAATAGCTAGCCCGTGATGGCTGGGCTATCTACTCAGAATATTGCAAAATGTGCTTTCACCGAAAAGCTATTTTAAAATCGGACATAGCGATTGCATAACGGAGTTCTGTATCTATAATTCTTAAAATAATTGTTATGCTTTTTGTGAACGTTTATCGTGAGTAATTTAGTAAATTGTTAGTGAATTCGCCGGAAGTTTGCGGGGGGTATGCTAGTTCTGAACGTCACATGCTAATGTAACAAGCTGGTTTTTGATATAAATATGAACTTGATTGAACAAAACATGCATGTATTGTATAACATAATGTCCTAGGATTGTCATCTGATGAAGATCATCAAAGGTTAGTGCTGCATTTAGCTGTGGTTTGGGTTTATGTGACATTATATGCTAGCTTGAAAAATGGGTGTCTGATTATTTCTGGCTGGGTACTCTGCTGACATAATCTAATGTTTTGCTTTCGTTGTAAAGCCTTTTTGAAATGGACAGTGTGGTTAGATTAACCTCTCTGGGCTAGGCGGGACGAATTCATCCCACCTACGCAACAGCCAGTCTAATCCAGTGGCGCGATTTTCAAATACCTTAAAAATCCTATTACTTAAATTTCTCAAACATATGACTATTTTACAGCTATGTAAAGACAAGACTCTCGTTAATCTAACCACACTGTCCGATTTCAAAAAGGCTTTACAACGAAAGCAAAACATTAGATTATCCGAAATGGTAAATCAGGGTGGCGCGCATGGCGCAATTCGTGACAAAAAAAATCTAAATATTCCATTACCGTACTTCGAAGCATGATTAAAATCCATTTTCATGCAATTTTTCTCGTAAAAAAGCGATAATATTCCGACCGGGAATGTCCATTTAGCTAAACAGAGGAAAGAAAACAAAGCTTACGGTCGACGCGGGCACGAGCCTGAGTCTCACAGTACTGTAACCAGCCACTACCCAAACGCGCTACTTTGTTTCAGCCAGAGCCTGCAAAGCCACGATTCAGCATTTTGCCGCCTTCTGAGAGCCTATGGCAGCCGTAGGAAGTGTCACGGGACAGCTAAGATCCTCACTCTTCAATAAACAGAGACAAGAAGAACGACACCTTGTCAGACAGGCCACTTCCTGCATGAAATCTTCTCAGGTTTTTGCCTGCCATATGAGTTCTGTTATACTCACAGACACCATTCAAACAGTTTTAGAAACTTTAGGGTGTTTTCTATCCAAAGCCAATAATTATATGCATATTCTAGTTACTGGGCAGGAGTAGTAACCAGATTAAATCGGGTACGTTTTTTTATCCAGCCGTGTCAATACTGCCCCCTATCCCCAACAGGTTAATCAGTTCGACCTAGTGGATGTTTGGAGAATTAAACATCCCGACACGACACTATACATGGGTGAAGGTTTTTGTGACTAGGGTGAGAGCAGCCCGACTTGATCGTTTTTACATGTCCAGGAATCAGAGCAATAGGCTGTTGGGTGCTACCATTCTCCTGGTGGGTTTTTCAGATCACCACATAACCATGGCTCGGCTGTCTATCTCACCAGGGCCTCGACATGCATCCTACTGGAAGTTTAATGTAAAGCTCTTACAAGATGCTACTTTTTGCTCAGGTTTCCAGAATTTTTGGGAAAGGTGGCAGCAAAGAGAGGAGTATGAGTCTCTGAGTCAATGGTGTGATGTGGGCAAAGTCCAAATTCGGCTTTTCTGTCAACAGTATACAGCTGTCTCATCCTTAGAGGCTAGGAGAGTATTGGTGTAACTCGAGCATTGTACTAGTGATAAGGATGTAGAGATGGTGAGGCAAGGCAATGTAGGCCTCCAGGCTAATTTAGCTGAACTACGTAGAAACCTGGGCAGTTTTTTCCAGGTTAAAGCAAAGGGAGCACTTGTGAGAGCTATGCTCAAGGAGATGGATGCTCCCAGCTCCTTCTTCTTTGGTTTGGAAAGACAGAGCTGTGAAGCCAAGGGTATGCATTGTCTACGGCTGTTTGATGGGCGGGTGACCTCTGTGGTAGGGAGCGGACTGTGGAGTTTTAAACTGAGTTGTATAGAGCAGAACTGTGTGATCCTATGTGTGCTCAGGTCTTGGTTGAAGAACTCCCTAAACTCTCTCTGGCACAGACGGATGAAATGGACGTTCCTCTGTTGTCCCATGAACTGGCAGAAGCCGTAACCTAGATGTCCCCCGGCCATGCCCCGGAGGTTGATGGACTCCCAGTGGAGTTTTATAAAAAATTCTGGGGAATAATTGGACTGGACGACTTATTTTGTGTGTTGAGTGAATGTGTCGGGTTGTAGAGTTGCCGATGAGCTCTCCTGCACAAAAAAGAGGACTTGTGTGAACTTAAGAATTGGAGGCCTGTGGCATTGCTCTGTGCGGATTACAATATATTTGCCAAGGTCCTCTCTAACAGACTGAAGTCCCATCTGGACTCTAGGGACCAAACATATTGTGTACCGGGATGCTCAATCACAGACAAATTGTTCTTAATCAGGGCCATGTTGGACTTGTCGAGAGGTTCTAATGTGAACTTTGGACTGGTCTCTTTAGATCAAGAGAAGGCTTTTGATAGAGTGGACCATGAGTATCTGTTTAATGTGATGTCTGTTTTTGGGTTTGGGGAAAGGTTTTTGACCTGTGTGAAGATGTTGTATGCTGGGGCGTCATGTATGATCAAGGGAGGAGGGGGGCTCAGTAGGCCAGTCTGGTTGAGATGGGGCATTAGACAAGGATGCCCTCTATCGGGGCAGTTATATACACTAGCCAATTAGCTTTTTTCTGGGCCTGCTATGCAAGAAAATGTAGGGAGTGTGCTGGACGGGCATGGGTGTGTTGACAGGCATAGCAGTGTCAGCATATGCAGATGACGTTTCTGTGATGTCAGGGATGGTCAGGATATGCAGGCACTATAGACTAGTCTGAAGGTGTACAAGGGAGCTTCGTCAGCTAAGGTAAACTGGGGCAAGAGCAAAGCTCTGTTATGTGGGGAATGGTGGGATAGGCCCCATCCTCTGCTTCCAGGGGGTTTGCAGTGGGGTTGTTAAGGGCTTAAAATGGTGGAGGTGTACCTGGGCTCGGAGAGGTGGGTCAGGAAGAACTGGGAGGGGCTGTCACAGGCAGTGGTGTCAAGACTGGCCAGGTGGAGGTGGCTCCTGTCCCAAGTGTCATAATAGAGGGAGGGTACTGATAATCAACAACCTGGTGGCATCTTCCCTGTGGCATAAACTGTCTGTCCTCAACCTGCTCGCAGACCTGCAATGCAAGCTGGTGGACTTTTTCTGGTCGGGCCATCACTGGCTGAGGGCGGCAGTGTTGTACATGACCATCCAGGAAGGAGGACAGGGCCTGGTGGAACTGGAGAGCAGGGTGGCTGCTTTTCGACTAAAGGCGGTGCAGGGACTGCTGTACCATACTGATGTCGGCTGGAGGGAACCAGCATGCGTGCTGCTGAGGAGAGATGGCGGATTAAGTTTGGACCGGCAGCTGTTCCTCACGAAGCTGGAGAGGCTGAGTACAGCAGGTCTCTCAGCCTTTTACTCTGCAGTGCTGAGGGCCTGGCAGCTGCTAAGGCCCACATGAGAAGGGGGTGTGGAGCCTGGGCTGTGGGTGTGGGAGGAGCCTATTTTCCACAACCCAGCCATCACTTTGAGATCGGTTCAGTCGGCCACCCTGCAGAGGCAACTGATGGCAGCGGGTTTACTAAGGCTGGGTGACCTGCGACTTCTGGGAGAGGAGGGGTGGAAATCCCCGGAAGTCCTGGCACAACAAACAGGAATAGCATGTCTTCGGCTGCTGGAGAGATTCCTGGAGGAGGTCCAGGAGGCACAGTCTGAGCCGGTAAGGGGGGTGTTTGAAAGGCCAAAGGGGGAGGGGCCACCAATCTTTCCGCCACTGCAGGTGACGGCAGAGACTGGGGACTGGCAAGGGGGTCTGAAGGACTTGTTAGATTTTAACACTCTGAGCCTGGGGGAGTTTGAGGGGGTGGGAGGTAAAGCCCTCTACAACCTCTGCATTAAGGTAAGGAACATTAGGAGCCTAACAGGAGTGAAGGCACATCAGTGGCAGGCGGTATGTGGGGCAGAGAGTATGGTGGGTTTTAGATGGAGGGGCCTCTACAAACCCCCAGTACCGAAGAGGTCAGGGGACCTCCAGTGGAGGGTTCTACATAGAGCCCTGGCCACTAACAGCTGATTGGCATGGGTTGAACCGGGAATCAGGCAGGGGTGTCCTTTCTGTGTAATGAAAGAAACTGTGATTCATGTGTTTTCTGTGTGCACCAGGTTAATGCCATTAATGTCTCTGTTGGAATGTCTGTGTGAGAGGTTGTGGGTGGTTTTTACTGTTGGGATGTTTATAATGGGGTACAGGTATTCAAATAAGGAGAAGTCCAAATGTGTTTTGTTGAATTTTCTGTTTGCCCAGGCAAAGTTGGCTATTTGGCTAACAAGGAGGAACAGGGTCAAAGGTGGGGGATAACAGACCCTTTACTGCTATTTAATGGGATGGTCTCTGCGCGCCTTAGGGTGGAATTTGAGTTCTATAAAATGATAAAAAGTGTGGAGATTTTTAAGGAGATATTGTGCGTCGGGGGGGCTGTCTGGGGAAGATGTTTTGGATATACGGTTGTAGAAGTGGTGAGGTTTTGGTTATTGTGGTGGTGCTTTGCATCGTTGGGGTAGAGGGCAAGGTGAGCATGGTACATGTATGCAGTACAGGATATATTTTGGTGTTTTATTTTAAAGGGAGGAGGGGTTAATGAAATATTTCATTAAAGAAATACAAAAAGTCAAAAGTCTCTCTCTCTCTCGCTCTTTCTCTGTCTTTCTATCTCTCTTTCCGCCTCTCTCTCTCTCTCTCTCTCTCTCTCTCTCTCTCTCTCTCTCTCTCTCTCTCTCTCTCTCTCTCGTTCACTGTTCACATCAGAGACAATTAGGAACATCAAACCCAGGAAATGACAATCTACTAACCAGCTCTGGGTATTCTCTCCTCCTCTCCCCCATTCTCTCCTTCATTCACCGGACTGATAGACACCCATCTTCAGATGGGCCCTCCTTTCTTCTCTGAGAGGCGGATGTGAAAAGGAGTGTCAGGGAGGAGGAGGATAACCCCTTCTGTCTGATTCAGAATGTATTA
>NC_138291.1:18865000-19105000 GCF_965601325.2 Salmo salar | reverse complement strand
TGCACACACACTCTCTCTGAAAATAGTGTCATCCTTTGTCATTTAATTTTTTTGCCAGTAAACATGCCAGAAAATGTGTGTGTGTGTGTGTGTGTGTGTGTGTGTGTGTGTGTGTGTGTGTGTGTGTGTGTGTGTGTGTGTGTGTGTGTGTGTGTGTGTGTGTCAGGCTAAGAGAATAACAAACGGAGCGAAAGCCTCCAGAGAAAGTAAAGGTTACAGGGAGGGAAGAGGTTGACATTTCAGACACAGGCTAAGAGACAAAGTTCACACCACTTAATGTTGCACTCTGCTCTCTGTCTCACACTCAGCTCGCATACACACACTTCCCCCACACACTCCAGTGTAGAGTACTGACCAGAGAGATAAGATGTTTGTGTTCTACCCATCGAATATATCTATCAAACCAGCATTCACGTATCAACGAGAGAGAGTTTCAAGTTTCAAGTTTTATTAGTCTTATTTACGGGATACACATGGTATACATCGTCCAATGAAATGCTTACTTACAGGTTCCTTCTAGAACAATCCAACAACAATAAGAAATAATAACATCTAAGAATATGAAGAAAACATAAATGTCTCAGTAGAATAGAATAAACATTTTAGCATCAGTATAATACAGTAAGACACAATTTATAGTCCAATATTTACACGTGTATAGGGAAAGGGGGGGGGGGGGGGGGCAAGTGTATAAATAGAGCTGTATAATAAGGGGCCTGGTAGCAGCAGTTGTGATGTGTTTGTAGCATGAATGTATATGTGTGTATGAGTGAGTGCATGTGTTCATAGGTGTGGAGAATCAGAGCAGGTGGTCAGTACAGTCCCAGTGTTCAGCAGTCTGATGGCTTGGAGACAGAAACTGACTCTGAGCCTGTTGGTATCAGACCTCATGATCCGAGAGAATTTAGTTCATCTGTCATCTTTATAAACACTGCTGGTTAGGCCGACATCACATGACATTACAATATCACCTGATTCAAACCTGTCCTAGTTTTATACAACTGTTCTGGAAAAGTGCTAAAAAAGTGAATACAATACTCTCATCCTCAGTTCCTGTTTTTAAAAGTGAATGTATTCCTCTTCCTTTCCCTCCTCCTTCTCCAACCATTATTTATCTTGGTGTTGTGATTTGGAGAGCTGAGAGAGAGAGAGAGAGAGAGAGAGAGAGAGAGAGAGAGAGAGAGAGAGAGAGAGAGAGAGAGAGGAGAGAGAGAGAGAGAGAGAGAGAGAGAGAGAGAGAGAGGGAGAGAGAGAGAGAGAGAGAGAGAGAGAGAGAGAGAGAGAGAGAGAGAGAGAGAGAGAGAGAGAGAGAGAGAGAGAGAGAGAGAAGTGGCTGAAACGTTGTACGTGGCGCTACCTGTTTCTCTCTCTCTATCTCTCTTTCTCCATCTTCTCTCTTCTCTTCTCTCTTCTCCATCTCTCTCTCTCTCTGAAGAAAACATCAAAAGCATCTCAGCCAAATGGGGAGTGACAGGGCCTTCATTTGTATTCAGGCTGACATTACACATCTAAACTGTAGTCTTAAGACTTTTTTTTAACAGTTCGTCAGGAGAGACTCATTGTTCTCTGACTTTCAGATCTCAGTTCTCTCGCAACACTCCTGACTTTTCCCACTCTTCCCCCTAACTTTGATGGATCGTTTTGCCGCGGTTGCCATGCCTCTGAGTGTGTGTGTGTGTGTGTGTGTGTGTGCGCGTGCGTGCGTGTGTGCGTGTGCGTGTGCGTGTGTGTGCGTGTGTGCGTGTGTGCGTGTGCGTGTGTGTGTGTGTGTGCGTGTGCGTGCGTGTGTGCGTGCGTCTGTGTGTGTGTGTGTGTGTGTGTGTGTGGCTGTGAAACATGAGTAGGTTCCCCTGTCAAAGCTATTTAAGTCGGTGGGTTAAAAAGAAACCGAGCCTTAGCAACAGCAGACACTATAGGTCGGCTAGCCATCAATTTAAATAAATGTGGTTTAAAAAAACGGTAAGAGCTTTTACTATCCTAACCAAAAATGTAATGTAACTACTTTTTTTAAATCACATAAATCAAATCAAATAAAAAACTAGATGAATGGTATAAAATAAAGAGCAATTGAAATGTATCAAACATAAGAACAAGATTCAATTCAGCAAAAATAAAAGCAAACAGTCTGAAAAGCCAAAAAGCCTTCATGAAAAAGCTGTCCTAGTGTCCATAGACAGGCTTTATCCAGACTAATGCACGTCAGGGAGAATTAGCAGGAGGAAACATCCGAGAGCAGTCTGAGCAGGTGTGTCTGGGAGACTGTGTGACTAGTATCCTTCCTAAAGAGTTTAGCATGCATGCAGTCTTAGCAAATGTACCTAACGGAGCTGCCGTGAGAATCGGGTTAACGGTGTGTGTCTGTGTTGGAATTTATGCACCTGTGTGTGTTTAGAACTAGGCTCAGTTGGTTGTTTTTTAAATGAATTTCTAATAACCTTTATTTAACTAGGAAAATCACAAATTGTTATTTACAATGACGGCCTACCCCGGCCAAACCCTAACCCGGACAACGTTGGGCCAATTGTGCTCCGCCCTATGTGACTCCCAATCACAGCCGGATGTGATACAGCCTGGAATCAAACCAGGGTCTGTGATGACGCCTCTAGCACTGAGATGCAGTGCCTTAGACTGCTGCGCCACTCGGGAGCCTGTGTGTGTGTGTGTGTGTGTGTGTGTGTGTGTGTGTGTGTGTGTGTGTGTGTGTGTGTGTGTGTGTGTGTGTGTGTGTGTGTGTGTGTGTGTGTGTGTGTGTGTGTGTGTGTGTGTGTGTGTGTGTGTGTGGATTTATGGTAAGGCCTGGCGTGAGTGTACCCAGTGTACACTAGGATATGTTAGTTTATTCTTAGAGAACAGTGGGGGTTCCTGGTGAGCCTAGAAACAGACAGGATCACTTAGAGCAGATTAGGATCAGAACACACGCAATGTAGAGAACCCAGCCTGGCCCATGGTCTGACCTGTCCCTCTGACCTGGCCCATGGTCTGACCTGTCCCTCTGACCTGGCCCATGGTCTGACCTGTCCCTCTGACCTGGCCCATGGTCTGACCTGTCTCTCTGACCTGGCCCATGGTCTGACCTGTCCCTCTGAACAGGCCCATGGTCTGACCTGTCCCTCTGACCTGGCCCATGGTCTGACCTGTCCCTCTGACCTGGCCCATGGTCTGACCTGTCCCTCTGACCTGGCCCATGGTCTGACCTGTCTCTCTGACCTGGCCCATGGTCTGACCTGTCCCTCTGAACAGGCCCATGGTCTGACCTGTCCCTCTGACCTGGCCCATGGTCTGACCTGTCCCTCTGACCTGGCCCATGGTCTGACCTGTCCCTCTGACCTGGCCCATGGTCTGACCTGTCTCTCTGACCTGGCACATGGTCTGACCTGTCCCTCCGAACTGGCCCATGGTCCGACCTGTCCCTCTGACCGATTAGTTTATCTGCTGACGCAACAAGGCCGTGTTGGGAGTCAGATAACAGACAGACAGGCAGACAGGCAGACAGACAGACAGACAGACAGACAGACAGACAGACAGACAGACAGACAGACAGACAGACAGACAGACAGACAGACAGACAGACAGACAGACAGACAGACAGTAGCAGCAGCCTTCCTGGGACAGGGCATAGGGTTTAAAAACCCTTAGATACCATAGGAGGTCAGGGAGTTTGGAATGACGCCTTCAGCTAATACACTTCACTCCTGATCTATTGCAGTATGTGCATTGGCTTGGGACTGTTGTGAATGAATGTACTTAAGCAGAGCATGATAACTGAAAATGTGAACTGTACTGCAAATAAACAGTGAGTTTGCACTTATCAAGAGTTGACCCTTATGGAAAAACTACATTAATTTCACGTGACACGTGAAGCATTCCAAAAGCATGTTTTCATGTGATCACATGATCTAATATGAAGTTAATGTAAATGTAATAACGTGACAAAATGTAAAGCAACATGTGTTTTCATGAAACTACATGTGAAAACGTGATCGTATGAAATTTCATGTGAATTCATGTGTTTTTTAAGTAAGGGGAGTTTTAATCAGGACTATTCATTTGATAAAAACACATCTACAATTGCAATGTCAAGAAACACAAACATTCTAATACTGTAAATATCAGTCTAGATGTGTTGAGAAATGCTAGAAAGCCTTACACTGAGTATTTCTAAACGTGTAGTCTGGTCAAGCACATTCTTGTTCTCAGGTGTCTATCTGAAGTACATGGCAGGTTGATCCAGGGCTAACCCAAACACAGGCTAACGTGGTCTACACAGACATCCATATCTATTTCCCACAGCTAGCCTAATGTCTTTCATGTGTTGAGATGGATGTACTGGAGCACTAGGAAACACCACTACAGCACAGCTTCCATTTTTACTCGAATAAACAGCAGCAGAGAAAAAAAGTGTTCTAAAACTAAAAACTCAACTCCCTTGGCCCTCCTTCCCTTCATCTCTCTCGCTCTATTTGAGCTGAGACGGGACGTGTGCCCGTTAGCAGCCTGCCATGTCTCTAACAGGGTTAGGCCTATAGGACACAACACAAAACCACCGGCTTTGAAGTCCGACCCAACATTATACAGGGTGTCACTGCGTATCACTGATAACTAATACTCTAGGTCTTAATTTACATCTTCACCGGGTGTTTTATAGAGGAGGGTCACTGGAGAGAGAGAGGCTGGCGTAGTGTGTCTGAATGGCTGGCTGGCTGACTGGCTGAATGGCTGGCTGGCTGGCGTTGTATACCGTCTGTAGGTAGACTGGTCTGTAGCTGCTAATCCACAAAGCAGATTATATTTATTTTGGCGGCGGCTGGTAATTCGTTAAAGTCAACAAAGGCTTTCCATTAGACCCCTGCTGTTGTCCCCAAAACAGACACTCTGTTGGTCCCAAAGCACTGAGCGATGTGAGGAGCAACACACACACACACACACACACACACACACACACACACACACACACACACACACACACACACACACACACACACACACACACACACACACACACACACACATACACACATACACACACACACACACACACACGCACACAAAAAGAAAAGCACATGAGCGCATGTCTCAAACAGAGAGGGAGACCGGGGAGTTAGGGACAGAAAGAGGGGAGGGTACAGAGAGGAAAAAGCATTCAAAAAACAAAGTGTGAGAGAGGGGAGTAGAGAGCGAGGGAGCGGGAGAGAGAAGGCAAAAGAAAAAGGGGGTGAGGAGGGTGGGGAATGCAAAGCGAGTACACTGGAGAGAGGGAGAGAGGAAGAGAAGGAAGGGGAGGGAGGGGGGGAGAGGTGTAGCCCAGACATTGGCCTTTATGTTTAGTCCTCTGTGTTTCACGCTATCCTCTCTCAGCAGTGACGGGACTCACTTAACTTCTCTGGTAATGGTGCAAGATAGTTGCTTGGCTTTGGAACATTCTCAGCACAGGAACTTGACCAAAAAATACATACAAATCTTGGTATTTTATTACTTTTAGAGAACATTTTCTTCAAGGTCAAACATGGTTACATTTAATTCTCAAATAGTTCAGAGAACGTTAAGAAACAACGTTCTTCTGTGTGAATTTCAGTACTTCAGCATGATGTTTTCTATAGGTTTCCTAAAGTCATGTTCTGAAATTGCTCCGAGAAAGTTAAGAAAACTTTCCATAAAAACCGCAAGAAAACTTTAGGAATGTTCAAAGAACGTCCTAAGAATGTTATTTAAAAATATATACATTCCGTTCTCAGCATCAACAAAACTCTCTCTACGCTCTATCTTGTTAAGTGTGTTCAGGTGTGTTGGCCTCACTAATTGATCTTAATGAGTGCTTAGTTCCTTTGAAATGGGGTCTGTTTGAGTAGATTGAAATGAACAGCTTTGTATATATAAAAAAACATGGCATGCTAGCTCCATCCTATCTGTCGTTGGAGTTTAAAAAAAAGTTTACTCAAAATAAGCAAGCAGTGAAATGTTCTGTGTAGGTTTTAATAAACCTCCATGGAGACTTTCAAGGAACCAGAGTAAAATGTTCTCAGAACCTCCCTGCAACCTAAAAATAAACGTTCCCAGAACAGGCAGAATTTTCACTTCCATTCTCAGAACGTAACAAACGTTCAGTTTTAATGGTCAGGAAATGGATGGCTTAGATCCCAGAACCAAATGGGAAACCAAAAGCGTATGTTCCCACAACTTCCTAGGGACCAAATGTGCTAGCTGGTTATTCTCCACCTCAGGTAACAGGAAATGGAGTTCCCTCCCCTCCACCTTAAGAAGCACTGCGACCTTAAATCCTTCTCCATGGAGGTCAAAACATGGATGAAGGCGCATCAATCCTGCACACATTGACTGATTCTTAATGCACTCAACTCGCAATGTGTTTTATGTTTTATGATGTGTCCTGTATTTAATGTTTTTTTTGTGTGTTTTAAGTTTCCTGTATTTGTTTTAATCTATTATATCCTACTATACTACTGCAGGGATGTGTATTTATCTATGCTTATGTATTTAGATATATTTAGCTAGGGACTTCAAATAAAAATGATCAGTGTTGAACTAACTCTGCTGCAAACATCCTATTTCACTATCTGAAATGTATGTTTTCAATTGCACATGGTCCCTTTAAATAAACTACTCGTACCAATGTGTTTCAATACATCCATTTCAATGAAAAAAAACCCATGCATGTGTCAACTATGTGAAAAATGGATAGGTAAAATCAGGGGAACATTTCCAGATCAGGAATACTGTACATTTAGAAAGTAAAAAGCTGCTATCTGATGCATGAGCGCATGTAGCTGCTGTATGTCTCTTAGAGTGAGGATGGTATCAGAGTGTTTCTGAGTGTCTCTCAGAGTGAGGATGGTATCAGAGTGTTTCTGAGTGTCTCTCAGAGTGAGGATGGTATCAGAGTGTTTCTGAGTGTCTCTCAGAGTGAGGATGGTATCAGAGTGTTTCTGACTGTCTCTGAGTGTGCTGATGGTATCAGAGAGTTTCTGAGTGTCTCTCAGAGTGAGGATGGTATCAGAGAGTTTCTGAGTGTCTCTCAGAGTGAGGATGGTATCAGAGTGTTTCTGAGTGTCTCTCAGAGTGAGGATGGTATCAGAGTGTTTCTGAGTGTCTCTCAGAGTGAGGATGGTATCAGAGTGTTTCTGAGTGTCTCTCAGAGTGAGGATGGTATCAGAGTGTTTCTGAGTGTCTCTCAGAGTGAGGATGGTATCAGAGTGTTTCTAAGTGTCTCTGAGAGTGATGATGGTATCAGAGTGTTTCTGAGTGTCTCTCAGAGTGAGGATGGTATCAGAGTGTTTCTGAGTGTCTCTCAGAGTGAGGATGGTATCAGAGTGTTTCTAAGTGTCTCTGAGAGTGATGATGGTGTCAGAGTGTTTCTGAGTGTCTCTCAGAGTGAGGATGGTATCAGAGTGTTTCTGAGTGTCTCTCAGAGTGAGGATGGTATCAGAGTGTTTCTAAGTGTCTCTCCGAGTGAGGATGGTATCAGAGTATTTCTGAGTGTCTCTCAGAGTGAGGATGGTATCAGAGTGTTTCTGAGTGTCTCTCAGAGTGAGGATGGTATCAGAGTGTTTCTGAGTGTCTCTAAGAGTGAGGATGGTGTCAGAGTGTTTCTAAGTGTCTCTCAGAGTGAGGATGGTATCAGAGTGTTTCTGAGTGTCTCTGAGTGTGCTGATGGTATCAGAGAGTTTCTGAGTGTCTCTCAGAGTGAGGATGGTATCAGAGTGTTTCTGAGTGTCTCTCAGAGTGAGGATGGTATCAGAGTGTTTCTGAGTGTCTCTGAGTGTGCTGATGGTATCAGAGAGTTTCTGAGTGTCTCTGAGAGTGAGGATGGTATCAGAGTGTTTCTGAGTGTCTCTCGGAGTGATGATGGTATCAGAGTGTTTCTGAGTGTCTCTCAGAGTGAGGATGGTGTCAGAGTGTTTCTGAGTGTCTCTCCGAGTGAGGATGGTATCAGAGTATTTCTGAGTGTCTCTCAGAGTGATGATGGTATCAGAGTGTTTCTGAGTGTCTCTCAGAGTGATGATGGTATCAGAGTGTTTCTGAGTGTCTCTCAGAGTGAGGATGTATCAGAGTGTTTCTGAGTGTCTCTCAGAGTGAGGATGGTATCAGAGTGTTTCTGAGTGTCTCTCAGAGTGAGGATGGTATCAGAGTGTTTCTGAGTGTCTCTCAGAGTGATGATGGTATCAGAGTGTTTCTGAGTGTCTCTCAGAGTGGTATTAGTGTGTCAGCATACAGCAGTGTTGCTCTGGAGCTCCCCTAGGCCTGGTTAAATACACCTCCAGAACTCCCACTCCCACTCCCACGAGAGAGAGAGAGAGAGAGAGAGAGAGAGAGAGAGAGAGGGGGGGGGGGGAGAGAGAGAGAGAGAGAGAGAGAGAGAGAGAGAGAGAGAGAGAGAGAGAGAGAGATACCTGTCTATCCTTCAGCACCGTGGCAAGGGACATGACTAGAGTTGGTGTGGTAGGGAGTTAGAGAGAGGTGTGTGTGGGAGGAATTGGATGTGAATGAGGTGGGAGAACTGGAGAGGGATGTATGGGGTTGACTTGAGAGAGAGAGAGAGAGAGAGAGATAGGTGTATATGTGTGTGTGTGTTGAGAGGGGGCACTAATTGGAAGCTAGGGTCAGAGGGTTGAGACCCTGAGAAATGCAGGTTGACAGGACTCTCTGAATGTCTCAATCTCTCCTCTCACATTATCCCTCTCCTCCCCATCCCTTCATGCCCGATCATTTCATTCACTCCTCCCTTTCCCCATCTTCGCTTTCTTCTCATCCTCTCTCTGCTGTCCATCTCATCATTCCATTAGAGTTTATGACACCACACCACATCTATTCACCATAGTAACCTGACCACACACTAATACTTTTAGTGGTGTGAGGTTCAGTTTCCCTGTCAGAAACATTTAATGCAGAAGCCACATCCAAAAGTGTGTTTGTGAGAGAGGGATAGAGGGATAGAGGGATAGAGAGAGAGAGAGAGAGAGAGAGAGAGAGAGAGAGAGAGAGAGAGAGAGAGAGAGAGAGAGAGAGAGAGAGAGAGAGAGAGAGCACTTAACCCCTGGTAAGAAAGGTGAGTATCTAATGTGGCAGAGAAAATAACCTCCACTGTACAGACAGAAAAACATGTCTGTGTTCACTTCTAACCCTGAAGAATCTATCTCTCTGTGTTCACTTCTAACCCTGAAGAATCTATCTCTGTGTTCACTTCTAACCCTGAAGAATCTATCTCTCTATGTTCACTTCTAACCCTGAAGAATCTATCTCTCTGTGTTCACTTCTAACCCTGAAGAATCTCTCTCTCTGTGTTCACTTCTAACCCTGGAGAATCTATCTCTCTGTGTTCACTTCTAACCCTGAAGAATCTCTCTCTCTCTGTGTACACTTCTAATCCCGAAGAATATCCATATTTACTCAAGCCAGTGAATATTTTGAGATTTAGGCCAAGTCTGCTCCCTGAACAGTGCATGTGTGTGTGTGTGCGTCTCTTTCTGTGTGTGTTTGTGTGTGTGTGTGTGTGTGTGTTTGTGTGTACATGTGTGTGTGAGAGAGGTTGCACACCACTTGTGTGTATGTATTTGTGTGTGTGTGTGTGTGTGTGTGTGTGTGTGTGTGTGTGTGTGTGTGTGTGTGTGTGTGTGTGTGTGTGTGTGTGTGTGTGTGTGTGTGTGTGTGTGTGTGTGTGTGTGTGTGTGTGTGTGTGTGTGTGTGTGTGTGTGTGTGTGTGCGTGCGTGTGCGTGCTGGCATGTGTGTGATTTGGTCCTACTCTGAGCAGTGAGGAACATCTATTATTTAGAGGAGGTAACCTGAAGCTTCCTCTGCTCAGAGAAATCTGCTGCCTCTCCCGTGAGAGAATAGAGAATGAATTAGGGAGAATGTATTAGTGTGTGTGTTGAGTAAAAGACACATTCCTGTGCTGTATGCCTGGCATGGCTCATCTCAGCTCATCTCAAAGGCCCAAAGCATGCATTCTCAAACATACAAACACACGCACACACACACAAACACACACACACAAAGATCCTGAGAATCAGAGGTCCCTGTAAAATGCATCAATAAAACAGGAAGTCTTTATATGTGCGTTTCCTCTCACTGTATCCATTTGTTTACATTCACACTGGGATGTTTGTGTGTGTGCAATATGCAGGGGGTACCGGTACCGAGGCAATGTGTGGGAGTAGGTTAGTCGAGGTATTTTTTACATGTAGGTAGGGATAAAATGACTATGCATAGATAATAAAGAGCGAGTAGCAGCAGTGTAAAAACAAAGGTGAGTGGGGAGGAAGGGGGGGTGTCAATGTAAATAGTCCGGGTGGCCATTTGATTAATTGTTCAGCAGTCTTATGGCTTGGGGATAGAAGCTCTTAAGGAGCCTTTGTCTTGCTGACGATGTTGTCGTCAAATGTAATGATTGTGTTGGAGTTATGCATGGCCACGCAGCCGTGGGTGAACAGGGAGTACAGGAGGGGACTTAACACTCACCCCTGAGGGGCCCCCGTGTTGAGGGTCAGCGTGGCGGATGTGTTGTTGCCTACCCTCCCCACCTGGGAGCAGCTCATCAGGAAGTCCAGGATCCAGTTGCAGAGGGAGGTGTTTAATCCCAGGGTTCTTGGTTTAGTGATGAGTTTGGAGGGCATTATGCTGTTGGACGCTGAGCTACAGTCAATGAACAAAATTCTCACTTAGGTGTTCCTTTTGTCCAGATGGGAAAGGGAAGTTTGAAGTTCAAAAGAGATTCCGTCATATGTGGATCTGTTGGGGCGGTATGCGTGTTGGAGAGGGTCCAGTGTGTCTGGGATGATGGTGTTGATGTGAGCCATGATCAGCCTTTCAAAGCATTTCATGGCTACAGACGTGTCCTATAGGGCCATAGCCATTTAGACAGGTTACGTTGGTGTTCTTGAGCACAGGGACTATGATGGTCTGCTTGAAACAGGGAGAGGTTGAAAATGTCAGTGAGGACACCTGCCAGCTGGTCAGTGCATGCTCTAAGTACGTGTCCTGGTAATCTGTCTGGCCCTGCAGTCTTGTGAATATTAACCTTTTTAACTTCTCTAGGCTTGGGGGCGCTATTTTCACATCCGGATGAAAAGTGTGCCCAAAGTAAACTGCCTGCTACTCAGGCCCGGAAGCTAGGATATGCATGTAATTGGTAGACCACTCTAAAGTTTCTAAAACTTTTTGAATAATGTCTGTGAGTATAACAGAACTGATTTGGCAGGCGAAACAATCCATCCAGGGATTCTTTTTTTTTTAGGTCAATCTGTTTTCCATTGGTTTTCTATGATAATAGAAATATGCTTGCAGTTCCTATAGCATCTACTAGATGTTAACAGTCTTCAGAAATTGGTTGATGTTTTTCTTTAGAGAAATGAAGAAGTACGGCAGTTCAGAACGAGGGTCCAGCCGAGAGCACTCTAATGTTTTGATGCGCTCGCCCTGGAACATGCTTTCTTTGTTTTCCTCCGGTATTGAACACAGTTTATCCCGTCTTAAATTTTAGTGATTATTTATGTTAAAAAATACCTAAAGTTGTATTAGGAAAGTTGTTTGAAATGTTTGGATCAAGATTACAGGTAACTTATATGATATTTTGTAGTCATGTTGCGCAAGTTGGAACCGGTGTTTTTTTTTTATCAAACTCGCCAAATAAATTGACATTTTGGAGCTGTAACGACGGAATTAATCGAACAAAAGGACCATTTGTGATGTTCATGGGACATATTGGAGTGCCAACAGAAGAAGTTTTTCAAAGGTAAGGCATGAATTAAATCGTTATTTCTGACTTTTGTGTCGCACCTGGTGGGTTGAAATCTGATTTTCATGTGTTGGTATGCTGGGTGCTGTCCTCAGATTATCACATGGTTTGCTTTCGCCCTAAAGACTTTTTAAAATCTGACACGGTGGCTAGATTAACAAGAAGTTCAGCTTTAATTTGGTGTATTGCACTTGTGAATGTATGAAAGTTAAATATTTTTAATAAAACATTTATTTTAGGCGCTCTGCCATTTCACCGGATGTTGTCAAATCAACCCTGTTAACCAGTTATGGCTAGGGGGCAGTATTTTCACGGACGGATAAAAAACGTACCCAATTTAATCTGATTAGTACTCCTGCCCAGAAACTAGAATATGCATATAATTATTAGCTTTGGATAGAAAACACTCCAAAGTTTCTAAAACTGTTTGAATGGTGTCTGTGAGTATAACAGAACTCATTTGGCGGGCCAAAACCTGAGAAGATTCTGTACAGGAAGTACCCTGTCTGACCATTTCTTGGCCTTGTTGATTATCTCTATCAATTACAGGGGATCTCTGCTCTTACGTGACACTTTCTACGGCTCACATGGACTCTCAGAAGGCGGCAAAATGCTGAATCGTGGCTTTGCAGGCTCTGGCTGAAACAAAGTAGCGCGTTTGGGTAGTGGCTGGTTACAGTACTGTGAGACTCAGGCTCGTGCCCGCGTCGACCGAAAGCTTTGTTTTCTTTCCTCTGTTTAGCTAAACGGAGATTCCCGGACGGAATATTATCGCTTTTTTACGAGAAAAATGGCATAAAAATGGATTTTAACCTGTTAGGGCTAGGGGGCAGCATTGACACGGCTGGATAAAAAACATACCCGATTTAATCTGGTTACCACTCCTACTCAGTAACTAGAATATGCATATACTTATTACATATGGATAGAAAACACCCTAAATTTTCTAAAACTGTTTGAATGGTGTCTGTGAGTATAACAGAACTCAAATGGCAGGTCAAAACCTGAGAGATTCCTTTACAGGAAGTGGCCTGTCTGACCATTTGTTGAACTTCTTTTCCATCTCTATCATTTACTAAGGATCTCTGCTCTAACGTGACACTTCCCACGTCGTCCATAGGCGCTCAGAGCCCGGGAAAAAACAGAATGTCGTCATTCCAGCCCCAGGCTGAAACACATTATCGCCTTTCTCAAGTGGCCGATCAAGAGACACTAGCTTATGCGCGTGACCCCGACCGCTCCCGCCTTTGGGATTTTTTCCTCTGTTTGCCGAAAAGGAGATTCCCTGTCGGAATATTATCGCTTTTCTACGAGAAAAATGTCGTAAAAATTGATTTTAAACAGCGGTTGACATGCTTCGAAGTACGGTAATGGAATACTTAGAATTTTATTGTCACGAATTGCGCCATGCGCGTGACACTTCTTTACTATTTCGGATAGTGTCTGGAACGCACGAACAAAACGCCTCTATTCGGATATAACGATGGATTATTTTGGACCAAACCAACATTTGTTATTGAAGTAGCAGTCCTGGGTGTGTATTCTGACGAAGACAACAAAAGGTAATGAAATTTTTATAATAGTAAATATGATTATGGTGAGTGCTAAACTTGCCGGGTGTCTAAATAGCGAGCCCGTGATGCCTGGGCTATGTACTTAGAATATTGCAAAATGTGCTTTCACCAAAAAGCTATTTTAAAATCGGACATATCGAGTGCATAGAGGAGGTCTGTATCTATAATTCTTAAAATAATTGTTATGCTTTTTGTGAACGTTTATCGTGAGTAATTTAGTAAAATGTTAGCGAATTCCCCGGAAGTTTGCGGGGGGTATGCTAGTTCTGAACGTCACATGCTAATGTAAAAAGCTGGTTTTTGATATAAATATGAACTTGATTGAACAAAACATGCATGTATTGTATAACATAATGTCCTAGGGTTGTCATCTGATGAAGATCATCAAAGGTGAGTGCTGCATTTAGCTGTCTTCTGGGTTTTGGTGACATTATATGCTGGCTTGAAAAATGGGTGTCTGATTATTTCTGGCTTGGTACTCTGCTGACATAATCTAATGTTTTGCTTTCGTTGTAAAGCCTTTTTGAAATCGGACAGTGTGGTTAGATTAACGAGAGTCTTATCTTTAAATGGCTGTAAAATAGTCATATGTTTGAGAAATTGAAGTAATAGGATTTTTAAGGTTTTGAAAATCGCGCCACAGGATAGCAGGGGCTGTTACGTAGGTGGGACGAATTCGTCCCGCCTAGCCTAGAGAGGTTAAACAGCGGTTGACATGCTTCGAAGTACGGTAATGGAAGATTTAGAAATCTTTTGTCACGAATTGCGCCATGCTCGCGACCCTGATTTACCATTTTGGATAGTGTCTTGGAACGCACGAACAAAACGCCGCAATTTGGATATAACGATGGATTATTTTGGACCAAACCAACATTTGTTATTGAAGTAGCAGTCCTGGGAGTGCATTCTGACGAAGACAACAAAGGTAATGAAACTTTTGTAATAGTAAATCGGAGTTTGATCAGGGCTAAACTTGGTCGGTGTCTAAATGGCTAGCCGTGATGGCTGGGCTATCTACTGAGAATATTGCAAAATGTGCTTTCACCGAAAAGCTATTTTAAAATCGGACATATCGAGTGCATAGAGGAGTTCTGTATCTATAATTCTTAAAATAATTGTTATGTTTTTTGTGAACGTTTATCGTGAGTAATTTAGTAAATTCACCGGATGTTTGCGCGGGGTATGCTAGTTCTGAACGTCACATGCTAATGTAAAAAAGCTGGCTTTTGATATAAATATGAACTTGATTGAACAAAACATGCATGCATTGTATAACATAATGTCCTAGGGTTGTCATCTGATGAAGATCATCAAAGGTTAGTGCTGCATTTAGCTGTAGTTTTGTTTTTGTGACATTATATGCTAGGTTGAAAAATGGGTGTCTGATTATTTCTGGCTGGGTACTCTGCTGACATAATCTAATGTTTTGCTTTCGCTGTAAAGCCTTTTTGAAATCGGACAGTGTGGTTAGATTAACGAGAGTCTTATCTTTAAATGGCTGTAAAATAGTCATATGTTTGAAAAATGGAAGTTTTCGGATTTTAGAGGAATTTGTAATTCGCGCCACGCCCATCATTGGATATTGGAGCAGGTGTTCCGCTAGCGGAACGTCTAGATGTAAGAGGTTAACTGGATTTGAGCCCAAAGAAGTTAAAGGTCTTACTCACATTGGCTATGGAGAGCGTGATCACACAGTCTTCCAGAACAGCTGGTGATCTCATGCATGGTTCAGTGTTGCTAGCCTCGAAGCGAGCATAGAAGGCATTAATTTAGCTCATATGATAGGCTCGCGTCATTGGACAGCTCATGGCTGGGTTTCCCTTTGTAATCTGGGATAGTTTTCAAGCCCTGCCTCTATCTGACGGGCGTCAAAGCCATGGAAGTAGGATTTGATATTGGTCCTGTGTTGACGTTTTGCCTGTTTGATTTTTCATCTGAGGGCTGTAGCGGGATTTCTTATACAGTAAGCATCCAGATTGGTGTTCCGCTCCTTGAAATAGGCAGCTCTAGCCTTTAGCTCAGTGTGGATGTTGCCTGTAATCAATGGCTTCTGGTAGGGAGGGATATGTACATACGGTCACTGTGGGGACAACGTCGTCGATGCACTAATTAATGAAGCCGGTGGCTGACGTGGTAAACTCCTCAATGCCATCGGATGAATCATGGAACATATTTCAGTCTGTGCTAGCGAAACAGTCGTGTAGCTTAGCATCTGCTTCAACGGACCACTTCAGTATTGAGCTTCTAAGCAGGAATCAGAAGGATATAGTTATTGTCAGATTTGGCAAAAAATGTTAAGATCAGCTCAAAAACAAAATACACAAAATAAAACAATTGGTCAGGAGTCCGTAAAATGGCCGCTATTCTCTCCAGCGATTGCATCCGCCATTCTGTCAATTAGAATCACCTTTGGATTACAGCTGTGAGTTTTCCTAGGTAAGTCTCTAAGAGCTTTTCACATCTGGATTTTACAATATTTGCACATTATTCTTTTAAAAATTCTTTAAGCTCTGTCAAGTTGGTTATTAATCATTGCTAGACAGCCATTTTCAAGTCTTGCCATACATTTTCAATCCGATTTAAGTAAAATCTGTAACTAGGACATTCAGGAACATTCAATGCAACTCCAGTGTATATTTGCCCTTGTGTTTTAGGTTATTGTCCTGGCCTTGTGTTTTAAGTTATTGTCCTGCTGAAAGGTGAATTCATCTCCCAGTGTCTGTTGGAAAGCAGACTGAACCAGATTTCCACTAGGATTTTGCATGTGCTTAGCTCTATTCCCTTTCTTTTCATGCTGAAAAAACTCCCTAGTCCTTGCCAATGACAATAATTCCCATAACATGATGCAGGCACCAACATGCTTGAAAATATGAAGAGTGGTACTCAGTGACACGTTGTGTTGGATTTGCCCCAAACATGAAGGCTTTGTATTCAGGACATAAAGTTAATTTGTTTGCCACATTTTTTGCAGTTTTACTTTAGTGCCTTATTGCCAACAGGAGGCATGTTTTGGAATATTTTTTTTATCCTGTACAGGCTTCCTTCTTTCACTCTGTCAATTAGGTTAGTATTGTGGAGTAATTACAATGCTGTTGATCCATCCTCAGTTTTCTCCTATCACAGCCATTAAATTCTGTATCTTGTTTTAAAGTCACCATTGGCCTCATGGTAAAATCCCTGAGTTGTTTCCTTACTCTCTGGCAACTGAGTTAGGAAGGACACCTGTATCTGTCTAATGACTGGGTGTATTGATAAACCATCTAAAGTGTAAGTAATAACTTCACCATGCTCAAAGGGGTATTCAATGTCCTTTTTTTCTTTTTTTTACCCATCTACCAATAGGTACACTTCTTTGCGAGGTATTGGAAAACCTCCCTGGTCTTTGTGGGTGAATCTGTGTTTGAAATTCACTGCTCAACTGAGGGATCTTACAGATAATTGTATATGTGGAGCAGAGAGACGAGGTAATCATTCAAAAATCATGTTAAACATTATAATTGCATGCAACTCATTATATGACTTTACAACTGAACATATTTAGTCTTGCCATAACAAATGGGTTGAATTCTTATTGACTCAAGACATTTCAGCTTTTCATTTATTTATTATTTTGCAAGAAATTCTAAAAACATAATTTCACGTTGACATTATGGGGTATTGTGTGTAGGCCAGTGACACAAAATATCAATATAATTTGTTTAAATTCAGGCTGTAACACAACAAAATGTGGGAGAAGTCAAGGTTTGTGAATACTTTCTGAAGGCACTGTATATGTGTGTTGTGTTGTCGTGTGTTGTGTTGTCGTGTGGTGTGTTGTCGTGTGGTGTGTTGTGTAGTTGCAGTGGTAATCTTGAAGGAAATAGAACACATGTCTAAACCAGCAGTAGATATGCATATTTAGTAGACCTCTCTTGATAGATAATCCACTTAAGAGACAGCCGACACACACACACACACACTTGTGCATTGACCAGATGCGTGTGTGTGTGTGTGTGTGTGTGTGTGTGTGTGTGTGTGTGTGTGTGTGTGTGTGTGCGTGCGCGTGCGTGTGCGTGTGCGTGTGCGTATGCGTGTGTGTGTGTGTGTGTGTGTGTGTGTGTGTGTGTGTGTGTGTGCATGTGTGTGTGTGTTGTCTGGGAGGTGGCTGCGGGTGAGGTATTCTCAGCATGTAATAATTATTCCACCCTCTCATCCACAGTAAAGGCATGGCCACGCAATTTACACATTAGAATCAGAGCCATGTGACACAGGGCCGGGCCATTAGTAACCCATTCAAGTGTTGCTCTGTGAGACAGCGATTTGGGACTGCACTTACATATGCCTGTGGCTTACCTCCGCACCACTAACCCTGCTTGACACTTCCTATCCCTTTTCTCTCTCTCTCCTACTGCCAAGTGAAAAAGAAAAATAGAGGGAGAAAAACAGAAGATAGGAAACAACAGGCGGGAAGAGAGAAAATAACTTACGGGGTAGATATGTAATTTAGGTTTATTCGTGTGAAGAATGAGAGAGAGAGTGAGAGAGTGAGAGAGAGAAGAGAGAGCAGCGGTCTGGACTCCATTTGGGAAAGAGGGGACTCCTAACTGGTGTTTTACCCTGTCTGGACCAACATATATACACAAACACACACACGCTCACAATCACGCACACACAAAACACTCACACATAGACAGAAGAGGGTAATGTTGGTGATCACAGCCCCTCCACAGCTCTAGATGAAGCCAGTTGGGTAAAAAGGTAGCATTGTGTCGTGTGGCATGTCAGTAAGTGTCTTTATCTACCCTACTGGGGGTCTCTGAACAGCAAACACACAGCGTCACTGTTAGAAATGATACCTCAATACAGCCCCCTCTGGAGTGTTGGTACCCCAATGTACCCAAGGTAACCAATCCAACAGCACCTTGCTTACTAATTCATTCTCAGGCGTTCACCTACACTCTTAAAAAAAAGGTGCTATCTAAAACCTTAAAGGGTTCTTCGGCTGTCCCCATTGGAGAACCCTTTGAAGAACCAATTTCTGTTCCAGGTAGAACCATTTTGGATCCAGGTAGAACACTTTTGGATCCAGGTAGAACCCTTTTGTGTTCCATGTAGAACCCTTTCCACAGAGGGTTCTACATGGAACCAAAAAGGGTTCTACCTGGAACCAAAAAGGGTTCTCCAATGGGGACAGCTGAAGAACCCTCTTGGAACTCTTTTTTCTAAGAGTGTAGGTTTTTCCTCCCTCCTGTAGGACTATTATAGCCTCTAAAGGGCTCTGTGTGTGTGTGTGTGTGTGTGTGTGTGTGTGTGTGTGTGTGTGTGTGTGTGTGTGTGTGTGTGTGTGTGTGTGTGTGTGTGTGTGTGTGTGTGTGTGTGTGTGTGTGTGTGTGTGTGTGTCTGTGTCTGTGTCTGTGTGTGCGGTTACGTGTGTGTGTGTTGTGTGTGTGTGTGTGTGTGTGTGTGTGTGATTGTCTTAGCTGCATGCGGTGAGCTGTGAATGTGTGAGTGTGTGAATACAATGTGCTGACTAAGAGGCTGTCCAGAACCAGAACAGCAGCTTATCCAGCCGTGACGTCTGGACGCAGGCTGACTATCAGGCAGAGAAACCGAACAGCTCCACCATTATAGGGGATGAATGGTAGACTGCACCAGGCTCCTTCTATTGGAAGAGATACATTTACTGTGTGATAAGCAGAAACCCTCTTCTGGGAGGAACGGACAAAACAGGAGAGTAGACGAGGTTGGGGAAAAAGGGGAGAGAGGACCTGAAGCACTCTGTCACACGTACACACACACACGTCACACATATCACACGCACACACACACACATACACATTAATGTGCACACACACACTCACACGTTCATAAACGCAGGCATGGAATTTGTGAAATGGTATCAAATACATCATGGTTTCCATGTGTGTTTGATAGGAGGACCTGAACCCTAGGACCAGGCCTCTAGTCTACCTGGCCTGATGACTCCTTGTTGTCCCCAGTCCACCTGGCCGTGCTGCTGCTCCAGTTTCAACTGTTCTGCCTGCGGCTATGGAACCCTGACCTATTCACCGGACGTGCTACCTGTCCCAGACCTGCTGTTTTCAACTCTCTAGAGACAGCAGGAGCGGTAGAGATACTCTGAATGATCGGCTATGAAAAACCAACTGACACTTACTCCTGAGGTGCTGACCTGTTGCACCCTCGACAACCACTGTGATTATTATTATTTGACCCTGCTGGTCATCTATAAACATTTGAACATCTTGGCCATGTTCTGTTATAATCTCCACCCGGCACAGCCAGAAGAGGACTGGCCACCCCTCATAGCCTGGTTCCTCTCTAGGTTTCTTCCTAGGTTCTGGCCTTTCTAGGGAGTTTTTCCTAGCCACCGTGCTTCTACACCTGCATTGCTTGCTGTTTGGGGTTTTAGGCTGGGTTTCTGTACAGCACTTTGAGATATCAGCTGATGTAAGAAGGGCTTTATAAATACATTTGATTTGATTTGATGCCATTCCATTTGCTCCGTTCCAGACATTATTATGAGCCGTCACCCCTCAGCAGCCTCCACTGATTGGACTTCTCCAGCTGTGTTCCTCACTCTTCTATGATCCACTGTCTAGCTACAGATAACTGTCATCGCCAATTGTGAAAGGGAGAAGTAAAGTGATGAAGTAGTCCAAAACAGGTCTCAAGCACAGGTATGGGACTTGCACCAACCAAGGACTACCCTTTCACCACAGACCCCCTTTTACTCTACTCCTCTGCCCCTACCCGACTTCTCCTCTCTCACTCTTTCCCTCTCCTTCCCTCTCTTTTGGTCTGCTCTCCATACAGATTGCCATACGCTTATTGACTGACTTTGTTTAAGCATAAGTAAACATACAGTAACAGGTTAATATACAGTAAGAGGTTACTGTATATGATGTTGGTCTACAGTGCTAACTGTCATTATTCCAAACTGCTAACATCCACCAACACAGATCATCCCCTTAGTGAGTCTGTCTCAGTCATAACAGATGAACGAGCAGGAACGAACAGGAACGAACAGGAACAGGAACAGGAACAGGAACAGGAACAGGAACAGAGAGAGAGAGAGAGAGAGAGAGAGAGAGAGAGAGAGAGAGAGAGAGAGAGAGCAGTGGCATCCAGACAGCTTCTGACTGGGAGAGAAATGTCCTTTTTCTTTGAGTCGTTTGAGAAAAACCTGTTCTCATTTAAGTGGATCGACAGAGCACCCTTAAACGACATCGACTTCAACTCAATAGAACAAGACAGGCGTCAATGGTCTTTTCTGACGGATTACCCAGATTTACACACACTCATTACCTACCGTCTTGGTCAGGCTATGGTCTGACCACTGAGACGGCTGAGAGAGATAGATTCACTTCAAGGGTTGAGCAGTAGTTACACTTAAGAGTCTGTAAATGGGAAGGGGTAGATAGAAATCTATGTCTGTCTCTACTGTAGCCTGCTTCCATGGAAGTATTTCTAAGAGGTCTGCTAGGAGGTCGGGACCTTTATGGCACAGGATGTATAGGGTTAATAATGTCCCTTGAGCAGAGAGTCAATGGTTCAAGCTTTGTTGAGACTGTTTCCTCTCGTAACCTAAACAAGCTACATTTGAGTGGTACTGTATTATTCTGTAAGTACAACACTGTTGTGACTTCATGATCTTCTCCAAGTAAAATGCTGCAACTCACTGAGCTAATGGAAGCCACTACCTTCTGTCTTCTCCAAGCAAAATGCTGCAACTCACTGAGCTAATGGAAGCCTCTACCCTTCTGTCTTCTCCAAGCACCATGCTGCAACTCACTGAGCTAATGGAAGCCACTACCCTTCTGTCTTCTCCAAGCACCATGCTGCAACTCACTGAGCTAATGGAAGCCACTACCCTTCTGTCTTCTCCAAGCACCATGCTGCAACTCACTGAGCTAATGGAAGCCACTACCCTTCTGTCTTCTCCAAGCACCATGCTGCAACTCACTGAGCTAATGGAAGCCTCTACCCTTCTGTCTTCTCCAAGCACCATGCTGCAACTCACTGAGCTAATGGAAGCCACTACCTTCTGTCTTCCTCAATGTTTCTCTATATCTATGTGGAACACACACTCACGTGTACCTGCATGTGACACACACACACACAATCACACACCTGAGTGTGACACAAATTCTGAGTTGGCGGGTGTCGCCGCTTCACACCTCTCCAGACGGATTCTCAACAGGTGCGGCCGCCGTGCACTGTGGGTAAATCATGTCGAGTGCAGAGCGGCTGAAAGTGGTGCAGCGCCAAATCAACAAAAACAAAAATAAACAATAGAAACGACTTCCTGATAACCTCTTGAGTTTGGCTGTGACTCAAATGATACCCTGTCACCCAGTATAATAAAGAACTTTGTCTTTCTGTAAAGCTCTACATGGGGAATAGGTATCATTTGAAACGGCGCTGTTGAGTTTTTACAAGTTCTCTATACTGTAATATCAGAATCAGTCTTTAACCCCCAGGCTCTCTCCCTCTCCCTTTCCCTCTCTGGTCCCTCCCTGTTTCACTGTCTTCACTAATTTGTCATTAGAATTCAGATGTCCATGTAGCAGGGTGTGCCTATAAAACAGCTGCTTGTGAGTAGAAGCCATGCTGTATATAGAAGCCCTGTGGAGAGGAGAGCATACACTGACTGTAGCTAGCGCACAAATATAGAGTACAGTAGCTATCCAAGGCTGTAACAGACAACATTTAACAAAAAACACTCCTTTGCCTGGATATGAGCTTGACTACATTCAGAAAACAAACCAAAAACTTTGGACCAGTTTTCTGGATGCAGATTAATAAGCCTAGTCCTGGACTAAACATCCACTTCAATGAAGATTCTGCATTTTGCATGCTTTTTAGACCAGGACTAGGATTAATCTGTGTCTGGGAAACCAGCCAGGTAAACACTCACACAAAGCTAGGATTCTAGAACACAACCAACTGATTGCAGCATTACCACAAAGAGGCAAGTGGAAAAGGGAGAAGGTAGGGAACTTGTTTGCCTGCCATATATTAAAGACACAAATTGGCTGAAAGGAATTGGCATAAATAGAAAAATATACCAGTTTTATTTGATGACAAAAATGTTGACAGCTGCACCATACAGGTTGCAAAATAAATGGTAAGAGATTTTCGATGTACCAATTCCATGACACATGGTTTATAAACGGGTACAAAATACTACACTTCATTCAACACTTAGAGTTTTTCAATTTAAATTATTATATACAATTCTTGCCACCAACAGAATGCTATGTATATACAGTATATGGGGCATAAAACTATCTCAGCTCTGTAGATTTTGCTGCGAAGAGACAGAATCAATAGATCACTTATTCTGGTACTACCCCAATGTAGCTTGTTTCTGGTCACAGGTTCAGGTATACTTCAAAAATCACAACATGCACTTAAAATTAACCTTCCAAATAGCAGTGTTGGGCGATTTGAAAAGCCATAATCATGTCAATAAATAATACCATAATACTAGTAGGAAAGGTTTTCATCTTTAGCTCACAATCTGTGGATACTATACGATTAGAAAGGTAAAAAATATATGCAAAACATCACAGCACAATTGAAAAATATATGGCACATGGAAACCAAACGAGGGTGGTTTATGGTGATAGGTGGGTTGGGCTGACAGTGGCTGAGGGGTGGGATTAAAGAGTTGATGTTTGGTAATGTATTATTGTGATGTGACTGCTTTATATAAAAGTACCATGTATGTAAAATGTGTATGTAAAATGTGTATGTAAAATGTGTATGCAAAATGTGTTTGTAAAATGTGTATGTAAAATGTGTGTGCAAAATGTGTTTGTAAAATGTGTATGCAAAATGTGTAAGCAAAATGTGTATGCAAAATGTGCATGCAAAATGTGTATGTAAAATGTATATGTAAAATGTCTCTGTAAAATGTGTACGCAAAATGTGTACGTAAAATATGTACGCAAAATGTGTATGTAAAATGTGTATGCAAAATGTATATGTAAAATGTGTATGTAAAATGTATATGTAAAATGTATATGTAACATGTGTATGTAAAATGTGTATGTAAAATGTATATGTAACATGTGTATGCAAAATGTGTATGTACAATGTATATGTAAAATGTATGTATATGTAGCAGAAAATATATCTGTCCTCCAAAGAGGGGGGGTGGTGGTGAGGTAAAAAAAAAAAAATATATATATATATATATATATATATATATATATATATATTACAATTGAAAAAATAAGGATTCTAAATCACCCTGATCCTAAAACTGTCTTGGTCCATTATAGACCCAGTCTCCTGTGGGAGGACTTCCAATGGGCTCCCAGGACTGATCCACTTCTTAAAGAATCTGGAGATTGATGACATCACTGTTTGATCCTGCCTCATCTTATTTTGAAACCTGTCCTTTCCTAAACCTAGTCCACTCTGCTACCGTGTGTGTGTGTCCTATCCCTGCTCTCTCCTCTGCTGCAGGCTTCTGGGTCTCAGTGGGCCCATCTGGTCTCCCTAGCATAGAATCAGGGACACAGCTAGACAGGGGCCCCGAGTCACCCTCCTCCAGCACACACACAAACACACACGCACGCACTAGATATATTCCATGAAATTTCAACAGAGGTAGGGTGGTTACACGTACATTTGTTTACATAGTTTACAAAATGAATTCAGACTTTTATCATGTTTAATGATTTTTCAGAAGCAGAAGAGATTCTCCCACATTCTCCACAACAGAGAGAAGACAATGTGACTCAGAGAGAGAAACAGCAGCTGAGCAGTTATTTTATCTGCAGACTAAAGCATCAACATGAGTACCATGTAAGTAGTAGAGTGGGAGAAATAGACTGTGCTATAATCTATTCCTTCATAATCATTCAGTCTGTCACCGGGAGTCAGAAGATATTTACATGGCACAATCATCAGGCTGTTCACTTCAGGGTCGTTATTTGATGAAGTCGCGACAAATGTTTCCCACAAACGCCTTTTCCCTCACTGTTTCTGTGTCTGCCTGCATGTATTTCCTTTATTGGGAACGCAAATGAAAGATTTCCCTGCTTTCTGGAAAGTTGAAACGCGAGCAGGGAGAGGGAGGGAGTGAGAGAGGGAAAGAGCGGCGTTTAGGAATGCGTCTCTGTCGGTCTCTCTCTGCTCCACATACGCTGTGATGGAGTAGCTATGAATAAGCATGAGGGAGGAACTACACAGGTGACACGGTTGACTCCTGTTATTCTGGTTACATGAACAAAAGCGAATGTAGGAGGAGAGGAGGAGAGGAGGGAAGGAGGGTAGTCCCCTGAGAACACTTTGCTTTTCTACAGCGAGGAGGATAAAACCCACATGCTAATGATGCAGTCAAAAAAAAAACACTGTACTCACACACACTCACACACACACACACACACACACACACACACACACACACACACACACACACACACACACACACACACACACACACACACACACACATACACACACACACACACACACACACACACACACACACACACACACACACACACACACACACACACACACACACACACACACACACACACACACACACACACACACACACAGCGTCTCAGAGAACGGGAGGTACTGCTTCCACTCCTAAATGTGTTTCAGGGGGAAAATAAGCTCCCCTCGTTTTGCTGCTGTCATGTAACATCTCTTTATTCAGAGACATAGTTAAACTAGACATAAGCTACACACAACCAGTCATGTTCTGTGCAAATAAAACTGATTCAACCGAGCAAGTCATCTCTGACCCACAGCGTCTAGACAGAGTCCGAAAATTGTGGAAATTAGGTATTTTTAGAGACCTCAGAGACAGAGAAGGATTCAATTTCAGACAGATACATAGGCTCGGAGTGTGTGAGCTGAAGACAGAGAGAGAGACAGAGAGACAGAGAGACAGCCAGCCAGCCCGCCAGCCAGCCAGCCAGCCAGCCAGCCAGCCAGCCAGACAGACAGACAGACAGACAGACAGACAGACAGACAGACAGACAGACAGACAGACAGACAGACAGACAGACAGACAGACAGACAGACAGACAGACAGACAGACAGACAGAGACAAAGAGACAGAGACAGAGTGAGAGAGACAGAGAGCGTGAGAGAGAGAGAGTGAGAAAAATAGTGATTGCGTTTGATAGAGAAAGAAAAAAATCATACATACGGTCCTTGAGCAAGAGAAGGATAGAGTTTAAGAGCAGGTGAAGAGGAGTAAGAGAGGGAGGGAAGAGGATAAGGGACTAGGAGAGGCCCTCAGGGTCTGGGTGTTGGACTGAAGAGAGAGCTCGAATGTCTTTATTTCACGTGAGGTGGATCCCTGCGTTTTCCTCGAGGTCAAAGGGAAGAAGTGGGTGGGAGGGGCCATAGAGGGCCTGGGACTGGGGAGAGAGGGATAGGGGGAGGGAAGAGGGAGAGGGGAGAGGAGGAGGAAAGAGAAAGAGGCTGGGGAGAGTTGGAGAATGGGATAGGGGAGAGGGTCAGCGTAGGAAGGGAGAAAGAGAGAGATAAAGAGAGAGAAAAAGAGAAACAGATAGAAAGAGAGCGGAGGTAGTGATTCATGTGTGGAGGCAAACCTGATGGGCTAAAGCACTAGGGCCTACTGTCTGTCCACACACACACACACACACACACACACACACACACACACACACACACACCACACACACACACACACACACACACAGACAGACACAGACACACACACACACACACACACACACACACACACACACACACACACACACACACACACACACACACACACACACACAGACACACACACACACACACACACACACACACACACACACACACACACACACAGACACACACACACACACACACACAGACACAGACACACACACACACACACACACACACAAATGCAAATGCCCACGCACAGCACAGCACAGACACACACACACACACACACACACACACACACACACACACACACACACACACACACACACACACACACACACACACAAATGCAAATGCCCACGCACAGCACAGCACAGACACACACACACACACACACACACACACACACACACACACACACCACACACACACACACACACACACACACACACACACACACACACACAGAGTCAGCGCATTGTATTCACACACTCACACATTCACAGCTCACCACATGCAGCTAAGACAATCACACACACACACTCACACGTAACCGCACACACAGACACACACACACGCACACACACACACACACACACACACGGTCACACACGGTCACACAAGGACACACACGGACACACACACACACACACACTTTGACTTTTTACTTTTACTTTCAAATCTGAAAACACATTGCCTGTGTTAGGGTGTATCTCAGAGTAATATGGCAGAATGTGAATAGTATTAGCGGTGTCAGACTGACAGGATGTGTGATACACACTGACCTCTAATGTAAAGGTCAAGCAGCCTGGGACAGGATTAGAAGCAACGGTACATAAACTAATTAACACAGATACTAGTGTGTAACTGATAGGGGCACACACACACATGATTTATCTCTGACTGGCAATTCATCTGTCTGAACACAATAGTCTGTGTACTAAACACACTTGTCATTCATCTGCTAAAGCAGTGTGTGTATGTGTGTGTGTGTTTGTGTTCGTGTGTGTGGTGCGTGTGGTGTATATGCGTGTGTGTGTGTGTGTGTGTATGTATGTATGTGTGTTTGTGCTTGTGTGATTGTGTGTGTGGTGCATGTGGTGTGTATATGTGTGTGTGTGTGTGCGTGTGTGTGTGTATCTCCAGAGGTGTCGTAGCACAGTTGACAGATAAAAACCCACTGAATGAATGTGTGTTTCGCTGTGGTATTGTTCGCCTGTCTAACAGCATGGCTTCTTCTCTTTCTTTCTGATCAGGTCCTCTCATAACAATGCTGATCCCTCTCCTTGTTCGGGCGGCGTTCGGCAGTCGACGTCACCGGCCTTCTAGCCATCGCCGATCCACTTTTCATTTTCCATTTGTTTTGTCTTTGTTTTACACACCTGGTTTCAATTCCCCAATTACATGTTCTTAATTTAACCCTCTGTTTTCCCCATGGTTTTTGTGCGTGTTTGTTTTATGTATTTCGGTCCGTGTGTGTGGGCTTGGTATATCTACATGTATTTGATGATTTTGAGTAAAGTTACTTTTATTACTCATCTCTGCTGTCCTGCGCCTGACTCCTCTGCACCAGCTACACCCAGACCTTTACAGCTGATATAGTCTTATAGTCTTACATTTGTCAAATACATGACATTATTTAATTGTTACAGTACTCTGGTGAGAATTCCCATGGCATTGTCACTCAGAGTTGATGATGACATTTGTCTTTTTGCTAATTAATGATTTGTTTAGCAGAGAAAACAAGAGAAAAGACAGGTATAGAAGAAATACAAATAGAGACAGAGATGGAAATAGAGAGAGAACGATATACACTGCTCAAAAAAATAAAGGGAACACTAAAATAACACATCCTAGATCTGAATGAATGAAATAATCTTTTCTCTTTACATAGTTGAATGTGCTGACAACAAACTCACACAAAAATAATCAATGGAAATCCAATTTATCAACCCATGGAGGTCTGGATTTGGAGTCACACTCAAAATTAAAGTGGAAAACCACACTACAGGCTGATCCAACTTTGATGTAATGTCCTTAAAACAAGTCAAAATGAGGCTCAGTAGTGTGTGTGGCCTCCACGTGCCTGTATGACCTCCCTACAATGCCTGGGCATGCTCCTGATGAGGTGGCGGATGGTCTCCTTAGGGATCTCCTCCCAGGAACGGGCGGGCCAGTCCATAGCATCAATGCCTTCCTCTTGCAGGAACTGCTGACACACTCCAGCCACATGAGGTCTAGCATTGTCTTGCATTTGGAGGAACCCAGGGCCAACCGCACCAGCATATGGTCTCACAAGGGGTCTGAGGATCTCATCTCGGTACCTAATGGCAGTCAGGCTACCTCTGGCGAGCACATGGAGGGCTGTGCGGCCCCCCAAAGAAATGCCACCCCACACCATGACTGACCTACCACCAAACCGGTCATGCTGGAGGATGTTGCAGGCAGCAGAACGTTCTCCACGGCGTCTCCAGACATCTGTCACATGTGCTCAGTGTGAACCTGCTTTCATCTGTGAAGAGCACAGGGCGCCAGTGGCAAATTTGCCGATCTTGGTGTTCTCTGGCAAATGCCAAACGTCCTGCACGGTGTTGGGCTGTAAGCACAACCCCCAACTGTGGACATCGGGCCCTCATACCACCCTCATGGAGTCTGTTTCTGACCGTTTGAGCAGACACATGCACATTTGTGGCCTGCTGGAGGTAATTTTGCAGGGCTCTGGCAGTGCTCCTCCTGCTCCTCCTTGCACAAAGGCGGAGGTAGCGGTCCCGCTGCTGGGTTGTTGCCCTCCTACGGCCTCCTCCACGTCTCCTGATGTACTGGCCTGTCTCCTGGTAGCGCCTCCATGCTCTGGACACTACGCTGACAGACACAGCAAACCTTCTTGCCACAGCTCGCATTGATGTGCCATCCTGGATGAGCTGCACTACCTGAGCCACTTGTGTGGGTTGTAGACTCCGTCTCATGCTACCACTAGAGTGAAAGCACCGCCAACATTCAAAAGTGACCAAAACATCAGCCAGGAAGCATTGGAACTGAGAAGTGGTCTGTGGTCACCACCTGCAGAACCACTCCTTTATTGGGGGTGTCTTGCTAATTGCCTATAATTTCCACCTGTTGTCTATTCCATTTGCACAACAGCATGTGAAATTTATTGTCAATCAGTGTTGCTTCCTAAGTGGACAGTTTGATTTCACAGAAGTGTGAATGACTTGGAGTTACATTGTGTTGTTTAAGTGTTCCCTTAATTTTCTGGAGCAGTGTATATATACAGAGAGAGGGAGTGAGCGAGTAAGACAGAGGGAAAATAGAGAGAAAGAGAGAGACATTTAAAATACAAACCATATTTATGTTTATCCATTTTCACTTTTGTACTTTAACTATTTGCACATAATGTGACATTTGAAATGTCTTTGTTCTTTTGGAACTTTGGTGAGTGTAATGTTTACTGTTCATTTTTATTGTTTATTTCACTTGTGTTTATTATCTTCCTCACTTGCTTTGGCAAAGTTAACATGTGTTTCCCATACCAATAAAGCCCCTAATAAATTGAAATGTAATTGAAATTGAAATTGAATTGAGAGAGTCTGTGTTTGCTGATTTCAAAAAAGCTTTTGACTCAATTTGGTATGAGGGTATGCTATACAAATTCATGGAAAGTGGTGTTGGGGGAAAAACATACAACATCGTAAAATCCATGTACACAAACAACAAGTGTGTGGTTAAAATTGCCAAAAAACACACACATTTCTTTTCACAGGGCTGGCGGGTGAGACAGGGATGCAGCTCAAGCCCCACCCTTTTCAACATATAAATCAACGAATTGGTGAGGGCACTAGAACAGTCTGCAGCACCCGGCCTCACCCTACTAGAATCTGAAGTCAAATGTCTACTGTTTGCTGATGATCTGGTGCTTTTGTCCCCAACCAAGGAGGGCCTACAGCAGCACCTAGATCTTCTGTACAGATTCTGTCAGACCTGGGCCCTGAGAGTAAATCTCAGTAAGATAAAAAATAATGGTGTTCCAAAAAAGTACAGTTGCCAGGACCATAAATACAAATTCCATCTAGTCACCACTGCCCTAGAGCCCACAAAAATCTATACATACCTCGGGCTAAACATCAGCACCACATGTAACTTCCACAGAGCTGTGAATGAGCTGAGAGACAAAGCAAGAAGGGCCTTCTGAGCCATCAAAAGGAACATAGAATTTGACATCCCAATTAGGATACTTGAATCAGTTATAGAACTCATTGCCCTGTAAGTCGCTCTGGATAAGAGCGTCTGCTAAATGACGTAAATGTAAATGTAAATGTTTATGGTTGTGAGGTCTGGGGTCCGCTCACCAACCAAGAATTCACAAAATGGGACAAATACCAAATTGAGACTCTGCATGCAGAGTTCTGCTAAAATATCCTCCATGTACAACATAAAACACAAAAAAATGCATGCAGAGCAGAATTAGGCCGATACCCGCTAATTATCAAAATCCAGAAAAAACCCTTTAACCCTCCTATTATGTTGCGGGTCAATTTGACCCATTTCCACTTTTGAGTTGTCTAAACCACTAGTTAACCTTTCTTTTTCTCCATGAAATGAAATGACTATTCCCCATTTAGGGTCATGAACCTCACTTCTAAATGTGGACACACTGATGCGTTGTGGAATGTCTGTGTACATTTTGTATACAAACATGATGTGGGTCATTTTGACCAGGAGGCTTTCATGTGTATAAATATTTGCACAGGTCCAAAATAAACAAGTGCATTTGATGTATTTAGTTTTGACTGGTTCTGGTTGCATTTTTATAATTATGTTTGGGTGAAAAGGAGCTTTCCCAAGCGTCTCCTTCTCAGTGTGAGAGCAGCAGATCTCTGACACAGCCACTCAAAAATGAGCTCCAAACAGAAAAGGCTTGTTTGTGAGAAAGGAAATATGTTTAACAAATAGTTCTTAAATATAGTCTTTGAAATAAAATGTTCTTGTATTTCTTCTTTCTGAAAGGTCTGACAAGACAAAATAAAGTTTTGGCTGGATTTAGTTGATTCTTTGACTGTCTTGAATGTGTTTAAACTGTCAATCTGACCCATACCGCATGAAAGGATTTTTTTTTAACAAAGCCATCACCTACAGGGAAATAAATCTGGAGAAGAGTCCCCTAAGCAAGTTGGTCCTGGGGCTCTGTTCACAAACACAAACAGACCCCACAAAGCCCCAGGACAGCAACCCAATTAGACCCAACCAAATCATGAGAAAATAAAAAGATAATTACTTGACACATTGGAAAGAATTTACAAAAAAACTGATCATATTAGAATGCTATTTCGCCCTAAACAGAGTGTACACAGTGGCAGAATACCTGACCACTGTGACTGACCCAAACTTAAGGAAAGCTTTGACTATGAACAGATTCAGTGAGCATAGCCTTGCTATTGAGAAAGGCACACAATGAGGTGGAAACTGAGCTGCACTTTCTAACCTCCTGCCAAATGTATGGCCATATTAGAGACACATACTTCCCTCAGATTACACAGATCCACAAACAATTCGAAAACAAAACCAATATTGATATACTCCCATATCTACTGGGTGAAATATTACAGTGTGCCATCACAGCAGCAAGATTTGTGACCAGTTGCCACAAGAAAAGGGCAACCAGTGAAGAACAAACACTATTGTAAATACAACCCATATTTATGTTTATTTATTTTTACTTTTTTACTTTAACTATTTGCAAATAATATGACATTTGAAATGTCTATTCTTTTGGAATTGTAATGTTTACTGTTCATTTTTTTCGTCACTTTTGTTTATTATCTACTTCACTTGCTTTGGCAATGTTAAAGCCCTTCAATTGAATTGAATTGAAAGAGAGATGGGATATCATAGTAGTGCTTGGTTGGTTTAGGCTGTACTGGCAAGACAAAGACATGCCATCTCTTCTCCAATGGGAAAAATCCTGGAGATATCTATCATTATATGTCACCTACTGTACCTCTCTTTATGTCTCTCTCTGCTTTCCCCTATCTCTCCTTCCCTTTTTCCATCTCTCTCTTTCCCTCTCACCCTCTCTCCCTCTCTCTCCTTCCCTTTCTCCATCTCTTTCTATCCCTCTCTTCCTCTCTTTCTCTTTCCCTCTCTCCATCTCTCTCTCTTTCCTTCCCTCTCTCCATCTCTCGCTCTCTTTCCCTCTCTCCATCTCTCTCTTTTTTTTCCCTCTCTCCATCTCTCTCTCTCTTTCCCTCTCTCCATCTCTCTCTCTCTTTCTCTCTCCTGGAGTTAACCATCACAGTGTGTCATCTCTGTCACTAGTCTAGGGGGAGAAGGGACAGTCAGCAGAGTAGACGTATGGACTGTGTGACGTATAGACACCTATATACAGTACACTGTGCTGCTTAGTCAAACACTGCTGAGGTTTAAAAACAGAACCATCCCACCAGGGGATGGGAGAAACACTAAGCTCAACAAACTCTCTCCATTTCCATCCATCCCTCTTCATACTACAATCCACACTGAGTATACCAAACATAAGGAAAATATTCCTAATATGAGTGTCGAAAGCGTTCCACAAGGATGTTGGCCCACGTTGACTCCAATGCTTCCCAAGGTTGTGTCAAATTGGCTGGATGTCATTTGGGTGGTGAACCATTCTTGATACACTCTGGAAACTGTTGAGGGTGAAAAACCCAGCAGCGTTGTGGTTCTTGACACAAACTGGTGCGCTCAGCACCTACTACTATAACTATAAAGGCACTTTGCCCATTCACCCTCTGAATGGCACACATTCCATGTCTCAATCGTCTCAGTGAACGAACCATTGACAATACAGAAGACAGAGAAGACAGAGAACAAGGAGATAAGCTGAAGAGTTCAGCAATAATAAGCTCTCAGAACATGTGATGGGTTCTAGGGATCCAAACATATTTCTTTTCTTCAGTTTAGACTATACCCACTACTTACGAACATTAGAACAAGTTTAAGTTTAAGTTTAAGTTTCAGCTAATTACAATTGTTGATGTAGTTGCATGTGATCAAAGGCTACATGTTAGCTGTCCCCATTACATAACCTGGCATATTTAGCCCTATGCTAACATCACCAGGTGGCAGTGATTATTTCTAGTAACAGATTCCGCATCCACAAGTATGGACCCTATAGGTTTGTCAAAATGGTGAACCTAGATAAGCCAAAAGTCATAGTGGATAATGTCCATAGGTTACAGACAGATATTAACACTAAATCTGCTGAACTAGAGGATTTCAGCCCAGAACCATAGGAAATCCAGAGCAGGCCTTCCAAACAGTCAGAGAGTTACTGTGGAGGTCTGTCTCAGAGGACCATGGCAGGGGGTCAGCTCTGCCGTGTATACCCAAAAGAGCTCATCCCTTCTGGGCTGGAATTAGCGCTACGTCCCCCTATCCTGACATCATCCTGGTGGTGACAACATCCTTGAGATGAGTGTCCTTTTTGACTGTGTGTGTGTATGTGTGTGTGTGTGTGTGTGTGTCTGTGTGTGTGTGTGTGTGTGTGTGTGTGTGTGTGTGTGTGTGTGTGTGTGTGTGTGTGTGTGTGTGTGTGTGTGTGTGTGTGTGTGTGTGTGTGTGTGTGTGTGGTGTGTGCGCGTGTGTGCGTGCGTGCGTGCGTGCGTGTGTGCATGTGTGTTGGGGACAGTCATGCATCTCGGCCAGCGACATGATTCATGAAAATGTCACGCTGACGGGAGCTCAAACTGAGAGAGAACAGTCTGTTCTTCCAAAATACCCCATCTGACAAATAACACTGCAGGAGAAACACACACACACAGAAATGTAAACAGACACACACTAACACAGACACTGTTCTGTGCTGGCTGTAGTGCTGGTCAGTACCACACTTTTCTGGGCTGTGCTGATAGAGCTGTGATAAAGCTGTGCTGGACTGTGCTGTACTTTGATAGAGAAGTCCTGGACTGTTCTGTACTTTGATAGAGCTGGACAGGACTGTTCTGTACTTTGATAGAGCTGGACAGGACTGTTCTGTACTTTGATAGAGCTGGACAGGACTGTTCTGTACTTTGATAGAGAAGTCCTGGACTGTTCTGTACTTTGATAGAGCTGGACAGGACTGTTCTGTACTTTGATAGAGCTGGACAGGACTGTTCTGTACTTTGATAGAGCTGGACAGGACTGTTCTGTACTTTGATAGAGCTGGACAGGACTGTTCTGTACTTTGATAGAGCTGGACAGGACTGTGCTGTACTTTGATAGAGCTGGACAGGACTGTTCTGTACTTTGATAGAGCTGGACAGGACTGTTCTGTACTTTGATAGAGCTGGACAGGACTGTTCTGTACTTTGATAGAGCTGGACAGGACTGTTCTGTACTTTGATAGAGCTGGACAGGACTGTTCTGTACTTTGATAGAGCTGGACAGGACTGTGCTGTACTTTGATAGAGAAGTCCTGGACTGTTCTGTACTTTGATAGAGCTGGACAGGACTGTTCTGTACTTTGATAGAGATGGACAGGACTGTTCTGTACTTTGATAGAGCTGGACAGGACTGTTCTGTACTTTGATAGAGCTGGACAGGACTGTTCTGTACTTTGATAGAGCTGGACAGGACTGTGCTGTACTTTGATAGAGAAGTCCTGGACTGTTCTGTACTTTGATAGAGCTGGACAGGACTGTTCTGTACTTTGATAGAGATGGACAGGACTGTTCTGTACTTTGATAGAGACGTGCTGGACTGTTCTGTACTTTGATAGAGCTGGACAGGACTGTTCTGTACTTTGATAGAGCTGGACCAGACTGTGCTGTACTTTGATAGAGATGGACAGGACTGTTCTGTACTTTGATAGAGACGTGCTGGACTGTTCTGTACTTTGATAGAGCTGGACAGGACTGTTCTGTACTTTGATAGAGCTGGACAGGACTGTGCTGTACTTTGATAGAGCTGGACAGGACTGTTCTGTACTTTGATAGAGCTGGACAGGACTGTGCTGTACTTTGATAGAGCTGGACAGGACTGTTCTGTACTTTGATAGAGCTGGACAGGACTGTTCTGTACTTTGATAGAGACGTGCTGGACTGTGCTGTACTTTGATAGAGCTGGACAGGACTGTTCTGTACTTTGATAGAGCTGGACAGGACTGTGCTGTACTTTGATAGAGCTGGACAGGACTGTTCTGTACTTTGATAGAGCTGGACAGGACTGTTCTGTACTTTGATAGAGCTGGACAGGACTGTGCTGTACTTTGATAGAGCTGGACAGGACTGTTCTGTACTTTGATAGAGCTGGACAGGACTGTGCTGTACTTTGATAGAGCTGGACAGGACTGTTCTGTACTTTGATAGAGCTGGACAGGACTGTTCTGTACTTTGATAGAGCTGGACAGGACTGTTCTGTACTTTGATAGAGCTGGACAGGACTGTTCTGTACTTTGATAGAGCTGGACAGGACTGTTCTGTACTTTGATAGAGCTGGACAGGACTGTTCTGTACTTTGATAGAGCTGGACAGGAATGTTCTGTACTTTGATAGAGCTGGACAGGACTGTGCTGTACTTTGATAGAGACGTGCTGGACTGTGCTGTACTTTGATAGAGACGTGCTGGACTGTGCTGTACTTTGAAAGAGCTGTGTCAGCGCTGTTCAGCATTGTACTATGTTGAGGCCAGTGTCAGTGCTGGTCAGTACTGTGTGTTAAGGCCGGTGGCAGTGCTGTTCAGTACTGTGTTGAGGTCAATGATGCTCAGTACTGTTTTGAGGGCAGTGTCAGTGATGGTCAGTACTGTGTTGAGGCTAGTGTCAGTGCTGCTCAGTACTGTTTTGAGGCCAGTGTCAGTGATGGTCAGTACTGTGTTGAGGCGAGCATCAGTGTTGGTCATGTACTGTTTTGAGGCCAGTGTCAGTGATGGTCAGCACTGTGTTGAGGCCAGTGTCCATGCTGGTCAGTACTGTGTTGAGGCCAGAGTCAGTGATGGTCAGTACTGTGTTGAGGTCAGCATCAGTGATGGTCAGTACTGTGTTGAGGCCAGTCTCAGTGATGGTCAGTACTGTGTTGAGGCCAGTGTCAGTGATGGTCAGTACTGTGTTGAGGCCAGCGTCAGTGCTGGTCAGTACAGTGTTGAGGCCAGCATCAGTGATGGTCAGTACTGTGTTGAGGCCAGCATTAGTGATGGTCAGTACTGTGTTGAGGCCAGCATCAGTGCTGGTCAGTACTGTGTTGAGGCCAGCATCAGTGCTGGTCAGTACTGTGTTGAGTCCAGTGTCAGTGATGGTCAGTACTGTGTTGAGGCCAGCATCAGTGATGGTCAGTACTGTGTTGAGGCCAGCGTCAGTGCTGGTCAGTACAGTGTTGAGGCCAGCATCAGTGATGGTCAGTACTGTGTTGAGGCCAGCATCAGTGATGGTCAGTACTGTGTTGAGGCCAGCGTCAGTGCTGGTCAGTACAGTGTTGAGGCCAGCGTCAGTGCTGGTCAGTACTGTGTTGAGGCCAGCATCAGTGATGGTCAGTACTGTATTGAGGCCAGCGTCAGTGATGGTCAGTACTGTGTTGAGGCCAGCATCAGTGATGGTCAGTACTGTATTGAGGCCAGCGTCAGTGATGGTCAGTACTGTGTTGAGGCCAGCATCAGTGATGGTCAGTACTGTATTGAGGCCAGCGTCAGTGATGGTCAGTACTGTGTTGAGGGCAGCATCAGTGATGGTCAGTACTGTATTGAGGCCAGCGTCAGTGATGGTCAGTACTGTGTTGAGGCCAGCATCAGTGATGGTCAGTACTGTGTTGAGGACAGCGTCAGTGATGGTCAGTACTGTGTTGAGGCCAGCATCAGTGATGGTCAGTACTGTGTTGAGGCCAGCGTCAGTGATGGCTTGCATCTGTATGCGTATGATTCAGTCTGCTATAAATATGTCTGCCCTTTCTGCCTGGCCAACCACAAGGATTAGCAACTCTCTTCACTGGGCTCACCAGCCCTAAACAAACACAAGATACACACACACATAAACACAGATACTGTGAAAAACACAGGGAGTAAAAAATATGTAATGTGCGAAATAGAGTTGAGAAGGACTTGCCCGCAGCATTCAAAACTACTGTTTGATTCTGATTCACATCTCTCTCTCTCTCTCTCTCTTTCTCTCTCTCTCTGTCTCTCTCTCCCTCTCTCTCTCTCTCTCTCTCTCTCTCTCTCTCTCTCTCTCTCTCTCTCTCTCTCTCATCCCTCATGCTGTCCACTAATTAGTCAATATACTGTAGGTACAGACAACCTGACATCTGGTTTTACACTGACTACCATTCCTTTCCCTTACCCCTCCATCCCCCATACCCCTCCATCCCCCTTACCCCTCCATCCCCCATACCCCTCCATCCCCCATACCCCTCCATCCCCCTTACCCCTCCATCCCCCATACCCCTCCATCCCCCCATACCCCTCCATCCCCCTTACCCCTCCATCCCCCCATACCCCTCCATCCCCCCATACCCCTCCATCCCCCTTACCCCTCCATCCCCCCCATACCCCTCCATCCCCCCATACCCCTCCATCCCCCCATACCCCTCCATCCCCACATACCCCTCCATCCCCCATACCCCTCCATCCCCCCATACCCCTCCATCCCCCCATACCCTCCATCCCCCTTACCCCTCCATCCCCACATACCCCTCCATTCCCCATACCCCTCCATCCCCCCATACCCCTCCATCCCCACATACCCCTCCATCCCCCATACCCCTCCATCCCCCTTATCCCTCCAACCCCCCATACCCCTCCATCCCCCTTATCCCTCCAACCCCCCATACCCCTCCATCCCCCTTACTCCTCCATCCCCCATACCCCTCCATCCCCCATACCCCTCCATCCCCCTTACTCCTCCATCCCCCTTACCCGTCCATCCTCCTTACCCCTCTATCCCCCTTACCCCTCCATCACCCTTATCCCTCCATCCCCCTTACCCCTCCATCCCCCATACCCATCCATCCCCCCATACCCTCTCGCTCATCCCTCATGCTGTCCACTAAATAGTCAATATACTGTAGGTCCAGACAACCTGACATCTGGTTTTACACTGACTACCATTCCTTTCCCTTACCCCTCCATCCCCCATACCCCTCCATCCCCCTTACCCCTCCATCCCCCTTACCCCTCCATCCCCCATACCCCTCCATCCCCCATACCCCTCCATCCCCCATACCCCTCCAACCCCCTTAGCCCTCCATCCCCCATACCCCTCCATCCCCCTTACCCCTCCCTCCCCTTACCCCTCCATCCCCCTTACCCCTTCATCCCCCTTATCCCTCCATCCCCATACCCCTCCACCCCATACCCCTCCATCCCCCCATACCCCTCCATCCCCCTTAGCCCTCCATCCCCCTTATCCCTCTATCACTCCTTACCCCTCCATCCCCCTTACCCCTTCATCCCCCTTACCCCTCCATCCCCCTTATCCCTCTATGACTCCTTACCCCTCCATCCCCCTTACCCCTCCATCCCCCTTACCCCTCCATCCCCCTTATCCCTCTATGACTCCTTACCCCTCCATCCCCCTTACCCCTCCATCCCCCTTACCCCTCCATCCCCCTTATCCCTCTATGACTCCTTACCCCTCCATCCCCCTTATCCCTCTATCACTCCTTACCCCTCCATCCCCCTTATCCCTCTATGACTCCTTACCCCTCCATCCCCCTTACCCCTCCATCCCCCTTACCCCTCTATCACTCCTTACCCCTCCATCCCCCTTATCCCTCTATGACTCCTTACCCCTCCATCCCCCTTACCCCTTCATCCCCCTTATCCCTCTATCACTCCTTACCCCTCCATCCCCCTTACCCCTCCATCCCCCTTATCCCTCTATGACTCCTTACCCCTCCATCCCCCTTACCCCTTCATCCCCCTTATCCCTCTATGACTCCTTACCCCTCCATCCCCCTTACCCCTTCATCCCCCTTATCCCTCTATGACTCCTTACCCCTCCATCCCCCTTATCCCTCTATGACTCCTTACCCCTCCATCCCCCTTACCCCTCCATCCCCCTTATCCCTCTATGACTCCTTACCCCTCCATCCCCCTTACCCCTTCATCCCCCTTATCCCTCTATGACTCCTTACCCCTCCATCCCCCTTATCCCTCTATGACTCCTTACCCCTCCATCCCCCTTACCCCTTCATCCCCCTTATCCCTCTATCACTCCTTACCCCTCCATCCCCCTTACCCCTTCATCCCCCTTATCCCTCTATGACTCCTTACCCCTCCATCCCCCTTATCCCTCTATGACTCCTTACCCCTCCATCCCCCTTATCCCTCTATGACTCCTTACCCCTCCATCCCCCTTACCCCTTCATCCCCCTTATCCCTCTATCACTCCTTACCCCTCCATCCCCCTTACCCCTTCATCCCCCTTATCCCTCTATGACTCCTTACCCCTCCATCCCCCTTACCCCTCCATCCCCCTTATCCCTCTATGACTCCTTACCCCTCCATCCCCCTTACCCCTTCATCCCCCTTATCCCTCTATCACTCCTTACCCCTCCATCCCCCTTACCCCTTCATCCCCCTTATCCCTCTATGACTCCTTACCCCTCCATCCCCCTTATCCCTTCATCCCCCTTATCCCTCTATGACTCCTTACCCCTCCATCCCCCTTACCCCTTCATCCCCCTTATCCCTCTATGACTCCTTACCCCTCCATCCCCCTTATCCCTCTATCACTCCTTACCCCTCCATCCTCCCTTACCCCTTCATCCCCCTTATCCCTCTATGACTCCTTACCCCTCCATCCGCCCTTACACCTCCATCAACCTTCACGGACATAAATACAAATACAAACACACACACACACACACACACACACACTCACACACAGACACTCACACGCACGCACACACTCACACACTGACACAAACTCACACACAGACACACAAACCTTGGGCTGGGAAAGTGTGTGTGTGTGTAGGTGTGTGTGTGTGGTGTTTGTGTGTTTTTGTGTGCGTCCTGGGAAACGCCAATGGAAAAAGGCCTGAGCGGCGGTCTCATCATTCTTACTCCTCAGTCTCTCAATACCTCACACAGATATTTATATATATTTATATGTAAATACACATGATAGGTGGCCGCACTCGGGTTTCAATGAAAATACTAGGGTTGAGACGCGATACACGGGGGCTAAAGCCAGGAGCTATTAACAACCTGGACATAACTCACACACACACGCGTGCACGCACACACACACACACACACACACACACACACACACACACACACACACACACACACACACACACACACACACACACACACACACACACAGCTACCTCACCCCATCTGACCCCATTCCAAGGCAGAGGCAAGGGAAAATATGACACACACAACACACCTATCCACACCCCCTAAATCCCCTCACAACCTCACACACACAGCAACTCCCCCCTGATTTAAGACCGGCCTGTCTTATCACTGGGGGGACATTATAAATAGGCCTCAAGTGGCAACCAGACACCAGGGAGCAGGGTAACAAGATGGCCACGGTGGTATTTATAGGGGACGGAGGGACCAAACGACTCACTGGGGTCACCAGAAAGGAGGGAGGGAGGAGGGACATGTGAGAGAGGTTGGATTGACCATGAAGTATTCCATAGCAGCTGTGATGTTAAGATTCAGTAGAGCTGTTGTCATCATGACTCTGACCATGATAGGTTATGGTCAAAACTGGGTCGCAGTCACGTAAGCTCCATGGTCAGACATGATGGAGAAACAGAGTTTTTAAAACCTCATTTGTTACAACTACATCCCGTTTCCATTGACCCTGATATCCACTTTTCCTCGTATCCTCTGACCTTTTCAGTGATGAAAGGACAGGAGGAGAAGGACACAAGGAAGCACAACTACAGTACATTGGGAAATATTCATGAACAATTGCATGCATCCTACTTTTCAGAAATAATATGAGATTCGACAAAGGTGTAGACTAAGAGGCAGTTTAGGGTTTGAAAGAGTTTCTCACAAAGCAGTCCTGGACAGAGAAAAACAAGAGATGATCAATCAAACAGCCAGGCAGTCCAAACTAGGCCAAACTGTACACACTCACATAAACCCTGTTCAGGAAGACTGTGATGGGATGAATAGGGTGATATATGTTGTATGCCTCTCTCTCTCTCTCAATCTTTCTCTTTCTCTCTCTCTCTTTCTCTCTCTCACTTCAATTCAATTTAAGGGCTTTATTGGTATGGGAAACATATGTTTACATTGCCCAACCACATGAAATAGATAATAAACAAAAGTGAAATAAACATTTTGGAAATAACAGTAAACATTACACTCACTAAAGTTCCAAAAGAATAAAGACATTTCAAATGTCATGTTGAGTATATATACAGTGTTGTAATGACGTGCAAATAGTTAAAGAACAAAAGGGAAAATAAATAAACATAAATATAGGTTGTTTTAACAAATGTGTTAGTTCTTCACTGGTTGCCCTTTTCTTGTGGCAACAGGTCACAAATATTGCTGATGAGATTGCACACTGTGGTATTTCACCCAATAAATATGGGAGTTTATCAAAATTCTTTGTGGGTCTGTGTAATCTGAGGGAAATTTGTGTCTCTAATATGGTCATACATTTGGCAGGAAGTTAGGAAGTGTAGCTCAGTTTCCACCTCATTTTGTGGGCAGTGTGTACATAGTCTGTCTTCTCTTGAGAGCCAGGTCTGCCTACGGCGGCCTTTCTCAATAGCAAGGCTAAGCTCACTGAGTCTGTACATAGTCAAAGCTTTCCTTAAGTTTGGGTCAGTCACAGTGGTCAGGTATTCTGCCACTGTGTACACAGTGGTCAGGTTTTCTGCCACCCTATGTTTAGGGACAAAAAGCATTCTAGTTCTTTTTTTGTTCCGTTGTGTCATGTAATTATCTTTTAGTTTTATCATGATTTGGTTGGGTCTAATTGTGTTCCTGTCCTGGGGCTCTGTGGCGTCTGTTTCCAAACAGAGCCCCAGGACCAGCTTGCTTAACTTCTTTGGGCTAGGGGGCAGTATTCGGAAGTTTGGATGAATAAGGTGCCCAAAATAAACTGCCTGTTACTCAGGCCCAGAAGCTAGGATATGCATATAGTACTGCATAGAAAACAGTAGTACTGGATAGAAAACACTGTAATGTTTTTAAAACTGTTAAAATAATGTCTGTGAGTATAACAGAACTGATATAGTAGGCAAAAACCCAAGGACAATTCATCCAGACATTTTCTTTTCCAGCTCATCACTGATTACAATGGCTGGGAATTGGAATATAAAAGGAAGACCTCACAGATTGCAGTTCCTAGGGCTTCCACTAGATGTCAACACTTTAAAAAGAGTTTCAGGCTTGTTTTTTGAGAAATGAGCTAGAATTTGTAGTTTTTCTAAGTGGCTCCTCTTTTGGCTGTAGTGTTTGTTGCACGTTCTGGTGAGGGTGTGCACTTCGTTATTTATCTCTGGTAATGATCTCCGTCTTAAATTTGATCATTTATTTACATATTAGGGTACCTGAGGATTGATTAGGAACGTTGTTTGATATGTTTGGAAGAAGTTTATTTGTAACTTACGGGATTCATTTGTATGCATTTTGAAAGAGGGAAACCGGTGAATTACTGAATCAAGCGCGCCAATGAAACTTACCTTTTTGGGATATAAAGAAGGACTTTATCGAACAAAACGACCATTTGTTATGTAGCTGGGACCCTTGTGATTGCAACCAGATGAAGATCTTCTAAAGTAAGTGATTTATCTTATCGATATTTCGGACTTTCGTGACGCCTCTGCTTCGTTGGAAAATGTACGTAATGCTTTTGTGTGCGATGCGCTGTCCTCAGATAATCGCATGGTGTGCTTTCGCCGTAAAGCCTTTTTGAAATCTGACAAAACGGCTGGATAACAAGAAGTTAAGCTTTTAAATGATGTTTGACACTTGTATTTTCATGAATGTTTAATATTACGATTTCTGTAATTTGAATTTGGCGCTCTGCAATTTTACAGGATGTTGTCGAGGTGGGACGCTAGCGTCCCAATGATCTGTAAGAAGTTTTAAGGGGACCTTCTCCAGGTTCATCTCTCTGTAGGTGATGGCTTTGTTATGGAAGGTTTGGGAATTGCTTCCTTTTAGGTGGTTGTAGAATTTAACGTCTTTTTTCTGGATTTTGATAATTAGCGGGTATCGGCCTAATTCAGCTCCCATGCATTATTTGGTGTTTTACATTGGACACTGAGGATATTTTTGCAGAACTCTGCATGCAGAGTCTCAATTTGGTGTTTGTCCCATTTTGTGAATTATTGGTTGGTGAGCGGACCCCAGACCTCACAACCATAAAGGGCAATGAGTTCTATATCTGATTCATGTATTTTTGCCAGATCCTAATTGGAATTGTATGTTCCTTTTGATGGCATAGAAGTCCCTTCTTGCCTTGTCTCTCAGATCGTTCACAGCTTTGTGGAAGTTACCTGTGGTGCTGATGTTTAGGTATGTATAGATTTTTGTGTGGTCGTAGGGCAACGATGTCTAGATGGAATTTGTATTTTTGGTCCTGGCAACTGGACCTTTTTTGGAACACCATTATTTTTTGTCATACTGAGATTTACTCTCAGGGCCCAGGTCTGACAGAATCTGTGCAGCAGATCTAGGTGCTGCTGTAGGCCCTCCTTGGTTGGGGACAGAAGCACCAGACCATCAGCAAATAATATACATTTGACTTCAGATTCTAGTAGGGTGAGGCCGGGTGCTGCAGACTGTTCTAGTGCCCTCGCCAATACGTTGATATATATGTTGAAGAGGGTGGGGCTTAAGCTGAATCCCTTTCTCACCCCACGGCCCTGTGGAAAGAAATGTGTTTGTTTTTTACCAATTTGAACCACACACTTGTTGTTTGTGTACATGGATTTTATAATGTTGTATGTTTTTCCCCCAACACCACTTTCCATCAATTTGTATAGCATACCCTCATACCAAATTCAGTTGAAAGCTTTTTGAAATCTACAAAGCATGAGACGATTTTGCCTTTGTTTTGGTTTGTTTGTCTCTCTCTCTTTCTCATTCTCTTTCTCTTTCTCTCCCTCTCCCTCTCTCTCTCCCCCTCTCTCTCCCTCTGTCTGTCTTTCTTTCTTTCACTCTCTCTTTCTCTTTGTTTTTCTCTCCCTCTCTCTCTCCCTCTCTCTCTGTCTCTCTCATCTTCATATGATAGGTGGTGTCAGGATAGAGATTATACACATACAGAAAGATCAAGAAAGGGGCAGAGAGAGAGACAGCGAGGTAGAGAGCGAGAAAGAGAGAGAAAGTGAGACAGACTGAAAGAGAGAGAGAAATAGAGAGAAAGAGAGAGGATGAAGGCAGCATAGTTGTTACCAGGGTTGGAACATAGTCTTCCACTCTCCAACAGAACCAATTAATCTATCCTTATGAGACTCTCTATAGCTCTCAGAGAGAGAAAGATGTAAAGGGTGAGGAGAGAGAGGGAAGGATGGAAAAGGAGAGAGAGAAAAAGGGCTAAAGAAAGAGGGGTAGAGATGAAGAGGAAGAACAACAGAAAGAGCAAGAGAGACTAGCGAGAGAGAGAGAGAGAGAGAGAGAGAGAGAGAGCTACTAGCTGGATTTGTAGGAGCTATATTACTTCCCTGTCCGTTTGTCCATGATTCCACCTCTGACCTGTGTTACCTGCATAAATAGTGTGTTCTTCTGGAGCGCCGGGGTAGCGCTGAGGGCTAAACGTGTCCCGGCTAATGAAGCTTTCAGCGTGGGGCTGCTCTGACAGCTGGCGGGGGAGGGCCGGGAACTACATGCCATGAAATAAGGAGTAAAATTGATTAGCAATTTTCATTTATACATCTAAACAAAAGCTGCTCTGCAAATCAGGGGAAGCCATGTTAAAAATGCACTATGCAGAAATCATATTGCCATTTCCTGGTTGATAAAACTCTAATAGTTCACCTAATTTCAGTTTATGTGACAAAACAAGCAAGTATAGTTTAGGGAATCATTGTATCATCTAAACCGCTGTGAAATATATTTTCTATAACCACAAATATTGTATTTTTAGCTGTTTTAAGCTGGTGTACAAAACTGAAAGTAAAAGATGTAAAAACAGATCTAACACTTCTTGCCTTCAATGACAATGACAGAACAATAACACATTTGTATCTGACTTCGGTCTGGTCGTCCAAAAAGTCACATATGGCAGCTTTATATGTTGGTGGAGAGACCTGTTGGAGGTGAAAAAAGATATATATTCCGCCAATGAGAACTAAAGCCAAATATGCTACATTCACGATAACCTTTTTATTGGAGAGAAAGAGAGAGAGAGAGACAGAGAGAGAGAAGGGGGAGAGAGAGAGAGAGCGCACACAAAAAACTATACCTACCTCAACCTAAACATCAGCGCCACAGGTAACTTCCACAACGCTGTAACTATCTGAGAGACAAGGCAAGAAGTGCCTTCTAGGCCATCAAAAGGAACATAAAATTCGGCATACCAATTAGGATCTGGCAAAAAATACTTGAATCAGTTATAGAACCCATTGCCCTTAACGGTTGTGAGGTATGGGGGTCCGCTCACCAACCAATAATTCACAAAATGTGACAAACACCAAATTGAGACTTTTGCAAAAATATCCTCAGTGTACAACGTAAAACACCACATAATACATGCAGAGCAGAATTAGGCCGATACCCGCTAATGATCAACATCCAGAAAACAGACTTTAAATTCTACAACCACCTAAAAGGAAGCGTTTCCAAAACTTTCCATAACAAAGCCATCACCTACAGAGAAATGAACCTGGAGAAAAGCCCTCTAAGCAAGTTGGTCCTGGGGCTCTGTTCACGAACACAAACAGACCCCACAGAGCCCCAGGACAGAAACATAATTAGACCCAACCAAATCATGAGAAAAGAAAAAGATAATTACTTGACACATTGGAAAGAATTTACAAAAAAACAGAGCAAACTAGAATGCTATTTGGCCCTAAACAGAGAGTACACAGTGGCAGAATACCTGATATCTGTGACTGACCCAAACTTAAGGAAAGCTTTGACTATGTACAGATTCAGTGAGCATAGCCTTGCTATTGAGAAAGGCCGCCGTAGGCAGACCTGGCTCTCAAGAGAAGACAGACAATGTGCCCACTGCCCACAAAATGAGGTGGAAACTGAGCTGCACTTCCTAACCCCTGCCAAATGTATGACCATATTAGAGACGCATATTTGCACAAAGACCAGCAAAGAATTCAAAAACAATCCCAATTTTGATAAACTCCCGTATCTATTGGGCAAAATAACACAGTGTGCCATACCAGCAGCAAGATTTATGACCAGTTGCCACAAGAAAAGGGCAAGCAGTGAAGAACAAACAACATCAGTCTTTATATACACCATGAGTCTTTATATAAACACCATCACTCTTTATATACACACCATCACTCTTTATATACAGACCATCACTCTTTATATACAGACCATCACTCTTTACATACACACCATCACTCTTTATATACAGACCATCACTCTTTATATACAGACCATCACTCTTTACATACACACCATCACTCTTTACATACACACCATCACTCTTTATATACACACCATCATTCTTTACATACACACCATCACTCTTTATATACACACCATCACTCTTTATATACACACCATCACACTTTACATACACACCATCACTCTTTATATACAGACCATCACTCTTTACATACACACCATCACTCTTTACATACACACCATCACTCTTTATATACAGACCATCACTCTTTATGTACACACCATCACTCTTTACATACACACCATCACTCTTTAGATACACACCATCACTCTTTATGTACACACCATCATTCTTTACATACACACCATCACTCTTTACATACACACCATCACTCTTTACATACAGACCACCACTCTTTATATACACACCATCACTCTTTACATACACACCATCACTCTTTACATACATACCATCACTGTTTATATAAATACCATCACTCTTTATATACACACCATCACCCTTTATATACACACCATCACTCTTTACATACACACCATCACTCTTTAGATATACACCATCACTCTTTATGTACACACCATCATTCTTTACATACACACCATCACTCTTTACATACACACCATCACTCTTTATATACATACCATCACTCTTTATATACACACCATCACTCTTTATATACACACCATCACTCTTTATATACACACCATCACTCTTTACATATACACCATCACTCTTTACATACACACCATCACTCTTTATATACACACCATCATTCTTTACATACACACCATCACTCTTTATATACACACTACCACTCTTTACATACACACCATCACTCTTTATATACACACCATCACTCTTTATATACACACCATCACTCTTTATATACACACCAGCACTCTTTATATACACACCATCACTCTTTATATACACACCATCACTCTTTAGATACACACCATCACTCTTTACATACATACCATCACTCTTTATATACACACCATCATTCTTTACATACACACCATCACTCTTTATATACACACCATCACTCTTTGTATACACACCATCACTCTTTACATTCACACCATCACTCTTTATATACAGACCATCACTCTTTACATACACACCATCACTCTTTATATACAGACAATCACTCTTTATGTACACACCATCACTCTTTACATACACACCATCACTCTTTACATTCACACCATCACTCTTTATATACAGACCATCACTCTTTACATACACACCATCACTCTTTATATACAGACAATCACTCTTTATGTACACACCATCACTCTTTATATACACACCATCACTCTTTACATACACACCATCACTCTTTAGATACACACCATCACTCTTTATGTACACACCATCATTCTTTACATACACACCATCACTCTTTACATACACACCATCACTCTTTATATACAGACCATCACTCTTTATATACACACCATTACTCTTTACATACACACCATCAGTCTTTACATACATACCATCACTGTTTATATAAATACCATCACTCTTTATATACACACCATCACCCTTTATATACACACCATCACTCTTTACATACACACCATCACTCTTTAGATATACACCATCACTCTTTATGTACACACCATCATTCTTTACATACACACCATCACTCTTTACATACACACCATCACTCTTTATATACACACCATCACTCTTTATATACACACCATCACTCTTTATATACACACCAGCACTCTTTACATACACACCATCACTCTTTATATACACACCATCATTCTTTACATACACACCATCACTCTTTATATACACACCATCCCTCTTTACATACACACCATCACTCTTTATATACACACCATCACTCTTTATATACACACCATCACTCTTTAGATACACACCATCACTCTTTACATACACACCATCACTCTTTATATACACACCATCATTCTTTACATACACACCATCACTCTTTATATACACACCATCACTCTTTACATACACACCATCAGTCTATATACACACCATCACTCTTTATATACAGACCATCACTCTTTACATACACACCATCACTCTTTACATACACACCATCACTCTTTATATACAGACCATCACTCGTTATATAGACCATCACTCTTTACATATACAGACCATCACTCTTTACATACACACCATCACTGTTTATATAAATACCATCACTCTTTACATACACACCATCACTCTTTATATACACACCATCACTCTTTATATACACACCATCACTCTTTATATACAGACCATCACTCTTTATATACACACCATCACTCTTTATATACACTCCATCGCTCTTTATATACAGACCATCACTGTTAAGGTATTAACACCACTCAGTACCTTCACCAATAAAGGATTTAGCCAACGTGGTGTTCCAAGTCTAATGTGTATGGTGTGTATAGCCCGGCCCAGAATCATATTGTAGGAAGTGTTTATTGAAGGGCTTTTTGTCAGAACTCAGAGGGGCATGATGGTATCAACAATTACCAGAGCAACCTGCATGGGCACTCAGCCTCACAGCACACCACCTAGGGGCTTTCTCCATCATACACACACACACACACACACACACACACACACACACACACACACACACACACACACACACACACACACACACACACACACACACACACACACACACACACACACATGCAGGTTAAACACTATGGCTCTCACTTAAGAAACACACAAACCACAACCAGCCTTTTCCTCATCCTTGTGGAGATTGGCAGGCCCCAAACTCAGAGAGCAGCAGAAAATAAAGTATTTATATTTCATTCTACTCTAAAAACTTTCTCCCTGTGAGAGAATAAAAGGAGGATCCCAAGACTGGCGGCTGGTGAACGAGAAAAAAACTCCAAATGTAATTTTCTGCAAGATTACACACAATAATTATTAGCGTTATAATACCCATAACTAATGGCTTCCAATGAGACAATCTATAGCTATCGATCAGCTAACAATCCAGGCTGGGTGTTACACTCTCTCACTACAGTACACTTTACAGGGAGGAAAGGAGAGGATGCACAGTACAGAGCAAAAAAGGGAGGGAGGGAGGGAGGGAGGGAGGGAGGGAGGGAGGGAGGGAGGGAGGGAGTAGAATAGAATAGAAGTAGGGAAGGAGAGAGTAGAACAATAGAAGTAGGGAAGGAGAGTAGAACAATAGAAGTAGGGAAGAAGAGAGTAGAACAATAGAAGTAGGGAAAGACAGAGTAGAACAATAGATGTAGGGAAGAACAGAGTAGAACAATAGAAGTAGGGAAGGAGAGAGTAGAACAATAGAAGTAGGGAAGAAGAGAGTAGAACAATAGAAGTAGGGAAGGACAGAGTAGAACAATAGAAGTAGGGAAGAAGAGAGTAGAACAATAGATGTAGGGAAGAACAGAGTAGAACAATAGAAGTAGGGAAGGAGAGTAGTACAATAGAAGTAGGGAAGGAGAGTAGAACAATAGAAGTAGGGAAGAAGAGAGTAGAACAATAGAAGTAGGGAAGAAGAGAGTAGAACAATAGAAGTAGGGAAGAAGAGAGTAGAACAATAGATGTAGGGAAGAACAGAGTAGAACAATAGAAGTAGGGAAGGAGAGAGTAGAACAATAGAAGTAGGGAAGAAGAGAGTAGAACAATAGAAGTAGGGAAGAAGAGAGTAGAACAATAGAAGTAGGGAAGGACAGAGTAGAACAATAGAAGTAGGGAAGAAGAGAGTAGAACAATAGATGTAGGGAAGAACAGAGTAGAACAATAGAAGTAGGGAAGGAGAGTAGTACAATAGAAGTAGGGAAGGAGAGTAGAACAATAGAAGTAGGGAAGAAGAGAGTAGAACAATAGAAGTAGGGAAGAAGAGAGTAGAACAATAGAAGTAGGGAAGAAGAGAGTAGAACAATAGATGTAGGGAAGAACAGAGTAGAACAATAGAAGTAGGGAAGGAGAGAGTAGAACAATAGAAGTAGGGAAGAAGAGAGTAGAACAATAGAAGTAGGGAAGAAGAGAGTAGAACAATAGAAGTAGGGAAGGACAGAGTAGAACAATAGAAGTAGGGAAGGACAGAGTAGAACAATAGAAGTAGGGAAGGACAGAGTAGAACAATAGAAGTAGGGAAGGACAGAGTAGAACAATAAAAGTAGGGAAGAAGAGAGTAGAACAATAGAAGTAGGGAAGGACAGAGTAGAACAATAGAAGTAGGGAAGGAGAGAGTAGAACAATAGAAGTAGGGAAGGAGAGTAGAACAATAGAAGTAGGGAAGAAGAGAGTAGAACAATAGAAGTAGGGAAGGACAGAGTAGAACAATAGAAGTAGGGAAGGACAGAGTAGAACAATAGAAGTAGGGAAGAAGAGAGTAGAACAATAGAAGTAGGGAAGGAGAGAGTAGTACAATAGAAGTAGGGAAGGACAGAGTAGAACAATAGAAGTATGGAAGGACAGAGTAGAACAATAGAAGTATGGAAGGACAGAGTAGTACAATAGAAGTAGGGAAGGAGAGTAGAACAATAGAAGTATGGAAGGACAGAGTAGAACAATAGAAGTAGGGAAGAAGAGAGTAGAACAATAGATGTAGGGAAGAACAGAGTAGAACAATAGAAGTAGGGAAGGAGAGTAGTACAAAGGAAGTAGGGAAGGAGAGTAGAACAATAGAAGTAGGGAAGGAGAGTAGAACAATAGAAGTAGGGAAGGACAGAGTAGAACAATAGAAGTAGGGAAGAAGAGAGTAGAACAATAGATGTAGGGAAGAACAGAGTAGAACAATAGAAGTAGGGAAGGAGAGTAGTACAATAGTAGTAGGGAAGGAGAGTAGAACAATAGAAGTAGGGAAGAAGAGAGTAGAACAATAGAAGTAGGGAAGAAGAGAGTAGAACAATAGAAGTAGGGAAGGACAGAGTAGAACAATAGAAGTAGGGAAGAAGAGAGTAGAACAATAGAAGTAGGGAAAGACAGAGTAGAACAATAGAAGTAGGGAAGGACAGAGTAGAACAATAGATGTAGGGAAGGACAGAGTAGAACAATAGAAGTAGGGAAGAAGAGAGTAGAACAATAGATGTAGGGAAGAACAGAGTAGAACAATAGAAGTAGGGAAGGAGAGAGTAGAACAATAGAAGTAGGGAAGAAGAGAGTAGAACAATAGAAGTAGGGAAGAAGAGAGTAGAACAATAGAAGTAGGGAAGGACAGAGTAGAACAATAGAAGTAGGGAAGGACAGAGTAGAACAATAGAAGTAGGGAAGGACAGAGTAGAACAATAGAAGTAGGGAAGGACAGAGTAGAACAATAGAAGTAGGGAAGGACAGAGTAGAACAATAGAAGTAGGGAAGCACAGAGTAGAACAATAGAAGTAGGGAAGGACAGAGTAGAACAATAGAAGTAGGGAAGGACAGAGTAGAACAATAGAAGTAGGGAAGGGCAGAGTAGAACAATAGAAGTAGGGAAGGAGAGAGTAGAACAATAGAAGTAGGGAAGGAGAGTAGAACAATAGAAGTAGGGAAGGAGAGAGTAATACAATAGAAGTAGGGAAGGAGAGAGTAATACAATAGAAGTAGGGAAGGACAGAGTAGAACAATGGAAGTAGGGAAGGACAGAGTAGAACAATAAATGTAGGGAAGGTCAATGCTTGTCGCAACAACAGTATCCATGTCAATTATATTTGGCATTTTGGAACAATCTTTAGACACCAGATTGAGAGATGTGTTATTATAATAAGATTCCTTATCTGCTATTACAGTACAGCTACTGTAGACAAGTGCTTCCTGATTACTGAATGACTTAACTACAGCCATGCCATAACAACCACTTAACGTACATAGTTACCAGACAAACCATATGAATTACATGACAAACACTAATATAGACAGATGTAAACTACATGTGAACAATCAATCAATCAATCAAATGTTATTTGTCACATGCGCCGAATACAACAGGTGTAGACTGTACCGTGAAATGCTTACTTACGAGCCCTTTCCCAACAATGCAGAGTTAAAAAGTAAGAAAAGATTAGCAGGTTTCCAGGTTTAAAAGGGAAAAAAAGGAAATTGTAACAATAAAATAACAATAACGAGGCTACATAAAAGGAGTCAATGTGCAAGGTTACGAGGTAGTTGAGGTTGTTGAGGCATGTACATGTAGGTAGGGGTAAAAGTTACTAGGCAATAAGAATAGATAATAAACAGAGTAGCAGCAGCGTATGAGAAGACTGAAAGTTTCTCTATGGGTGTGTGTGTCGTCAATATGCATGTGTGGGTGTGTTTTGTGTGTGTGAGCATATGTAGTGTGTGAGTGTGTTGGCGTGTCAGTGTAGTATGTGTGAGAGTGTGGGTAGAGTCTAGTGAGTGTGCATAAAGCCAGTACAAGAATGTAATTTCAAAATAGGGGGTCAATGTAAATAGTCAGGGTAGCCATTTGATTAACTGTTCAGCAGTCTTATGACTTGGAGGTAGAAGCTGTTCAGGAGCCTTTTAGGTGCAGACTTGGTGCTCCGGTACCGCATGCCATGCGGTAGCAGAGAGAACAGTCAATGACTTGGGTGGCTGGAGTCTTTGACAATTTTTAGGGTCTTCCTCTGACACCGCCTGGTATAGAGGTCCTGGATGTCAGGAAGCTTGGCCCCAGTGATGTACTGGGCCATACGCACTTCCCTCTGTAGTGCCTTGCGGTCAGATGCCAAGCAGTTGCCATACCAAGCGTTGATGGGGGCGTGTTCTGCCCTCCATTTGCTGTAGTCCACAATCAGCTTCTTTGTCTTCCTGAAGATGAGGGAGAGGTTGTTGTCCTGGCACCATACTGCCAGGTCTCTGACCTCCTCCTCCTCCTCCTCTCCTTGTAGGATGTCTCATCGTCGTCAGTCATCAGGCCTACCACCGTTGTGTCTTCGGCCAACTTAATGATGGTGTTGGAGTTTTACGCAGCCACGCAGTTGTGGGTGAACAGGACGTACAGGAGGGGACAAAGTATGCACCCCTGAGGGGCCCCCGTGTTGAGGGTCAGCGTGGCGGATGAGTTGTTGCCTACCCTCACAACCTGGGGACGGCCAGTCAGGAAGTCCAGGATCCAGTTGCAGAGGGAGGTGTTTATTCCCTGGGTCTTTAGCCTAGTGATGAGCTTGGAGGGCATTATGGTGTTGAACGCTGAGCTGTAGTCAATGAACAGCATATTCAAAAAAGGTGTTCCTTTTGTCCAGGTGGGAAAGGGCAGTGTGAAGTGCAATAGAGACTGCGTCATCTGTGGATCTGTTGGGGCGGAATGTGAATCGAAGTGGGTCCTGGGTGTCTGGGATGATAGTGTTGATGTGAGCAATGACCAGCCTTTCAAAACATTTCATGGCTACAGATGTGAGCACTACGGGATACCCTTCGTAATCCGTGATAGTTTGCAAGCCCTGCCACATCCAACGAGCATCACAGCTGGTGTAGTAGGATTCGATCTTGGTCCTGTATTGACCCGTTCCCTGTTTGATTGTTCGTTGGATGGCGTAGCAAGATTGGAAGCTCTGGAAGCTCTAGTCTTCAGCTAAGTGTGGATGTTGCCTGTAATCCATGGCTTCTGGTTGTGATATGTACGTATGGTCACTGTGGGGACAACGTCGGCGATGCACTTATTAATGAAGCAGGTGACTGATGTGATAAATTCCTCAATGCCATTGGATGAATCCCAGAACATATTCCAGTCTGTGCTAGCGAAACAGCGAAACTGTCACGTCCTGACCATAGAAGCTTTTCTTTTCTATGGTAGAGTAGGTCAGGGCGTGACGGGGTTGTGTCTAGTTTAGATTTTCTATGTTGTCATGTTCTTGTTTCTGTATTTCTATGTTGGAAGTTTTTGGGATGATCTCCAATTAGAGGCAGCTGGTCATAATTGTCTCTAATTGGAGATCATACTTAAGTAGTTGTTTTTCCCACCTGGGTTTGTGGGAGATTGTATTTTGAGTAAGTGTATGTTGCACCTCTTAGTCAAGGTTTGTTGTTTTGTTTATGAGTTTATTTGTATGTCTTGCATAGTTTCACAGTTATAATAAAATGTGGAACGATACACATGCGATGCGCTTTGGTCCCATTCTTCAGACAGCCGTGACAGAAACATAGCGAAACATGGTGTAATAGAGTGTAAATGCACACAATATGTCTGGTTTTAATGTTAGCATACTTGGAACGAAGAACTGCATCCCATGGTAGTAATCCTACACTTAACGGCTTGTTAAAAGCGTACTTGGAACTGAGAACTAAAAGTGGTCCCTCACAGGAGAGTGGAAGGGGAGAAAAATAACGTGGTTTAATCCAGAGCACCACTAATCCATGGAATTAAGCTTCTAAATGGTTCTATTCAAGCCAATGAATTCATGCAGATCTGACCGGCTCTGGTCATGTCATTAAGATGATGGGCGACTTCATGGGAAAGAAAATCAAACGTGGGTCTATCCCACTACATTAACGTACAGGGTCTTCTCCCAACCACGCAGTCAACTCCTGCTGTACTACACACACACACACACAGTCACACACACACACACACACACACACACACAGTCTCACACACACACAGTCTCACACACACACACACACACACACACACACACACACACACACACACACACACACACACACACACACACAGTCACACACACTCTCCACCATGCACAGGAATACATTTTTACGAGGGGGAGGAGGAAGGGACCTGAAGTTGATGGCTACATTATGGCAGTGGAATACTAATGATTGGATCAGCCTGGGTCTAAGTCTACAGGAACTGACTTGGTTTTCGTTGCCAGAAGCAAAGCCTGGATTAGAAGTAAATACAGGCTTAGAGAGAACAGAGAGATAGACTGGACAAACACACGACTTGAAACAATCGGAGAGAGATCCTGAATACTTACTTTCACTTAATACTCAGCAAAAGAGCGAGAGGTGGAGCGGGAGAGAGAGAGACACAGAAGGACAGATAAAGACAACGAAAGGAAGGAAGGAAGTAAGAAAGAACATCCCGCTCGGTGTGCTTCAGATCGCCATGATTCCTTCTAAAATCCACTTCCTGCTTGACGTGATGTCACTGCCTACATCACTGGGAGAGGACTGCAGCTGCCTAAGGGCTGTGGATCTCTGATTAGCAGTCTCTCTCTGTGTGTGTTTGTGTGTGTGTGTGTGTCAGTGGACAGCCAGTGGCATCTCTCCCTCTGCATGGGTATTAATAGGAACACACGTCATACAGGCCTCGAGCTGGAACCTACCCTTAGGCACTGATCTAGGATCAGCTTACCCTCTTCAAAACATAAACTGAACCATTAGAAGTGGGAGACGCAAAACTGACCATAGATCAGCATTCAGGGGCAGCTTTGTCTCAGTGTAGAAAAGGACACAGAGGATACATTCAAGCAAACATATTCATCCATAGCAGAATACCCCATTGTGAGGAAGTTAGCAGAGGGAATAGTGATATAGAATATAGAGATTTTGGCCAGCTTCAGAGCTAGGATGCCATGTTGCTTCCTCCAAGCCCTCCATTCAACCATTCAGAATAAACATTTGGATTCTTAGTACTGTCGTTGTAAGTATAGCGGTTCAGCTATCCTGATTCATTTTGAATTCTGTCGTATAAATGAGAATGCAATAAACACACATTCATTCACTTAAACAAGAGGTGTAATTTCTCCAGATATCATTCCTGCTTACCCCCTCAATAGAAGTGGCCTTGCTGTGGTGTACCAGCTAGCTACAGACATCCACCCTCTCGCTGTGTATCTGACCTGGCACAGCTCACTGTGAATGGGCCAAAGATGTGGCCGATGACCACTGACTTTTTAAATTATTGAGTGAGTGACCTCAATTGGCTGGTGAAAACGGCCCCACATCACATCACTCCTGAGAATCTGCTGCTATTCTAAATATACACAACAAACACTGGCTAGATTCTGAGGCTGACCACTGATGTTCACAGAAGAAATGTAGTATTTATGGGTTTGCATATCTGAATTAATTTTCTAGAATTAAGACCATGCATACTGGATACTGTATATTGTAAGGTTGATATTTTGGCATATAGTAATTGGATAAGGGATACACTGACATACTGTATGTAAGAATATTGCACAATGGCTTTAATAAGAGTGCCAATAGATGATTAAATATGAACACTATAGATCAACTACTAGTAAGCTCACAATCACAAATCATATTTTAAAACTACTCAAAAGAGATGGTACTAAACTGCTCACATTGTACTGTACATACACACACACACACACACACACACACACACACACACACACACATACACACACACACACACACACACCAAGTCTGGCAGCTTCTCCTGAACCATACAGCGTTTTGTATTGTCCATAATCCCCAGTCATGAGCATCTAGGCAGTGAAACAATAGTAGCACATCCAACAGCACATCCAACAGCACATCCAACAGCACATCCAACAGCACATCCAACAGCACATCCAACAGCACATCCAACAGCAAGCACTCCCAGATTGGCAGGTCAGAGGAGGAGCAGCAGGTTTACCACTACACGCTCACACACACACACACACACACACACACACACACACACACACACACACACACACACACACACACACACACACACACACACACACACACACACACACACACACACACACGCGCGCACACACACACACACACACGCTTGCCCTGATGAGGTGCACGTTACTCACAGTCTTCCTGGCTTTCTTGAAAGAGTTGTGGTGCAGTTTTCAAGGACACACTCGTCTGTCGTCTTCCCCCCTCACTCTCTCTCTCTCTCCTCTCTCTCTCTCTCTTGTCCTCCTCTCTGTCGCTGCAGCCACAACAAACGTGAATGTGACGCTCGCTCTATTTCTCGTCCTCTCGTTTCTCCCTCTCTTCTCTCCGTCTGCTGTCTCTGGATCAGGGGCTGAGTGGTTCTCTCTGTACCGCCAAGCGGGACCTCTATCTGGCGAGTGTGGTTTGTGGGAGGGAAGGAGGGAGGGGGAAATAGAGAGAAAAAGGAGTGCTGGATAAACTGACGGCTCTTTCCCCTGCCTGTGTACTGGTACACACACTGACACACACACACTCTACACAGAATCGGCTCCCGGCAGGCTCCTATTGCAAGCCAGCAGAAAACAGCCTGCTTTACTGAAAAGCACCAGCATCACATTTCAGGGAAGAGAGAGGGAGAGAAAGAGGTCTGGGACAGGACAGGACCGGAGAGGAAGTCTCAGGCTACTGAGCGCTACACGGTCCCCTAAGCCTAGCTGTCTCACGTGAAAAATGCCCCCCCGCTGAATTCAGAAAATGACTTTGATAAACAAACAAAGAATCAAACGTTTATTTAAAGAGGGTGATGTGTTTCCTGTTTCCTGCATTGCCCACTGCTGCTTGCTCTGCTTCTTTTCCACATCAGCAGTGTTTCCCCTTTGGCTAACACACACTGGGAGAGGACGGTAGGGTACAGTATTATCATAGGCTAGACTACTATAAAGAGTACTACTGTTGAAATCTCAGCAAACCAGATAGTGTAGCTATCAGAGGTAGATTTAGTAGGTCTGTTAATTAGCAGCACTATATCGATACAGTTTATTTTTTGTATACTTCATGGCGAGTACCAATATTGTTCACAATTCTATTTGGGTTTGAAACTGCTATATGCTTGGTCTGCTTCCCTAACCATATACTGAATGATGTGAGGGTGTGTCTACGAAAGTCCAGAGGGGATATATGAATCCAAAAATTATTCCCTCGTTATGTCGAGATCACAACTAATTTATCTCATGATCACGACATAGCAAAAACTGTTTTGTCGAGATCACCACTTATTTATCTCATGATCACGACATAACAAAGCTATTTTGTCTAGATGATGAGAAACTCTAGAAATGGGAGTGGACGTATTGATGATAGATTGACAGTATGGCTGAGACGGCAGAGTCCACAGTGGATCAGCACATATGTTTTTATGAAATGCTACACTAAGGAATGGTACATTTCATGCTAACATCATGCTTTCATTTGTGTTTGTAGCGCATTATCAGTTTCTAAGTTAGAATGTTAGCAAGCTGAATTTCACTTATCTTGAGCTAATAGCTTGTGGGGGAGCTAAGCTCTCGTGAGGCATTTAAGCCCTGAATGATGTTTCACAGGAGAACACTGTTTCCCATGGTGTGTGCCACCCCACAGGACAACAGCCAATCGCATGCAAGCAACAACGCAGCTAACTTGGCTAGTCTTGTGAGCGAGCGAGCTAGCTAGCTTGTTAGCTAGGTAGTCTTGTTAACTAGATAGCTAGATAGCTTGTTATCTATGCTGGTTGTTAGATTGCATAATGGATATGTGTATAATTGTAAGGGACAGTTCAATATTTAAATAATATAATATTTACATTTACAGAGTGGGTGAGCTCCATTCCTGAAAGGCTGATCAGATTCAATAAGAGAGTCAGCGGCTGAGTCCGGATTCTACCTTGTTGGCTGTTTCATAGGTAAAGCTCCTTGCAGGCAGGTTAGCAGACAGTATATTATATATGATCAAGAGTGGGTGCCCTCTTTTCCTGGCAGGTGAAAAGATTCAACAGCAGCTTCAGAGGCTGATATGTCAGGATGCTGCCTTCTAGGCTGTCTGCAAGGAGCCTTACCTATGAAACAGCCTACGAGGCAGCATCCTGACATCAGCCTCTGAGGCTTCTATTGAACGTGATCAGCCTGCCAGGAATAGAGCTCACCCCCTGGATCAGATATGCATCTTCCTATAAAGCACTTTGACAGCTAATCTGCCTGCAAGGAGCATTACCCATAAAACAGTTTATGAGGCAGCATTTTGACTTATTTAATGTGATCAGCCTGTCAGGAATGGAACTCACCCACTCTGTAAATTTAAATATTATCCACAAAACATGAAGTGTCCCTTATAATTATACACACATCAATTATGCAAGCTAACAACCAGCATAAATAACAAGCTAGGTTGCTAGCGAGGTAACAAGACTACCTAGCTAACAACCAGCATAGATAACAAGCTAGCTTGCTAGCGAGGTAACAAGACTACCTAGCTAACAACCAGCATAAATGACAAGCTAGCTTGCTAGCGAGGTAACAAGACTACCTAGCTAACAACCAGCATAAATAACAAGCTAGCTTGCTAGCGAGGTAACAAGACTAGCTGAGTTAGCTGTGTTGTTCCTTGCATGCGATTGGCTGGTCTTGGAGGCATCGTGTAGAATCATTCAGGGCTTAAATGCCCCACAAGTGTATTGCGATCAACGCAGCCACAGGGCTACTTGATGAGGTGGTTGTTGTGCATCCGAACAAATGAATGGATAATGCATGGAACTGTTGATTATCTCGTGATCTCTACAAAACAACTTTTGTTATGTCATAATCATGAGATAAATAAGTTATGATCTCGACATAACTATGACTTTTATTTTTTTATTCGTATGTCCTCTCTGGACTTCTGTACCCCATACCACCATCAAATACAATAGGCTATAATAACACCCCCACCCTCCGTTGTGTCCCTCTCTCCCTCTAGCCCTCTCTCTCTCTCTCTGTCTCTCTCTAGCTCTCTAGCTCTCTCTCTCTAGCTCTCTCTCTCTAGCCCTCTCTCTCTCTAGCTCTCTCTCTCTCTAGCCCTCTCTCTCTCTAGCTCTCTCTCTCTCTAGCCCTCTCTCTCTCTAGCTCTCTCTCTCTCTAGCTCTCTCTCTCTCTAGCCCTCTCTCTCTCTAGCTCTCTCTCTCTCTAGCCCTCTCTCTCTCTAGCTTTCTCTCTCTCTCTCTACTTCTCTCTCTCTAGCTCTCTCTCTAGCTCTCTCTCTCTAGCTCTCTCTCTCTAGCCCTCTCTCTCTCTAGCTCTCTCTCTCTTGCCCTCTCTCTCTCTAGCTCTCTCTCTAGCTCTCTCTGTCTCTCTATCTCTCTCTCTCTCTAGCCCTCTCTCTCTCTAGCCCTCTCTCTCTCTAGTTCTCTCTCTCTCTCTAGCCCTCTCTCTCTCTAGCTCTCTCTCTCTCTAGCTCTCTCTCTCTCTAGCCCTCTCTCTCTCTAGCTCTCTCTCTCTCTCTCTAGCTCTCTCTCTCTAGCTCTCTCTCTAGCTCTCTCTCTCTCTAGCTCTCTCTCTAGCCTTCTCTCTCTAGCTCTCTCTCTCTCTAGCTCTCTCTCTCTAGCTCTCTCTCTCTCTAGCTCTCTCTCTCTCTAGCGCGCTCTCTCTCTCTAGCTCTCTCTCTCTATCTCTCTCTCTCTCTAGCTCTCTCTCTCTCTCTCTCTCTAGCTCTCTCTCTCTCTAGCTCTCTCTCTCTCCCGTTGACAGACAGATAGAACTCCACGTGGCGGCGAATGCACAATATGAAACCGGTCACCTGAAACCAATAGAACAGTTTCTCAGTAGGCTAAATACAAAAGGGATGAATGGATTTTAGCCTGACACAGTCCGTGTCCTTATATCAGCGCTAGAAAGCATCTCAAGGACAAGTCTCCCACTGAACAATATGCAGCGCACCTCAATTGAAGTTAGGAAAAATGAGAGAGGTGGGATATTTGCAGACAAGTGTTGCTGCCGAAAGCACCGTCAGTAGCCTAAATATGTAACTTGTAATACTGGTAAATTATCAACAATATCTTCTTTTTTTTACAGTCTGCGACTACCTGAGGCTTGGGCAAAATACAGAAATCACCTTTACCATTTTGTCTTCTTGCACATAGCCTGTTTGAGGGTGACGCATTGAGATTGAATAGCATACATTTACAGAAGTTCATAGTAAGATTCATATTTGGGTCAAAACTAATTAGAAAGCTTAGTAATGGCTTATTACCTTATGGGTCAGTACTGTGTATGCAGCGCCTTGCCCAGGTGGATATGAGGTGAGGGACACAAGCTGGTCAGAACCAGAGCCATGGCAGTCAAAACTGGTGATCAAAACCAGTAACTTGAGTCAACTTTGTCACTTCCAGGAGATGTCATCTTCACAAGGCTACTTACTGATGGAATGCTACATTGTTCGTGGCTCTCAGAAGACAGCTGCATTTCCGCAGTGATCTAATAGGCCTACTATGTATTTTAACATACTGAATGTTTATTAGGCCTGGTGAAGCCTTTACCGGTAGTAGTCTTTCAGGTAAAGTCAGGTGTTTTATTCACAGCAAGGTGTTCCAGCAGTTCTACTAGCCAACAGTTGAATATATAAACTGATCCATGAAAAATAAGAAAAGCTACATATAGCAAACACTAATTTGTATCCGTGAACTTGACCTAACATTTGGTTGAGTTGTCAACTATTGTCTATTCAATGTGAAATCAACAAATACATTCACCATGTCATTGAATTTAGGTTAAAGGTTTGGTGAAAAATATATAAAATGCCATTTATGTTGATGACTTTTTGCAAGTCCAATTAGTTTTCAATGTTGATTTAACGTCATCACATAGATTCTTTGGTTAAAATGACGTGGAAACAATGCTGATTCAATCAGTTTTTACCCAGTGGGTCAGCTGTTTACCATTGAGCTGCTTGAGAAGGAGGGATTCACTAGCCCAGGTGCCAGGGTAGGCATAGTTTGCTGACCACATTTGTTTTGGAACCGGGCTGCCTCCCGGTCAAGAACCGGGCTGCCTCCCGGTCAAGAACCGGGCTGCCTCCCAGTCCAGAACCTAGCTGCCTCCCAGTCCAGAACCGGGCTGCCTCCCAGTCCAGAACCTAGCTGCCTCCCAGTCAAGAACCGGGCTGCCTCCCAGTCAAGAACCGGGCTGCCTCCAGTCCAGAACCTAGCTGCCTCCCAGTCAAGAACCGGGCTGCCTCCCAGTCAAGAAACGGGCTGCCTCCCAGTCCAGAACCGGGATGCATCCCAGTCAAGAAACGGGCTGCCTCCCAGTCCAGAACCGGGCTGCCTCCCAGTCCAGAACCGGGGTGCCTCCCAGTCCAGAACCGGGGTGCCTCCCAGTCCAGAACCGGGGTGCCTCCCAGTCCAGAACCAGCAAAAAACAAAAGTGACAGAAATTAAGCTTGTGGAGTAATGAGTAGGATTCTGTGAACTCACATGTAAAAGTGATTGTTTTGATAAAAACGCTTTATCTGCCCTCTCAGTGAAAACTAGTTTGAAAATTCAAAAATATTTTTGGGAAAAGAGAAGTTGTACAGTCGGGGAAAAAAGTATTTGATCCCCTGCTGATTTTGTACGTTTGCCCACTGATAAAGAAAGGATAAGTCTATAATTTTAATGGTAGGTTTATTTGAACAGTGAGAGACAGAATAACAACCAAAATATCCAGAAAAACGCATGTCAAAAATGTTATAAAATGATTTGCAATTTAATGAGGGAAATAAGTATTTGATCCCTCTGCAAAACATGACTTAGTACTTGGTGGCAAAACCCTTGTTGGCAATCACAGAGGTCAGACGTTTCTTGTAGTTGGCCACCAGGTTTGCATACATCTCAGGAGGGATTTTGTCCCACTCCTCTTTGCAGATCTTCTCCAAGTCATTTTGAGGCTGAGGTTTGGCAACTCGAACCTCCACAGATTTTCTAAGGGATTAAGGTCTGGAGACTGGCTAGGCCACTCCAGGACCTTAATGTGCTTCTTCTTGAGCCACTCCTTTGTTGCCTTGGCCATGTGTTTTGGGTCATTGTCATGCTGGAATACCCATCCACGACCCATTTTCAATGCCCTGGCTGAGGGAAGGAGGTTCTCACCCAAGATTTGATGGTACATGGCCCCGTCCATCGTCCCTTTGATGCGGTGAAGTTGTCCTGTCCCCTTAGCAGAAAAACACCCCCAAAGCATAATGTTTCCACCTCCATGTTTGACGGTGGAGATGGGGTTCTTGGGGTCATAGGCAGCATTCCTCCTCCTCCAAACACGGCGAGTTGAGTTGATGCCAAAGAGCTCCATTTTGGTCTCATCTGACCACAACACTTTCACCCAGTTGTCCTCTGAATCATTCAGATGTTCATTGGCAAACTTCAGACGGGCATGTATATGTATTTTTGAGCAGGGGGACCTTGCGGGCGCTGCAGGATTTCAGTCCTTCACGGCGTAGTGTGTTACCAATTGTTTTCTTGGTGACTATGGTCCCAGCTGCCTTGAGATCATTGACAAGATCCTCCCGTGTAGTTCTGGGCTGATTCCTCACTGTTTTCATGATCATTGCAACCCCACGAGGTGAGATCTTGCATGGAGCCCCAGGCCGAGGGATATTGACAGTTATTTTGTGTTTCTTCCATTTCCAAATAATCGCACCAACTGTTGTCACCTTCTCACCAAGCTGCTTGGCGATGGTCTTGTAGCCAATTCCAGCCTTGTGTAGGTCTACAATCTTGTCCCTGACATCCTTGGAGAGCTCTTTGGTCTTGGCCATGGTGGAGAGTTTGGAATCTGATTGATTGATTGCTTCTGTGGACAGGTGTTTTTTTTACAGGTAACAAACTGAGATTAGGAGCACTCCCTTTAAGAGTGTGCTCCTAATCTCAGCTCGCTACCTGTATAAAAGACACCTGGGAGCCAGAAATCTTTCTGATTGAGAGGGGGTCAAATACTTATTTCCCTCATTAAAATGCAAATCAATTTATAACATTTTTGACATGCGTTTTTCTGGATATTTTTGTTGTTATTCTGTCTCTCACTGTTCAAATAAACCTACCATTAAAATTATAGACTGATCCTTTCTTTATCAGTGGGCAAACGTACAAAATCAGCAGGGGATCAAATACTTTTTTCCCCCACTGTACATTTCTGAATGATGCAACATGCTGCCTTATTGATGACATGACAGAGCAGTGCCGATTACTGTTAGATTTTTAAATTGCCAGTTGCCTGGTGCAACCTAGGTCAGTTTAATAGATTGGAGCCTTTTGAATGGGCATCCAATCGACGCGTGTCGGAAAATACGGAAAATACATCTAAAAAACTCTGAAACATTGTTGTGCTCCCCTGCTCAGACGTTGCTGATGCATGCCAAATATTATAATGCCTGGATAGGTATTTTACATATCATCTAACCACATCATGTGTAATCTGGTGCCCAACAGGAAAGTCGATGACGTGGTACGCAACCATTGGTTGATGCACGCAACGTCTGAGCAGGGGAACGCGAACCAAGTAACAATGAGGTGGCGATTAATAAAGTGAGTACTTAAATGGTTTTACATTACCAAAAACTGCATAAACATTAGCAGAACATGTAAACTAAATATAAAATAAAAGTTAATAAGCAAAATACTTCAATCAAACGAACAGAAGCAAAGGTGAATGGAGCTGAGCATATCCCCAATCACAATAATGACTGATGTTTTGAAAACATATTTGATGATTTTAACAAATACTGGGATAGTTCTACAGGATAATAGTAGGCTAAACGTTTAGGTTTAAATTCAGTATCAGGTAGTCTCTTTAGAAAATAAACTATATGGATAGACAATCAAATGAATGCAATGATAATAGGGGGGAACACGAATTGTGCTACGTAGACATAGACCTAAATTCACGCAATTTCATTTTATTCTAGTGATCGTGTTAATTGATTCCAATACACACGTCACAACAATGTGATGAAGGCTGCAAAAATGAGATGTTCATTGATGCCTCTGTCATTGCAGTTCCATGTTTTTTGTTGTTGTTGATGTGTTTTTCTAATTTATTAACTGTTTTCTGCATTATATTTCTCCAAATCCTTTAGGCTAAGGTCAGCCAGAGATGGGAGTATATGTACCTCCTAGTCCAAGAGAGTCAAAGGAGACCTTCCAGATTCAGTGCAAGAGAACCCCTACACAATCAACACTGGGGGTGAGTGCTCATTCAGAATCACAAAACTGCTACAAATGTGTGACAACTTCACCTGCAATGTAGAGAACGACTTTCATTATTCCACCTATTACTACTCTGTACATTGCACTTCTATTCAAATAACGATGAGTGAAGAAACATACACACACACACATAGCCTGTAAGCTGGTAAAGAATGAGTGCCTTCCTATTTACATTAACAGTGACACCCACACACACACACACTCGTCCTGATGAGGTGCACGTTACTGCACCTGTCTGCCGGCCCTGCAGGATATCCGTGCATATTTGATCCTAAGCCTACCAGGCTCATGTGTGTATTATCAATCCATGGTGTCTGTGTAGGAAAACACACACACACACACACACACACACACACACACACACACACACACACACACACACACACACACACACACACACACACACACACACACACACACACACACACACACACACTATTATCCCTTGTCTCTATATGTTGTCAAACAGACACGCATGCATCTATTTAACTATGGCATAGGGAAAGCCACAGTTTGCCAATTGCAATGCATTGATAAAGAAGCTTCCATTGATTCCCTATGTAAATGCCAGCATCAGCAGTAGCTTATCACAGATTAGATCAATTAGAATCGTTTTTGAGAGGGAAAGGAGGTAGAATTCCCAGCCAGGTCACACGTGATACAAGTCAATATTCGACGTCCATGCACTTCTGAGGACGTCGGGAGATGAAGTGGAAACTGGCCACTAGGGACAACAGTGAACGCTGTTACCTTCAAGTAGGTTTCACTAGGGTGTTGTGAACTGGGATTGCAGATGGAAATAAACATCTGCCTTCAGTGCCTAAGGATAAATGTTCAAATACAGTAATAGAAAGTTGTTTTTAACATTTTTGTTTTAAGCCTATCACAAACCTTAACCCTTACCTTAACCATTCTGAGTTAACCCCTGAACTTAAGATTTGAGAAACATGGATGGACGTGAGACTGTGAGAGCTTGTTGAGAATTTCACAGCTTTCGTATGCTGTGCTGTGAGTGTGTGTGCTTGTGTTTGTGTGTTGCACCTTCGCCATCACAGACAGACTTAATGTAGGGACGATGTTGCAAAGGCAGAGCATTCTGCAAATAAATTTACTCAAATTCAGTGTTATGATAATAATTAATAATAATTGGGAATGGTTATGGCTAGAATATTTTCTCACTATAGTTGATATTTGGTTCTTCCCTTAATTTAGTTTTTTGTGCTCCAGTTTTTATCTGTTCCAATTTGGTCTTCAATGTTTCATCAAAAGGCTAGAAAAAATGTATCTCTCCATCATTATAATTTCCAATAAAATATCTTAGTATGCTTTTTTCAAATTGTTTCATTTTCTCTGATGAAAATGATTGGTCTACCGAGGCAACAAGATTCATTCAGGTTCAGTTTGATATCGGATGTCATTTTTGCATAAGAGAAAAGGGCATTCTAACCCCCCAATACATTATTATTATAAAACAGTGTTTTTTTCTCTTTTGACACAGATGAAAACAGTATGTAATAAATTAAAGTGGATATAGTACAATAATTAGTCATCTTTGCTACAGGTGTTTTACATTACCGTCACATTAACTTGTACACATACATTGCAGTACAATTCATTTTTCAAGTATTCATAAGTTAATAATATTGTGTAAAATGTTGCTTTATAGAATGACAGTATAATGTAATTCAGCTATGTAAAATATCAGAGAGAGATCAATAACATCTAAACCTTACTATCTGCTTGCATGATGTTATTCTAAACAGATAAAGTATTGCGACCCAAAGGGGACTAGGACAGGATGTGAAAGATATCACAACAGAACTATCACCAACTATTGAAAGCCAACACTAATTCCTCAAACTTCTCAGAGCGCCAGTGAAGTTAGATCTGTGCTCTCTAAACCTCCCGGCACCAGTACAGTTCAGTGTAATGGTACAGCTGGGTGCGGTAAGGTGTCAGTCCTTCCTTAGAACAGGAGGAGGACGCGGTAACCTGCCTCCTAACAACAGACCCGCTCCTAATTTGACCCCAATAATCAATGTCACAGAGACACAGATGGAGGACTGGAGGACTCGCACGCAACAGGATCCACACAACACTTTAGTGCTGACGAGGGGGAAAAGCTGCTCATATCTGTGGCATGGCGCTTTATCTCTCTAGCTCTGACTTCTACTGGACTGGGACTTGGAGGAAAGTCACAGACTCTGAGAGGTCACACAGGACTGGGACTTGGAGGAAAGTCACAGACTCTGAGACTTCTACAGGACTGGGACTTGGAGGAAAGTCACAGACTCTGAGACTTCTACAGGACTGGGACTGAGGTCACACAGGTTATAGCTTCAGAGAATGAACGAAAGCACCAGAAGAGAGAGAGACAGAGACATAGACAGAGACAGAGAGAGAGAGAGAGAGAGAGAGGGGACAGTTGCTAACTGACACTAGTACAGGGTGTACAGACAGATATATCAGCTCCAGTATTGTTTTAGATCCACAGCAGCTTGGCTTGGAGAGATGAGACAGGAGCCCAGTCTTAACGCTCCACTTTGTCCATTCCTCAAATGCCCTGGCCATGTATCTGTCCCTCGGGCATGACACCCTAGCCATCCCCAAACACACCTTACCCCCTGGATTTAAACACACACACATACACACTCCCCTACTCTCCCTGTACACAGACAATTTTCTGCCCCCTACCATCTTGTCACTATTCAGTGACATGGCTACAGAGTGTGCTTTGTTTACGCTGCAATGATATCGTCTCCTGGGATCTCCATGGCAGTTTATTTATGCCTTGGCCCTAATAATGGAGTTGACCTAAACCATGAATATTAATCCTGTTAATATCCTGTTGATTGAAATTATTACTCATTTATTACACTTACGACTAATTGTATCGTTGCTTTATTTATTCGGTAAATCATCCCAAAAGCAGGGTAGAGAGAAATTAGGCGCTCGGAGAATCAGTTCCCTCCTGGAGATACACTATGTGCTATTCATTCTGAAGGATAACATGTCTCGTTTAAGTCTTCAAAAGGAAATTATACTGACCAAAAATATAAATGCAACGTGCAACAATTTCAAAGATTTTACTGAGTTACAGATCATAGAAGGAAATCAGTCAATTAAAATAAATTCATTAGGCCTTAATCTATGGATTTCACATGATTGGCAAGGGGTGCAGCCATGGGTGGGCCTGGAAGGGCATAGGCCCACCCACTTGGGAGCCAGGTCCACCCACTGGGGAGCCAGGCCCAGCCAATCAGAATTACTTTTTCCCCACAAAAGGGTTTTATTACGGGCAAAAATACACCTCAGCTTCCCCCCTCCCCCTTCTCAGACGATCCACAGGTGAAGAAGCCGGATGTGCAGGTCTTGGCCTGGCGTGGTTACACGTGGTCTGCGTTTGTGAGGCCGGTTGGATGTACTGCCAAATTCTTTAAAACGGACGTTGGAGGAGGCTTATGGTCGAGAAATTAAAATGTGATTATCTGGCAATAGCTCTGTTGGACATTCCTGCAGTCAGCATGCCCATAGCACGCTCCCTCGAAATGTGAGACATCTGTGGCATAGCAACTGCACATTTTTAGAGTGGCCTTTATTGTCCCCAGAACAATGTGCACATGTGTAATAATAATGCTGTTCAATCAGCTTCTTCATATGCCACACCTGTCAGGTGGATGGATTATCTTGGCAAAGGAGAAATGCTCACTAACAGGGATGTAAACACATTTGTGCACAACAATTTGAGAGAAATTATCTTTTTGTGTGTATGGACATTTTTGGGATCTTTTATTTCAGCTCATGAAACATGGGACCAACACTTTACATGTTGCGTTTACATTTTGTTCAGTATAACACTGCTTGGCTGGTATTGATGAAAAGAGACAGCGATGATGAGAACGAACACAGTAGCAACTGTTCTAGACACTAGGAGTAGCAATGCATTAAAGGGTAGATAAGGACTCCTATCCAATACTAGACTACGACACTACTCTGGACTCCAACACACTATTCTCACACTCACAATAGATATGCATGTGTTTGTTTTTTAGGACTGGGCTTTAGATAAGATTGAACGATTTTAGATGTATTTTAAAATTGATCTGTGTTGGTCGGTAGTCTATTGGCATTGTTACTTCAGTGCAAGACAAGTTAACACATATTTACAGCTGATGCTCAGGGGCAGTGTTCAGCAGGGCACAACGTGGTGGAACGTTCAGGTAGAAATGTATTGTGTTGAACAGACAGGCCTCTCTGTCAAGTAGAGTAGGGTATCGTGTCAGCTCTATTCATGGTATTTCTATCAGCAACGTTAAGGAGCCTACATAATGTTGTGCCCTCCTGAACGCCAGTTTAGGAGCTACCTTCAGCACCATGGACAGCTCCGCCTGTAAACACCCGATGACAAACTGACGTATGCATCCCTCAGAAATGGACCAAATACAACCCATATATTTACATACACGTTGAAAGGCCAGTGTAGTTTTCAGTTTCCATTCAAATCTGGACTGATCTATTATCTTGATATATTTGTATTCACAAGAATCAATGCAAGAATTTCTAGCCTATTGTTGTGTTGGAAAAGCGACGATAGGCCAACGTTTAAGTCCATATTGATATGCTCTTGCGGCTGTTGAATGGTTATGAACCTAAAAGCCACATTGTCCTCTGCGTGGTATTAGGCCTACACTTTGATTTCAAGTACTCACCGTGTTCCTACGATTTATTACAAGTTTGCCAATCTAATGTTAACACTCCTATCGATTAAAAACAACAACAACATAAATGTTCCGCAATTTGCCTTTGAGGTCAGGCGGCAGTAGCGTTCCGTCAGTCGCAGCCCTTCGTCGGAATAGGTATTGAAGTTTTCTATTTAAGAAAAGCTCGTGTCACTTGCAGCTGTGGAGGGTTGAAGTGTGGAGCCATCCATCTCTGTATCAAGGAGCTGACACCGTTAAATCGTATTGACATGCCACCGCATTAACATGCAAAGCGCACTGCACGTTTGATTCGATTAGTTTAATTGTACACCTATTTCTCTCCCGTCAACTCATAGGACAACGGGATTCTGCAATCTGCACAATAAAACGGTATAGCTCACACTTCGAATGACATGGATAGACATCACATTTTGACGTCAATCTTGAACGACCTGGCTGGCTAGTCTACTGCTTCAATCATGAATAGGCCTATTTTGCCTTCATATTTGTTTTCAAATGTTGTCCTCGTGTAAATGTGTAATTCTAAATTATATAGTATTTTTTCTAATGACATTTTAAAGTTGGAGGTGTTATTTTGCATACGACTGTCTGAGGATATATTTGAAATATGTCCCATGGAAAATGCATTCTCTAGAGAGTACTGTATCTTTGCTGCCACCTAATGCAGATATTGTGTTTTCTTAGACCGTTTAATCTCGAGGTTGGGGAATTCACAGCAACACCACCCGCAACAGAGCGGCTTGCGCCACAGCAGGCGACCAGGATTTCGGCGTCACACGAGGCATTTGTGATATGCTAATTTAATCATTTCTGTCTACCGGCCCTTCCAACTATCAATCTAATCACTTAATCAGGATTCGTGCGGCGAGCGCTGAGCTGGAGTCATCCCGTGCACAAATACCACAACAGCCGCTTTCATCTGACGCACGTCCTGCCATCCCCCCCTCCCACTCCACCCCTTTTAATTTTAGTGATGGTTCACTTTAATTATTCTGAAAATTAAATCAAACGTAATCACCCGGATTAATGCAACCTGCGAGATAATTCAATGGCGTTCGAAAGCAAACCTATAAATTTCCAAAAGCTGCACGCAGCAGGCACGCTCCTGACCGCATGAGCTGAACGATTAAGGCAAGTCAACATTTTAACTAGCCTGCTCCGTTGAGTTTAATATAGGCCTATAGGTCTAGCCTTCGGTAGACCATTATTTTGTGTAAAAAATGTAATATTTTCTTTACTTTTCGGAATACACCCACCACCAAAAAAATAGATAAGCCTAGTTATTGCTGCGTGTTGTTGTACTTACAGGCTACTTCTACTGTGTGTGTGTGTGTGTGTGTGTGTGTCACTGCGCGTGCGTGACTGTTTGTGCGCGCGAGTATGGGTACCCTATGTGCGCCTTTGGCAAGCGTGTGATGCCGTGGTGGACTAATCAGCACCGTGTTGATGTAAAAAAAAAACGCCAACTCTGACAAACATATGGGCTTGACTAACTCACTCCCTCACTTAGCATCATCGGACTCCACATACCAACTGTCGCAAACCATAAAAGGAATTATCCTAGTTACTCACATGCTCGCTTGGCGTCACTTCTGAGTATTTTATTACTGGACTGGGCGGCAGCGGGAGGAGTGGAGCTGGGGTTCTGGGGTTGGTGGTGGCTTGTTCTTCTGTTGCTCTGAGCGTGAGTCAGACGGGGCGTTGATTGCTTCGGGTCTCGAGCAGCGCTTTGCGTTGGGGGGCTTCAAAATAACTTTAGAGCTTCCGGATTGGAGATGCCTGCAAGTGCTTTCTGGTGCAGACAGGGGGAGAGACCGAGAGAGGTATAATGCAACTGGGGATGGGAAGACGTCATTTTGCGCGGTTATAGGACGGACCTCTCTCTCTCTCTCTCTTTGGACAGACAGGGCTGCCCCTCTATACTCCCCCGATCCACAACTCGTTGAAAATGTTTATGGGAGAATTCGTGTTATGAAAAAGTAGTAGGCTTTATTAGGCGTCTTTGAGGAACGTGTTCTTATTTTTATGTCACTGTGATAGCATAACTTGTATTTGAAGGACTCATTAGTTGGAGAAATGTGTTCATGTAAAATTTTAGGTGGCCTCTGTCAATGAGGTTGATGTCACAACACAGATAGTCAGTAACCAAAACATAAGCGCCCTGATGAAATCACGATTGGCGAGAGCGCGTGGCGCACGGGTGCAAATCAGCATCGCCTACACAGTGTCGTTTACCCATTGATCCCAAACTTGTTTGGTTATTTAAATGTCATGCAGTGACATGACTAACCAAATGTAACCAAACACATCTCCCACAGTGGAAATACATAGGCTTACATCACCACACACGTTTTTTCATCAGTCAGCTAAGCAAAGACCTCCAACTCACATTGTTTAAAGATCCAATGTAGCTGTTTATAACTCTACATCAAATCAGTTCTTTCAATTAAAAAAATATATCATCATATATTATAAAGTAAATATACAGTATTACTGAAACACCATAGTGTGTAAATATATATAAATAAAACACATGACTTTACGTTTTTGACTGTACTGGGCATTTAATGACGTCTCTCAAAATAAATGAATATGTGTTTCAAATCGCCCTTCCTATCAAACAGACGTCAGCAAAACCTGTACCCTGACCTCCCGAGCTATATTGACAGGCGCGTGTTATCATAGTGGATATTTTTCCGTTGACAGGTGTTTGGCGCGGGAAATATTCGGTGACGGGTTTCCGCTGCTCGGGGCACGCGGGTGGGACGGAAGCCCTGCCGGTAACTGTCAAAACAAGTGAGGGTATTGGCACGTGTAGACAGGCAGGGAGGTAGATTGTCCTCACGAGGCCCCGGTGGTATGCTAACCACATATGAACAAAATAATTGTATTGAAATAGGCAACAATAAGGCTGTTTAGGCTAGTTATCTAAAATTAGGGGTGATATTTTGTTGACCTGTCACTAACGCTGCATATATTTTTAACGGGACATTTCTGTCATGTTTCACCTTGATCTGAAAGTCATTTTAAGAGAAGGGGTAGCCTGAACGCAGTGGCGGTTCTAGACCATTTCAACTGGGGGGGCCAAGCTGGGGCCAGTTGTGCTGTTAGAGGGGCCAGTTACATTAGACGTTATTGTTGTCATATCGTTTTGCATGTGCTACGATACTGTTGTGTTCCGCCTAAAGCCTTCCCTCTAGAAAATGTGTGGGTTAAATTATTGTTCCGCGATGCCACTGTCTAATAACGGATGAAAAAAAGAACGATAGCCAAAATTAGTTATGTAAAAATGGTTGTCACAGGGGCACTGGCCCCCCTGCCCCCCTTTTAAATAATCCTACAGCAGAGTAATACCAAAAAGCAAATGATAGCCTATAAACGTTTACATTGAATTAAGCATTGACTATCTAAGTTTAAACATAAAAAATATTCAAAGTCGAATTATTTCAGAACCTGACAACTTTGAAATTCTGAGCAAAAAAAAAAGGCCTATTTGTTGTAGATTTCAGAATGTACCCATAGGAGCCCTGTTTAAGCGTCGTGTACGTTGTATAGGATACTGGATTTTAGTGTTCACAAAAATATATATAGAAAAATAGTTTTGGAAAAAGTTAGGCTACTCCAGCCACGGCTAGTCTGTCTGTCTGTCTGTCTGTCTGTCTGTCTGTCTGTCTGTCTGTCTGTCTGTCTGTCACACACACATTAGTAATACATGTATAGTGTCAGGGTTGGAGGATGTGGGGATTTGAGTGTTTCCCCTAGGTTTGGCGGGTGATTAATGTTGGCGGGTGTGTTTCTGTGTTTCATATTCATATCTAATCTCATGGCCCATAAACGAATAACAAAAGGCCGCCAAAGGATTATTCCACCCAGCGGGAAAAGCGCCTGTTTGTGACATGCAGATGATTCATCGAGTTATAGGAGAGACATTTTTTTTTCCTGTATTGAAAGATCCTGATTGAAATATTTTATTTTATTACATTTAATCACGTCCATCTGAGCACGCATAGAAGGCTTTTCTTTTGGACTAGTAACGGGGGACATTTGACATATGCATTATGAATGTTTCTTAATGAAAATGCATGCTGAGGGTAACTTATTTTAATTCGTGATTTATTTTAACTAATTTATAATTTATTTAACACTAATTTCAGCACGTGATTACAAATCGTATTTTGTTAGAGCGAGCACACGCGCGCACGCACACACACAAACAACTTGCTCCAGGTTATTGACGATTATTAGCGCAGGATTATAGAACATCCAGATCAAGCCATGTCCTTCACAGTAGGCGCGCGAGCAGCAATTACGTTGCTTTTTTATGGCTCTGACACCTCACCTCACGCGGGTTCCACGGATGAAAGCTATGAAGTAGTAAATTGTATCAAATATTTCAAGTTAAATACATTTCTCACTTGTTATCGTCTACAATTATTACCAGGGGATGTATAAGTCACTGCGTTAGTGTGGCTTTCGAGCATCTTTAGCCTAAACACATTTCTGGTCATATCTCACATATGAAGTCATAAGTGCACCATTAGTTATTGCACTACTAATCCTGCTTTTAAGCCTAGTAAAAAGGTTTATATTCGTCCCTTTTCCTTCAGCAGGCTAGTGAATTGCAAATCTACTTCTAAATGAATTTACAAAGAAAAAGCTGAATAAATAAATGAGCCTCTTGTAAACTGCTTCTCACTTTGAAATATTCTAGACTTTACCTCTGGGGGTTTTGAATGTCACTTTCCCAACTGTTTTATTCCTTCGCTGTAATGAGGGTGTGGAACTGTCCATGGTGCTGAACCTCTGTCCTGCAGTTTACCGGGACTTGGCTCAGTGATCTGGGGCGTTTTCAACCAGGTGAATGTTGCAGATATAAATGCAATAAATAGAGCTGACAAGATTCTCTGTTCTACGTGACAAACAATTTAATCTGTTATACACAATGCTTGTCTATCTTCAACGTTCAGCAACGTTGCACCATCCTGAGCACCCCCTTGCTGTTCACACAAAATGAAGTATGCTCAACAACATTCTACTTTCTGTTATTCTATTTCTCTATTTCTTTTTTTCTTTAATCTTTCCGTCCTTTATGCAAGGGGTTATTTGCAAGAATGAGCAGAGCGCACGCAGGCGCCCCAATCACCACTTTGTCTAAAAGCCCTAGCCTTGCGCAGGCGGTTCCGCTACGTCAACACGCGCCAACCACTTCATCAACCGCGCGCTGACCTCTCGGTGTCATTGGTGCCTCGAGACTCTTTTATTTTCCTCTCACACACAGTGGAACAACGGATACGTAGCCTACGATGTTTATCTGCAAATATTTGACTGCACATAACAGTAGGCCACTGCCTCTCTGGTAGCATCATTGTTTTGCTGGATTTATGAAAATGTATAATGTTAACTTTACTGTAAAATGACACCTGTCTTCGTTTTGAGACTTGGTTTACAGAAACTTGAATAGCCTATTTTAAAGAAAAGAATAGATAAATAAGATGCTATAGGGAGTCAGGGATTAGTTCACTTTTAACTGCCCCCAAATGTTAACTAATCCCTGACTCACTAAGGCATCATATTGATCTATTGTTTTGTCTTCTTATTGACATCACACTGAATAAACTGAAGATATGGAACAATGAGAGAACGCTTAAGAGTATTGAGATACACCTATTCATTATATTGTGTAATTTATTATGAAGGGCAAGGGGAATAGCTGTGAGCTCTTCATTTATAAAGGAGAGAATGAGAGGATGTCACCTCACAGTGTTGGTACGCAGCCCTGTGTGTGAGACAGGGCCAGCGATGTGTCAGGGGAATAGCAGTGAGCTCTTCATTTATAAAGGAGACAATGAGAGGATGTCACCTCACAGTGTTGGTACACAGCCCTGTGTGTGTGACAGGGCCAGCGACGTGTCAGGGGAATAGGAGAAAGTTCTCTAGCATGGGAGGCCTAGAGTAGAGTCATTAGCTCTGTCTCCAGATGGCACACACTTAAACAGATGAGGCCTGGGATCAAAACAAGCCTGGGACTCGCCTGGCCCCTGTCCCCCAAAGCAGCAACACTCACTGACACAGCTAAAGCCCATGTTAGCCACGTAACTTACTCCCCTGCCAGAATTACCCTTCCCTCTACAGAGGCGCACATACCGCCGCACACACACACACAGTCTAAATTGATTTCACAGTCGCATCCCCTCTCCCCTATAATAACCCTTAAAGGGGAATGTCACCCTTTAATTTCACTGGTAGAATCGGGAAGTTTCGACTCTCTGTGTATTCATCTGCACATAGTGAACCACAATAACCAACATTCATTGCGAATGCTGACACTGCCCGCTAGGTAGACGGGGTGTGCCCACAAACTTTTATAATCATGTTGTTTACTTCGAACGACCAACACACAGTAATCTCAGAACTTCTTGAGGCAAGATTGTTTTGTAAAACGTTGTTTTTTTCACTAATGTTTGTCATCATGCACATCTTGTGTTCGGTGCCTGGCTGTGCTACACTGTAAGACTTTTCTGTCATTTCAACAGTAAAACACTGTAGGATGGACAGTATTATACCATAAATGTGTTTTACAGCATTCATGTTGTAGATTGCACTGCATTATGGGTAAAATGTTGAAAAATACTCTTAACTGTAATTCGGAAGCCTCCTGTAAATTTGTATATTTACTCTAGCATACTGTATTTCTTTACAGTAATAGCTTATGTCTACTGTAGATTCAAATTATCCGTTTCAGGTGCCATCCTCATGCTGTCGGATGAGACACGTGAAACACACTATTTTAGTAAATATATTCTTGAAGCGGCTTTGAAGTGGAAGAATATTTTCAGCAGCTGCTGGGTAAGTACCTTGACTTGTTTATAAGCATATTTATTGCTAGCCAACATCGAATTACTGCATGTTTCCTTAGCTAACCTAGCTAGATAGCTGGTTAACGTTTGAGCTTTCGGTCTGCTCTAAATTGCTCGTAGATATCTAGCTGTGAGACCTAGAAAAACATCACTGAGAGAATGTTGTGATTTTGTGATTACAGGCTGCCTCTGAGTGCTATAGAGAATACACTGAGCGCAGATTTATGACCGTTATGTTGCCACCATTACTACAGAGAAAACGGCTTGTGTTTAGCAGTTCAAAAGATTACTGATATTTTTTCAGATTCAAGGGCCGCGTTTTACACATAAACCGCATTGTAGGCCGTATTCGCGAGCCGCTAAAGCTGATGCGAATGACCAGTGCACCATATTGTATCGAGGTGCCTGCTGTCCTAAGGTGCAGTGCCACTGGTCAGCTGTAGCCTAACACAGTTTCGGCGGTGGAAACTAACAGCATGGCGAATTCCCCCCTCCCAGGATTATACAGTGTTTCAAGTAGGATAGCAGCCTACACAATAAATAACTAATATTGGTAGCCATCTAGATGTCACTGTTAAATATTCTACTCAATGGGGAGAGCATAAATGGCTAAAACACCAGGACAGTGTCCTCCTTAGCTGTCACAACCCTGTGGGATTTGGTTCACTTGGCTCTTATCTGAGCGACATAAATCACTGTTTTGTAGGCAGGATTGTCCATATTGCCTCTCCCGCTAACCATTTGTTTAATTAAACAAACATTGTTCCATATGTATTAGCTAAACCTGTTCACTTTACCAGTAGTTCGCAAATGTTTGCTGGCACAGCTAGAAATGAAAATGTTGTGAGTCTGGTAAAATAATCTGTGATATTTTGTAGCATATAGCAATGTTGTATTAGTTTCCAAGGTTTTGACGTAGGTGTATCTAGCTGTCTTATTTGTATTTGTTAATTAAATGTTTTTTTTATTCACCTTTATTTAACCAGGTAGGCTAGTTGAGAACAAGTTCTCATTTACAACTGCGACCTGGCCAAGATAAAGAAAAGCAGTGCAACACAAACAACAACAGAGTTACACATGGAATAAACAAACATACAGTCAATAATAAAATAGAAAAAGTCTATATACAGTGTGTGCAAATGAGGTAGGATAAGGGAGGTAAGGCAATAAATAGGCCATTGTCGTGTCTTTGGGCACCTTTAAACCGAAGACATGTTTATCAATTAACTCCCTGTAATTATTATTACGCGATTAAACTGATTAATCGTTTAACTGTAATTAACTAGGAGATCGGGGCACCAAGGAAAATATTCAGATTACAAAGTTATAATTTTCCTAATATAACTTTCCTATATTATAACATTATATATTATATTATAGTATAGGCTGATTATCTTCTGGTTTAAATGGTGTATTTTACCTCGCGTCCAGTCTCATTCCAAACGTCGTAAATTGTTGTATCTGCACGAACCCAGTCTTTACTAAGTCATCCATACATCAATTGTCTTAAAATCATTTATTTACTAAACTAAGTAATTCACAGAAAGTATACAAAACAGTAGGTATCGTTACAAAGCAATGGTAGAGGAATGTGTCCTAGTGGGCTAAACAGGCATGGCGGCCTGTTAAACAAAGGGTCATAAAGGGCAGCTGAGAAGGCACACAGAGTTCATTAATATTAACAATTGATATGCTAATCCTTTGCACATGAACGCTCACTCATTCGGGAACAATTGCAATCAATATATATTTACGCTCAGTGTGTGTCGGGATCCTTGTTGGAGAGTTCTGTTCTGTTGGAGAGTTTTGTTCTCGTTCTCTTTCTGTTAGAATGGATCTTTCAAAGCGACATTCATTAATGTCGTTATAGAATGGATGTTTCGTCGGTCTTCGCATTCAATGATATAATTTCTAGCTGCAGACTATTAATTAATATCAAAGACTTGTTATTATTCTGTCGGGCTCGATAGTCTAAAAGTTTAACCTGTTATGGCTAGGGGGCAGTATTTTCACGGCCGGATAAAAAACGTACCCGATTTAATCTGACTATTACTCCTGCCCAGAAACTAGAATATGCATATAATTATTAGCTTTGGATAGAAAACACTCCAAAGTTTCTAAAACTGTTTGAATGGTGTCTGTGAGTATAACAGAACTCATTTGGCAGGCCAAAACCTGAGAAGATTCCATGCAGGAAGTGCCCTGTCTGACAATTTCTTGGCCTTCTTGATTATCTCTATCCATTACAGGGGATCTCTGCTGTTACGTGACACTTCCTACGGCTCCCATGGGCTCTCAGAAGGCGGCAAAAAGCTGAATCGTGGCTTTGCAGGCTCTGGCTGAAAAAAAGTAGCGTGTTTGGATAGTGGCTGGTCACAGTACTGTGAGACTCAGGCTCGTGCACGAGTTGACTCCATGTTTTATCTTTGAACGAAAACCACCACTCCCGGTCGGAATATTATCGCTTTTTTACGAGAAAAATGGCATAAAAATTGATTTTAAACAGCGGTTGACATGCTTCGAAGTACGGTAATGGAATATTTAGAATTTTTTTGTCACGAAACGCGTCGTGCGCATGACCCTTCGTCACCCTTGGATAGTGTCTTGAACGCACGAACAAAACGCCGCTATTTGGATATAACAATGGATTATTTTTAACCAAACCAACATTTGTTATTGAAGTAGCAGTCCTGGGAGTGCATTCTGACGAAGAACACCAAAGGTAATCAAACTTTTCTAATAGTAAATCGGAGTTTGGTAAAGACTAAACTTGCTGGGTGTCTAAATAGCTAGCCCTGTGATGCCGGGCTATGTACTCAGAATATTGCAAAATGTGCTTTCATCGAAAAGCTATTTTAAAATCGGACACCTCGATCGCACAAAGGAGTTCTGTATCAATAATTCTTAAAATAATTGTTATGTTTTTTGTGAACGTTTATCGTGAGTAATTTAGTAAATTCACCGGAAGTGTTCGGTGGGAATGCTAGTTCTGAACGTCACATGCTAATGTAAAAAGCTGGTTTTTGATATAAATATGAACTTGATTGAACAAAACATGCATGTATTGTATAACATAATGTCCTAGGGTTGTCATCTGATGAAGATCATCAAAGGTTAGTGCTGCATTTAGCTGTGGTTTTGTTTTTTGTGACATTATATGCTAGCTTGAAAAATGGGTGTCTGATTATTTCTGGCTGGGTACTCTGCTGACATAATCTAATGTTTTGCTTTCGCTGTAAAGCCTTTTTGAAATCGGACAGTGTGGTTAGATAAAGGAGAGTCTTGTCTTTAAAATGCTGTAAAATAGTCATATGTTTGAAAAATTGAAGTTTTTGTATTTTTGAGGAATTTGTAATTCGCGGCACGCTTATCATTGGATATTGGAGCAGGTGTTCCGCTAGCGGAACGTCTAGATGTAAGAGGTTATTAACCATGTGGTATAGTTAACTTTTAGTAGAGGAATTGGATGGTCAAACCTTGGCTCTCTCTTCTGAGGTAAGCTGGTCTGAAGAAAGTAAATCAGGGTGGGGTTTTATACGTGAACATAGAACAGGCTTGTCACATGACGCCTGGTCCTGTCTGTGTCCCTGGGGGCGTGCCGATGACTGATTTAAGCTTTGAACAGAAATACATTCTATCACATTAACATCAGTACATAGCATCTCAATGTATTACAAATAGCTTTATCCTTATTAATACATTTTATACAACCATTTAGATGCAAGTCCCATAGCTGAGGCTATTATGTAAACAGTATTATGGTAATATGGCTATATTGTCTCTTCTGAGTATCACAAAATTGTACCAAGCGGACCAGTTCGTAGCTGGATTCTTCACCAATCTTTTATACCTTCTCCAGAACATAAATGTCGTTTGGTTCCCCAATTCTGTGAGTTGGAAGAATTTCCTGTGTCTCTCTATGAAACCCCTCTGTGTCTCAACTGGGCCATGTGGCAGAGGATTCTCCTCTAGAATTTTACCACCCCTTCACACAGGGCCTGGGTGGGGGGAGGTAGGTTGGGGGATGGTGCAAGGGGGAGGGGGTCAACTGTCCTCCCTGTACTCAAAGAGGGCAATGTCATGACACCATAGTGGCGAAATAATTACAATATAGCAATTAAACACTGGAGTAATAGATGTGCAGAAGATGAGTGTGCAAGTAGAGATACTGGGGTGCAAAGGAGCAAAAAAATAAATAAAAATAACAGTATGGGGATGAGGTAGTTGGATGGGCTATTTACAGATTGGCTATGTGCAGTGATCTGTGAGCTGCTCTGGCAGCTGGTGCTTAAAGTTTGTGAGGGAGATATGAGTCTCCAGCTTCAGTGATATTTGCAGTTCGTTCCAGTCATGGCAGCAGAGAACTGGAAGGAAAGGCGGCCAAATGAGGAATTGGCTTTGGGGGTGACCAGTGAAATATACCTGCTGGAGTGCGTACTATGGGTGGGTGCTGCTATGTTGACCAGTGAGCTGAGATAAGGTGGGGCTTTACCTAGCAAAGACTTATAGATGACCTGGAGCCAGTGGGTTTGGCGAAGAATATGAAGCGAGAGCCAGCCAACAAGAGCATACAGGTCGCAGTGGTCGGTAGTATATGGGGCTTTGGTGACAAAACGGATGGCACTGTGATAGACTGCATCCAAATTGCTGAGTAGAGTGCTGGAGGCTATCTTGTAGATGACATCGCCAAAGTCAAGGATCGGTAGGATAGTCAGTTTTACGAGGGTATGTTTGGCAGCATGAGTGAAGGATGCTTTGTTGCGAAATAGGAAGCCGATTCTAGATTTAATTTTGGATTGGAGATGCTTAATGCGAGTCTGGAAGGAGCGTTTACAGTCTAACCAGACACCTAGGTATTTGTAGTTGTCCACATATTCTAAGTCAGAACCGTCCAGAGTAGTGATACTGGACGGGCGAGCAGGTGTGGGCAGCGATCGGTTGAAGAGCATGCCTTTAGTTTTACTTGCATTTAAGAGCAGTAGGAGGCCACAGAAGGAGAGTTGTACAACATTGAAGCTTGTCTGGAGGTTAATTAACAGAGTGTCCAAAGAAGGGCCAAAAGTATACAGAATTGTGTTGTCTGCATAGAGGTGCATCAGAGAATCACCAGCAGCAAGAGCGACATAATTGATGTATACAGATAAAAGAGTCGGCCCGAGAATTGAACCCTGTGGCACACCCATAGAGACTGCCAGAGGTCCGGACAACAGGCCATCCGATTTGACACACTGAACTCTGTCTGAGAAGTAGTTGGTGAACCAGGCGAGGCAGTCATTTGAGAAACCAAGGCTGTTGAGTCTGCCAATAAGAATGTGGTGATTGACAGAGTTGAAAGCCTTGGCCAGGTCGATGAATACGGCTGCACAGTATATTCTCTTATTGATGGCGGTTATGATATTGTTTAGCACCTTGAACGTGGCTGAGGTGCACACATGACCAGCTCGGGAACCGGATTGCATAGCGGAGAAGGTACGGTGGGATTCGAAATGGTTGGTATCTGTTTGTTAACTTAGCTTTCGAAGACCTTAGAAAGGCAGGGTAGGATAGATATAGGTCTGTAGCAGTTTGGGTCTAGAGTGTCTCCCCCTTTGAAGAGGGGGATGACCGCGGCAGCTTTCCAATCTTTGGGGATCTCAGACGATACGAACAATTTCAGCGGATAATTTTAGAAAGAGAGGGTCCAGATTGTCTAGCCCGGCTGATTTGTAGGGGTCCAGATTTTGCAGGTCTTTCAGAACATCAGCTATCTGGATTGGGAGAAATGGGGGAGGCTTGGGCAAGTTGCTGTGGGGGGTGCAGGGCTGTTGACCTGTCTGGGTTGGCGTCCCCCCTTGGGTTGTGCCATGGCGGAGATCTTTGTGGGCTATACTCGGCCTTGTCTCAGGATGGTAAGTTGGTGGTTGAAGTGATCCCTCTAGCGGTGTGGGGGCTGTGCTTTGGCAAAGTGGGTGGGGTTATATTCTGCCTGTTTGGCCCTGTCCGGGGGTATCATCGGATGGGGCCACAGTGTCTCCTGACCCCTCCTGTCTCAGCCTCTAGTATTTATGCTGCAGTAGTTTGTGTCGGGGGGCTAGGGTCAGTCTGTTATAAATCTGGAGTATTTATCCTGTCTTATCCGGTGTCCTGTGTGAATTTAAGTATGTTCTCTCTAATTCTCTCTTTCTTTCTTTCTCTCTCTCGGAGGACCTGAGCCCTAGGACTATGCCTCAGGACTACCTGGCATGATGACTCCTTGCTGTCCCCAGTCCACCTGGCCGTGCTGCTGCTCCAGTTTCAACTGTTCTGCCTGAGGCTATGGAACCCTGACCTGTTCACCGGACGTGCTACCTGTCCCAGACCTGCTGTTTTCAACTCTCTAGAGACAGCAGGAGTGGTAGAGATACTCTCAATGATTGGCTATGAAAAGCCAACTGACATTTACTCATGAGGTGCTGACTTGTTGCACCCTCGACAACTACTGTGATTATTATTATTTGACCATGCTGGTAATTTATGAACATTAGAACATCTTGGCCATGTTCTGTTATAATCTCCACCCAGCACAGCCAGAAGAGGACTGGCCACCCCTCGTAGCCTGGTTCCTCTCTAGGTTTCTTCCTCGGTTTTTGCCTTTCTAGGGAGTTTTTCCTAGCCTCCATGCTTCTACACCTGCATTACTTGCTGTTTGGGGTTTTAGGCTGGGTTTCTGTACAGCACTTTGAGATATCAGCTGATGTAAGAAGGGCTATATAAATACATTTGATTTGATTTGACCGGGGTTGGGGTAGCCAGGTGGAAAGCATGACCAACCGTAGAAAAATGCTTATTGAAATTCTCAATTATCGTTAATTTATCGGTGGTGACAGTGTTTCCTAGCCTCAGTGCAATGGGCAGCTGGGAGGAGGTGCTTTTATTCTCCATGGACTTTATAGTGTCCCTGAACTTTGTCCCTAGAAATCAATGCCTCAATTGATTTCAGAAACTATATTGGATATATGCTGTAGGTTCAAACCTACCCAAGATTATAAATCCTGAAGATGGAACAAAGTGCATGACAAGGTGGTCCAGAGGAAGCTCTCCGGCCCAAACTGTGCTGTTGTGTGTTTCACTTCCTCTGGACCCCCAAGGAGGGAATCACAAGGCGGGAAACTTATGTGAATATATTGAAGCAACATCTCAAGATATCAGTCAGGAAGTTAAAGCTTGGTCGCAAATGGGTCTTCCAAATGGACAATGACCCCAAAGATACTTCCAAAGTTGTGGCAAAATGGCTTAAAGAACAACAACATCAAGGTATTGGAATGGCCATCACAAGATGTCAGGGATTTCTTCGTCGGAGGACGATATAACGAAATCATCGTCGGAAAAAGATGACCAATACGCAGCAGAGTTGATATAGTTCATTTTGAACATTTAATAAACTCAAAATGGATATACAAAATAACAAAAACAAACTCACGATAAACTGACAGTCCTGTTAGGCTTACTTATGCTAAACACGAAACAATCACCCACAAAAGACAAACACAAACACACCCACATATATGGGACTCTCAATCAAAGGCAAATAGACAACACCTGCCTTCAACTGAGAGTCCCAACCCCAATTAACCAAAACATAGAAACAGACACACTAGACTAAACATAGAATACATGAAAACCAAACAGTGCCCAAAAACCCCGGAATACTTAAATTAAATGCCCCTTCAACAAACACACCACCCCGAACCACATAAAACGAATACCCTCTGCCACGTCCTGACCAAACTAGAATACTAATTAACCTTTATACTGGCCAGGACGTGACAGTACCCCCCCCTTAAAGGTGCTAACCCCGGAAGCACCTTAAAAACAAAAAAAAACAAAAAAAACAACCCCAAACAACAAAACCAAAATTCCCCTCTACTAAAGGGAGGGAAGGGAGGGTGGCTGCCGTCAACGACGGCACTGTGCTACACCCCCCCTCCCCAACCCACCTATATCTGGAGGTGGCTCTGGTTCCGGCCGTTCCAGGCTGTCGGGCCACTCTGGCATCACCGGGGGGCAGTCGGGCCAGTCTGGCAGTTCGGGACAGTCTGGGCAGTCTGGCAGTTCGGGACAGTCTGGGCAGTCTGGCAGTTCGGGACAGTCTGGGCAGTCTGGCAGTTCGGGACAGTCTGGGCAGTCTGGCAGTTCGGGACAGTCTGGGCAGTCTGGCCACTCCGGCAGTTCAGGGCAGTCTGGCCACTCCGGCAGTTCAGGGCAGTCTGGCCACTCCGGCAGTTCAGGGCAGTCTGGCCACTCCGGCAGTTCAGCGCATTCTGGCCACTCCGGCAGTTCAGCGCAGTCTGGGCACTCCGGCAGTTCAGCGCAGTCTGGCTACTCCGGCAGTTCAGCGCAGTCTGGCCACTCCGGCAGTTCAGCGCAGTCTGGCCACTCCGGCAGTTCAGCGCAGTCTGGCCACTCCGGCAGTTCAGCGCAGTCTGGCCACTCCGGCGACTGTTGACTGGCGGGCAGCTCCGACGACTGTTGACTGGCGGGCAGCTCCGACGACTGTTGACTGGCGGGCAGCTCTGACGACTGTTGACTGGCGGGCAGCTCTGACGACTGTTGACTGGCGGGCAGCTCTGACGACTGGTGACTGGCGGGCAGCTCTGACGACTGTTGACTGGCGGGCAGCTCTGATGACGACTGTTGACTGGCGGGCAGCTCTGATGGCGACTGTTGACTGGCGGGCAGCTCTGATGACGACTGTTGACTGGCGTCATCAGGAACAAACTTAGAGAGGAACCAGGCTATGAGGGGTGGCCAGTCCTCTTCTGGCTGTGCCGGGTGGAGATTATAACAGCACATGGCCTAGATGTTCAAATGTTCATAAATGACCAGCATGGTCAAATAATAATAATCATAGTAGTTGTCGAGGGTGCAACAAGTCAGTAACACAAGAGTAAGTGTCAGTTGGCTTTTTCATAGCCGATCTTTGAGAGTATCTCTACCGCTCCTGCTGTCTCTAGAGAGTTGAAAACAGCAGGTCTGGGACAGGTAGCACATCCGTTGAATAGGTCAGGGTTCCAGCAGGTCTGGGACAGCAGGTCTGGGACAGGTAGCACGTCCGGCGAACAGGTCAGGGTTCCATAGCTGCAGGCAGAACAGTTGGAACTGGAGCAGCAGCACGGCCAGGTGAACTGGGGACAGCAAGGAGTCATCAAGCCAGGTAGTCCCAAGGCATGGTCCTAGGGCTCCCCAGAGAGAGAAAGAAAGAAAGAGAAAGAGAGAATTAGAGAGAGCATATTTAAATTCACACAGGACACCAGAAAAGACAAGAGAAATACTCCAGATGTGACAGACTGACCCTATCCCCCCGACACATAAACTACTGCAGCATAAATACTGGAGGCTGAGACAGGAGGGGTCAGGAGACATTGTGGCCCCATCCGATGAAACCCCCGGACAGGGCCAAACAGGTAGGATATAATCCCACCCACTTTGCCAAAGCACAGCCTCCACACCACTGGAGGGATATCTACAACCACCAACATACCATCCCGGGACAAGGCCGAGTATAGCCCACAAAGATCTCCGCCACGGCACAGCCCAAGGTGGGGCGCCAACCCAGACAGGAAGACCACGTCAGTGACTCAACCCACTCAAGTGACGCACCCCTCCCAGGGACGGCATGGAAGAACACGAGTAAGCCAGTGACTCAACCCCCGTAATAGGGGTAGAGGCAGAGAATCCCAGTGGAAAGAGGGGAAACCGGCCAGGCAGAGACAGCAAGGGCGGTTCGTTGCTCCTGCCTTTCCGTTCACCTTCACAACCCTGGGCCAGACTACACTTAACCTGTTAGGGCTAGGGGGCAGTATTGACACGGCCGGATAAAAACGTACCCGATTTAATCTGGTTACTACTCCTGCCCAGTAACTAGAATATGCATATAATTATTGGCTTTGGATAGAAAACACCCTAAAGTTTCTAAAACTGTTTGAATGGTGTCTGTGAGTATAACAGAACTCAAATGGCAGGCCAAAACCTGAGAAGATTCCATGCAGGAAGTGGCCTGTCTGACAAGTTGTGTTTCATCTTGGCTCTTTTTATTGAAGACTGAGGATCTTTGCTCTAACGTGACACTTCCTACGGCTCCCATAGGCTCTCAGAGCCCGCGAAAAAGCTGAACGATATCGAGGCAGCCTCTGGCTGAAACACATTATCGCTTTTGGCAAGTGGCCGATCAGAGTACTATGGGCTTAGGCGCGTGCCCGAGTCGACCCCATGCTTTATTTTCTTTCGTCTGTTTACCTAAACGCAGATTCCCGGTCGGAATATTATCGCTTTTTTATGAGAAAAATGGCATAAAAATTGATTTTAACCTCTCTGGGCTAGGTGGCACCAAATCGTCCCACCTACGTAACAGCCAGTTGAATCCTGTGGCGTGATTTTCAAATACCTTAGAAATGCTATTACTTCAATTTCTCAAACATCTGACTATTTTACAGCTATTTAAAGACAAGACTCTCGTAAATGTAACCACACCTTTCGATTTCAAAAAGGCTTTACAACGAAAGCAAAACATTAGATTATGTCAGCAGAGTACCCAGCCAGAAATAATGACACCCATTTTTCAAGCAAGTATATAATGTCACATAAACCCAAACCACAGCTAAATGCAGCACTAACCTTTGATGATCTTCATCAGATGACAACCCTAGGACATTATGTTATACAATACATGCATGTTTTGTTCAATCAAGTTCATATTTATATCAAAAACCAGCTTTAATATTGCAGATAGATTGTGGCTTCCATCAATGTAATTGTCTGCATCATTTCCAATCCCCCATACTTGTTTTGTAAATATATATACACTGTATATATAAAATATAGATATTTTCATATGTTTTCCTATATTATTTTCACCTAACCCTACCATCCCTCCCCTAATTGGAGTACACTAATGGAAAACAAATCTTAGGCTTCTAATTCCAGCTTATACATACTATATATATTTTACAGACACAATATAAACTCAGCAAAAAAATAAACATCCTCTCACTGTCAACTGCGTTTATTTTCAGCAAACTTAACATGTGTAAATATTTGTATGAACATAACAAGATTCAACAGCTGAGACATAAACTGAAGAAGTTTCACAAACATGTGACTAAAAGAAATGTAATAATGTGTCCCTAAACAAAAAGGGGGGGGGGGGGTCAAAATCAAAAGTAACAGTCAGTATCTGGTGTGGCCACCAGCTGCATTAAGTACTGCAGTGCATCTCCTCCTCATGGACTGCACCAGATTTGCCAGTTCTTGCTGTGAGATGTTACCCCACTCTTCCACCAAGGCACCAGCAATTACCCGGACATTTCTGGGGGGAATGGCCCTAGCCCCACCCTCTGATCCAACAGGTCCCAGACTTGCTCAATGGGATTGAGATCTGAGCTCTTGACTGGACGTGGCAGAACACTGACATTCCTGTCTTGCAGGAAATCATGCACAGAACGAGCAGTATGGCTGGGGGCATTGTCATGCTGGAGGATCATGTCAGGATGCGCCTGCAGGAAGGGTACCACATGAGGGAGGAGGATGTCTTCCCTGTTACGCACAGCGTTGAGATTGCCTGCAATGACAACAAGCTCAGTCCGATGATGCTGTGACACACCGCCCCAAACCATGACGGACCCTCCACCTCCAAATCCATCCCGCTCCAGAGTACAGGCCTTGGTGTAACACTCAGTCCTTTGACGATAAACGCGAATCCGACCATCACCCCTGGTGAGACAAAACCACGACTCGTCAGTGAAGAGCACTTTTTGCCAGTCCTGTCTGGTCCAGCGACGGTGGGTTTGTGCCTATAGGCGATGTTGTTGCCAGCGATGTCTGGTGACGACTTGCCTTACAACAGGCCTACAACCCTCAGTCCAGCCTCTCTCAGCCTATTGCGGACAGTCTGAGCACTGATGGAGGGATTGTGTGTTCCTGGTGTAACTCGTGCAGTTGTTGTTGCCATCCTGTACCTGTCCCGCAGGTGTGATGTTCGGATGTACCGATTCTGTGCAGGTGTTGTTACACGTGGTCTGCCACTGCGAGGATGATCAGCTGTCCGTCCTGTCTCCCTGTAGCGCTGTCTTAGGCGTCTCACAGTATGGACATTGCAATTTATTGCCCTGGCCACATCTGCAGTCCTCATGCCTCCTTGCAGCATGCCTAAGGCACGTTCACGCAGATGAGAAGTGTTTTTCAGAGTCAGTAGAAAGGCCTCTTTAGAGTCCTAAGTTTTCATAACTGTGACCTTAATTGCCTACTGTCTGTAAGCTGTTAGTGTCTTAACGACCGTTCCACAGGTGCATGTTCATTAATTGTTTATGGTTCATTGAACAAGCATGGGAAACAGTGTTTAAACACTTTACAATGAAGATCTGTGAAGTTATTTGTATTTTTACGAATTATCTTTGAAAGACAGGGTCCTGAAAAAGGGACGTTTCTTTTTTTTTGCTGAGTTTACTTTACAATAGTTATCTTTTGTTTGTTTTTAGTCCCATCTTTCAACTCCACTCAACCCCTCCCAAATATCTCTGAACACTATTGAGTTTTAATTTCTATTTGCCATATATTTTTCAACTAGGCTGTGATGTTTCACAAAAGTTTTGAACCTTTCTATTCTCATTGATTCTACATATTGTAAATTAAAGATAAACACTTTTGCTAAGAGTATTATTATTCATCGATTGACTATGACTTTTTAAATCACCCAGCAGTGCTATTTGAAGAGTTAGCTCCAGGTAAATGTTGCAATTCTTCAGCCATTCCTGAACCTGCATCCAAAAACAAGCTACATATGGACAATACCAAAACAAAGACCTAATGATTCTGTCTCTTGACAGCAAAATCTGCAGAGCTGGGATGGTTGTATCCCCCATACATATGACATTTTATTGGTTGCAAGAATTTTGTATAATAATAGAAATTTAAAGACTTGTTGTTTTGTGTATAAGTTCATAAACCATGTGCCATGGAATCGGTACAGCAACAATATCTTCCCAACTATTTTTTTTATCTATATGTCACAGCTGTAAAAAATGTTGTCATCCTCTGTTGTCCTTAAACTAAACCGGTATACTTTATCACCATTTTCTTTAGCCAATTTTGGTTTTTAATGCAGGGCCAACAGACAAGTTCTTTACTTTCTCCCCCTTCCACTTGCCTCTTCTATTTTTGTGGTAAAATTACAATAATGTAACAAAAATTAAACTAATGCTGCAATTCATTGTTTGTAAGTTTGAGTAGAGCAGACATTTCCATATATGTTTTTTAGCTGTTCGTGTGACATAACTTCACCAGTCCTATTCATGATATAATTTACAATGATTCTACTTTATATATATATACATTTAAAAAATAGTTTAGTATATTTGAGTTTTACCATATTATTTGTTGTAATATTTGTTCTGTCTTTTCTGGTGGATTAAACTAAAGTTAGCTAGGTGGCTTGCAGGAAACTTACTTAGCTAGGCACCGTATTTGTCATCTGCCCTGTTGGTGCTGGCATCGGCTGTAGCTGAGCTTCTACTGTTAGCTAAATCCAACGCTTTGTTTTGAATCCTCCTAGCTATATTCTGGTTGAAACATGTATGGTTGAATGTACACCATGTAGCTAATAGATGCTGCATTGTCGAATTGATGTTGATGAGAGGAATCACCTAAAGTCATTACATCTGGTCAGTTCTTTCAGTTTTGCCCAAAGGATTGTTTTTAGTGGCCGACTCCTTTTCAAAAAAGCGTGCCTTGGGAGGGACGGGGGGCTAGAGCATGAAACACTGCCCAACATAATTTGTAGTCTTTCAGAGACTGGAAAAAAAATGTGTCTGCTTGTATATTTAGAAATGAATCCGCCAATAGGAACATCACTGGAAGACGTCCAATGGCTCTATCGAACAAGGACAACCATATCTACACCCACAAAAATGTATTGTGCAATCACTATAACATAGAGCCTTCGCGAAATGCCACAAAACAGGACTACATTCATTTTTACATCTCATCCCACCACCATCAGTACACCGGAAGCCGTCATAAGGTCTATCATTCAGCGCTGGGCAGGCTGACTAATACGCACTCAGGTATAAATCTTCCTCCTATAGTTATTTATCTACCAGCTTCACACAAAGAGGGATGGATGGAAAGTGACAAGCTATCAGCAGAATCTGAATGCATAATTGATATGAGGCATAAATTAATATGATTATGCTATAAATGGAGAGAAGGAGGCAGGCAGAGGAGGCAGAGGAGGAGAGGATGGGCCTATGTGAAAAACTTACTCTATATACAGTATCTGGAACTGATGGATATTGATGTGGCAAATCACTCTGGTCTGTCTGGTCACTTTGGATGCCGAAGTTAAATCTCAGAAAAGTTTTTACTGGGTGAAATGTTTGAAAGGTAGATATAACAGTGTAGGAGAATAGTGCCTAACATATGGAGAAATAAACAGCCAGATACACACGCATCACGCAGAACAGGCAGGTCAACCGTGATACAAGTCGGTATTAAACGTCCATCCAAATCTGAGGACGTTGGGAGATTACGTGGAAACCGGACACTAGAGGCAACAGTCAGTGCTGTTACCTTCAAGTAAGTTTGGTTTTGTTAGGGTTGTTACCTTCAAGTAGGTTGTTGGTTTTGATACAGTGGATTCGGAAACCCCTTGACTTTTACCACATTTTGTTACGTTACAGCCCTATTCTAAAATTGATACAATTCTTTTTTTCCTCATCAATCTTCACACAATACCCCATAATGACAAAGTGAAAACAGGTTTTTAGACTTGTTTGCAAATTTATTACAAATAAAAAACAGAAATATCTAATTCACATAAGTATTCAGACCATTTGCTATGAACTCGAAAATGAGCTCAGCTGCATCCTGTTTCCATTGATCATCCTTGAGATGTATCTACAACTTGATTGGAGTCCACCTGTGGTAAATTCAATTGATTGGACATGATTTCGAAAGGCACACACCTGTCTATATAAGGTCCCACAGTTGACAGTGCAAGTCAGAGCAAAAAACAAGCCATGAAGTCGAAGGAGTTGTCCGTAAAGCTTCGAGACACTATTGTGTCAAGTCACAGGTCTGGGGAAGGGTACCAAAAAATGTCTGCAGCATTGAAGGTCCCCAAGAACATAGTAGCCTCCATCATTCTTAAATGGAAGAACTTTGGAACCACCAAGACTCTTCCTAGAGCTGGCCGCACGGCCAAACTGAGCAATCGGGGGAGAAGGGCCTTGGTCAGGGAGGTGAACAAGAACCCGATGGTCAATCTGACGGAGATTCACAGTTCCTCTGTGGAGATGAAGCACCTTTGGTATCTCTGCAAATGGTGTTTCAACAAAGAACTGAGTAAAGGGTCTGAATTCTTACAGTACCAGTCAAAAGTTTGGACACGCCTACTTATTAGAGGGTTTTTCTTTATTTTTACAATTTTCTACATTGTAGAATAATAGTGAAGACATCAAAACTATGAAATAACCCACATGAAATCATGTTGTAACCAAATAAGTGTTAAACAAATCAAAATATATTTTATATTTTTCAAAGTAGCCACCATTTACCTTGATGACAGCTTTGTACACTCTTGGCATTCTCTAAACCAGCTTCATGAGGTAGTCACCTGGAAAGCATTTCAATTAACAGGTGTGCCTTGATAAAAGTTAATTTGTGGAATTTCTTTCCTTCTTAATGCGTTTGAGCAAATCAGTTGTGTTGTAACAAGGTAGGGGTGGTATACAGAAGATAGCCCTATTTGGTAAAAGACCAAGTCCATATTATGGCAAGAACAGCTTTTAGTTCTTTCAGCACATTCCGAGTGGGTGTGAAGTTTACATACACTCAATTAGTATTTGGTAGAAATGCCTTTAAATTGTTTAACTTGGGTCAAACATTTCGGGTAGCCTTCCACAAGCTTCCCACAATAAGTTGGGTGAATTTTGGCCCAAACCTCCTGATAGAGCTGGTGTAACTGAGTCAGGTTTGCAGGCCTCCTTGCTCGCACACGCTTTTTCAGTTCTGCCCAAAAATGTTTATAGGCTTGAGGTCAGGGCTTTGTGATGGCCACTCCAATACCTTGACTTTGTTGTCCATTTTGCCACAACTTTGGAAGTATGCTTGGGGTCATTATCCATTTGGAAGACCCATTTGCGACTAAGCTTTAACTTCCTGACTGATGTCTTGAGATGTTGCTTCAATATATCCACATAATTTTCCCTCCTCATGAAGCCATCTATTTTGTGAAGTGCACCAGTCCCTCCTGCAGCAAAGCAACCCCACAACATGATTCTGCCGCCACGGTTGGGATGGTGTTCTTCGGCTTGCAAGCCTCCCCCTTTTTCCTCCAAACAAAATGATGGTCATTATGGTCAAACAGTTCTATTTTTGTTTCATCAGACCAGAGGACATTTCTCCAAAAAGTATGATGTTTGTCCCCATGTGCAGTTGCAAACCGTAGTTTGGCTTTTTTATGGTGGTTTTGGAGCAGTGGCTTCCTCCTTGCTGAGCTGCCTTTCAGGTTATGTCGATATAGGACTCGTTTTACTGTGGATATAGATCATTTTGTACCTGTTTCCTCCAGCATCTTCACAAGGTCCTTTGCTGTTGTTCTGGGATTGATTTGTACTTTTTTGCACCAAAGTACATTCATATCTAGGAGACAGAACACGTCTCCTTCCTGAGCGGTATGACGGCTGCGTGGTCCCATGGTGTTTATACTTGCATACTATTGTTTGTAGAGATGAACGTGGTACCTTCAGGCATTTGCAAATTGCTCTCAAGGATGAACCAGACTTGTGGAGGTCTACAATTTTTTTCTGAGGTCTTGGCTGATTTCTTTTGATTTTCCCATGATGTCAAGCAAAGAGGCACTGAGGTTTCTGGAATTTTCCAAGCTGTATGATGGCACAGTCAACTTAGCGTATGTAACGAAAAACAGTCCTGTGAGGCACACAGCTACACATGGAACAACTACCCACAAAAACCCATGAAAAAACACCCCTACTAAATAGGACCTTCAATTAGAGGCAATGAGGAACAGCTGCCTCCAATTGAAGGTCAACCCAATAAACTAAACATAGAAATAGAAAGACTAGAACGAACATAGAAATATACTAACATAGAACATTAACCAAAAACCCCGAAACACATAAAACAAACACCCCCTGCCACGTCCTGACCAAACTACAATAACAAATAACCTCTTTACTGGTCAGGACGTGACAGTACCCCCCCAAAGGTGCAGACCCCGGATGCACCTCAAACAAAAAAACACTCCTCCACTATGGAGGTGGCTCAGGCTCCGTCCTTAGTCCCCAACCTAACCTGTCCACCCTCGCTGAAGGCTAAGGGCTAAGGCGCGTCGCTGGAGACCTCGGGCTGATGTGCGTCGCTGGAGACCTCGGGCTGATGCGCGTCGCTGGAGACCTCGGGCTGATGCGCGTCACTGGAGACCTCGGGCTGATGTGCGTTGCTGGAGACCTCGGACTGGAGGGTGACTCTGGGAGCTCCGGACTGGAGGGCGACTCTGGGAGCTCCGGACTGGAGGGCGACTCTGGGAGCTCCGGACTGGAGGGCGACTCTGGGAGCTCCGGACTGGAGGGCGACTCTGGGAGCTCTAGACTGGAGGGTGACTCTGGGAGCTCTGGACTGGAGGGCGACTCTGGCTGCGCCGGTTCTGGACTGGAGGGCGACTCTGGCTGCGCCGGTTCCGGACTGGAGGCCGACTCTGGCTGCGCCAGTTCCAGACTATAGGGCGACTCTGGCTGCGCCGGTTCCGGACTGTAGGGCGACTCTGGCTGCGCCGGTTCCGGACTGTAGGGCGACTCTGGCTGTGCTGGTTCCGGACAGTAGGCCGTCTCTGCAGGCTCCGGACCGGACTGTGGGCCGTCTCTGCAGGCTCTGGACTGTGGGCCGTCTCTGCAGGCTCCAGACTGTGGGCCGTCTCTGCAGGCTCCGGACTGTGGGCCGTCTCTGCAGGCTCCGGACTGTGGGCCGTCTCTGTCGGTTCCGGACTGTGGGCCGTCTCTGTCGGTTCCGGACTGTGGGCCGTCTTTGTCGGTTCCGGACTGTAGGATGTCTCCGGAAGCACTGGACGGGGCACTGTTGCCGGAAGCTCTAGATGGGGGGGGCTGGCTTTGGAGGCGCCAGACTATTGACGCGCACCTTAAGGCTAGTACGAGGAGCAGGAACAGGGTAAACCGGACCCTTAAAACCTGTTGGGGCTACAGGTTAGCAATGAACCCCGAGTCGGGATTGCTAACAAGGCTGGAAATTCAAAACATCAAAAATCTAATAATTTCAATTTCTCAAACCATCAACTATTTTACACAATTTAAAAGATAAACATCTCCTTAATCTAACCACATTGTTAGATTTTCAAAGAGGCTTTACGGCAAAAGCATAAAGTTAGATTATGTTAGGACAGTACATAGCCACAAAAGTACAAACATCCATTTTCAATTCAAGGTCAGGCGTCACCAAAAGCAGAAACCAGCTAGAATTATGCACTAACCTTTGTCAATCTCCATCAGATGACACTCCTAGGACATTATGTTATACAATACATGCATTTTTTGTTCCATCAAGTTCATATTTATATCCAAAAACAGCATTTTACAGTAGCGTGAAATTCAGATTTTTTTCTTCTCTGAAATGCTTCCGGTGAACATAACAAAATTACTATTCGACAACATTGGTAAATTATAATATTGTCATTCAAAGAATAATATATTATCATCTCGTAATTGCTACCGAATGGCCAGATCTCAAAATAACTTTACTGGGAAATCACATTTTGCAATAAACGGGGTGCTATGCTAAGAACAACAGGCTATGCTATACAGTTAGCATCATCTAAAATCGATAATAACATTGTAAATACCCCCTTACCTTTGATTATCTCCATCAGAAGGCAGGATCCCAGGTCCGGAAGGCATTCCAGGTCCGGAACAAATGTGGTTTCTTTTGACAAAGTTCATCATTTATGTCCAAATAACACCAAGTACTTAGCGTTCATTATGCTCCCACAAAACGTGGTTGGGGGGCTGGTAAAATCACGCCGAAAAGCTAAAAAAACCTAGTAAATAATCTATTTATGTTCGTTCAAACATGTCAAATGTTGTTTAGCATTAATCTTTTGTTCCATTTTTAACGTTAAACATCAGTAATATTTTCACACAACCTATCCTATGTCTAGATAAAAAATGATGACAAACTCACGTTTCTCAGATTTATGCGCAGGCCCAAAAAAATGAAGTGATGACATGTCAACTTCCTTGGATTCTAATTTGCTCTCTGTTTATCATAGACGCTTCAAACAACTTTATAAAGATCGTTGACATCTAGTGGAAGCCGTAGGTGTTGAGAAATGAATCCTTTCTCACTATGGTATCTATAAAACAATGACACTAAATAGTACAGTCACAAAATTCACATTTTTTTTGATCTATTTTTCACAGGTTTTTGCCTGCAATATGAGTTTTGTTATACTTACAGACACCATTCAAACTGTTTTAGAAAATTCAGAGTGTTTTCTATCCAAATGTGTTAATAATATGCATATCCTAGCTTCTGAGTTGGTGTAGGAGGCAGTTAAAAATGGGCACATATTTTTTTCAAAATGTCTCAATACTGCCCCCGAGCCCCAACAGGTTAAGACGTATTGGAGGTCTGGAGCGTACGGCCTGCACAACCCTTAGGGTTAGGGTTAGGGTTAGGATTTCTTCTTCAAATATGAAATACTTGTTCTCCCCACTGTATATATTAAATATTTCCGTTTTTTATTTTTTCTAAATTTGCAAACATTTCTTAAAACATTTTTTAATGTTGTCATTATGGGGTATTGTGTGTAGATTCATCAGGGGGAAAACAGTTTAATCCATTTTAGAATAAGTGCTGTAACATAACAAAATGTGAAAAAAAGGAAAGGGTCTGAAACCTTTCCAAAGAATGGGATGGGGTTGGGGGTGGATGTAATCATCTACCTCTGGTGCCAATGGTTGCATGTTTGAATCCAGTCATAGAAAGTTGTTTTTGATATTTTTGTTTTAAGGCTATCCCAAACCTTAACCCTTTACTTTACCGTTTGGAGTTAATGTCCACAGCTCTGTGTGTGTGTGTGTGTGTGTGTGTGTGTGTGTGTGTGTGTGTGTGTGTGTGTGTGTGTGTGTGTGTGTGTGTGTGTGTGTGTGTGTGTGTGTGTGTGTGTGTGTGTGCGTGCATGAGTTTGTGTGAGTGTTCACATCGCTAAGTGAAGTTCCTGTCGCAGTGCTCTCAGGTTTTTGTGTTTTCATATTCCCAGAGAGGACAAGCGGAATTGAATCAATGAAGACAATCGTCATGTCATTAAAACTCTGCTTCTAATTTCATTCTGTCTTCAACCTGAGCAGAAAACTAGAATATCACCCATCCTCCGCCAGAGTCTTTACTTAAAACAAAATCAGATCAAAACATTCCTACGCCATTAACTACGACGAGACGCGAGCAGGGAGAGTCACGTGTGTTTAAATATAGAACTCCAGTCTAGATTTAAATGCTTCAGAAACACAGGGCCTAGTCGTGTGTGTGTGTGGGGTGTGTATCATCTAAGGCCATGCATATATTATCCGGAGAATAATTTGTAGTCAATTAGCTAGGCGTAACAGAGCAGTGTGCAGGAAGCCGTTGATTAGCATGTAGAGCAGGCCAGCCATGCAAGGGAAAACTAGCCCCTTTGAAACAGACATGAATACATCCGCTTTCACTCCGCTATGTCATTTTCTCTTTCTCTCCTTTTTCCCTTCTTTTTCTTGTTTGAGGCTGTTAATATTCATGCTTAGGGATGATGAATATGCATGTGGTTTTACATTTACACATTTAAACACTTACAGTGCCTTGCAAAAGTATTCACCCTCTTGGCATTTTTCAGATTTTTTTGCATTACATCCTGTCATTTAAATTGATTTATTTGGATTTCATGTATTGGACATACACAAAATAGTCCAAATTGGTGAAGTGAAATGAAAAAAAAAACTTGTTTCAAATAAATTATAAAAAATTAAAAACAGAATACTGGTGAGTGCATATGTATTCACCTCCTTTGCTATGAAGCCCCTAAATAAGATCTGGTGCAACCAATTACCTTCAGAAGTCATATAATTAATTAAATAAAGTCCACCTGTGTGCAATCTACAGTGAGGGAAAAAAGTATTTGATCCCCTGCTGATTTTGTACGTTTGCCCACTGACAAAGAAATGATCAGTCTATAATTTTAATGGTAGGTTTATTTGAACAGTGAGAGACAGAAAAACAACAAAAAAATCCAGAAAAACGCATGTCAAAAGTGTTATAAAATGATTTGCATTTTAATGAGGGAAATAAGTATTTGACCGCTCTGCAAAACATGACTTAGTACTTGGTGGCAAAACCCTTGTTGGCAATCACAGAGGTCAGACATTTCTTGTAGTTGGCCACCAGGTTTGCACACATCTCAGGAGGGATTTTGTCCCACTCCTCTTTGCAGAGCTTCTCCAAGTCATTAAGGTTTCGAGGCTGACATTTGGCAAATCGAACCTTCAGCTCCCTCCACAGATTTTCTGTGGGATTAAGGTCTGGAGACTGGCTAGGCCACTCCAGGACCTTAATGTGCTTCTTCTTGAGCCACTCCTTTGTTGCCATGGCCGTGTGTTTTGAGTCATTGTCATGCTGGAATACCCATCCATGACCCATTTCAATGCCCTGGCTGAGGGATGGAGGATCTCACCCAAGATTTGATGGTACATGGCCCCGTCCATCGTCCCTTTGATGCGGTAAAGTTGTCCTGTCCTCTTAGCAGAAAAACACCCCCAAAGCATAATGTTTCCACCTCCATGTTTGACGGTGTGGATGGTGTTCTTGGAGTCATAGGCAGCATTCCTCCTCCTCCAAAGCGAGTTGAGTTGATGCCAAAGAGCTCCATTTTGGTCTCATCTGCCCACAACACTTTCACCCAGTTGTCCTCTGAATCATTCAGATGTTCATTGGCAAACTTCAGACGGGCATGTATACGTGCTTTCTTGAGCAGGGGGACCTTGCGGGTGCTGCAGGATTTCAGTCCTTCATGGCGTAGTGTGTTACCAATTGTTTTCTTGATGACTATGGTCCCAGCTGCCTTGAGATCTTTGACAAGATCCTCCCGTGTAGTTCTGGTCTGATTCCTCACCATTTTCATGATCATTGCAACTCCACGAGGTGAGATCTTGCATGGAGCCCCAGGCTGAGGGAGATTGACAGTTCTTTTGTGTTTCTTCCATTTGTGAATAATCGCACCAACTGTTGTCACCTTCTCACCAAGCTGCTTGGCGATGGTCTTGTAGCCCATTCCAGCCTTGTGTAGGTCTACAATGTTGTCCCTGACATCCTCTGAGAGCTCTTTGGTCTTGGCCATGGTGGAGAGTTTGGAATCTGATTGATTGATTGCTTCTGTGGACAGGTGTTTTTTTTACAGGTAACAAGCTGAGATTAGGAGCACTCCCTTTAAGAGTGTGCTCCTAATCTCAGCTCGTTACCTGTATAAAAGACACCTGGGAGCCAGAAATCTTTCTGATTGAGAGGGGGTCAAATACTTATTTCCCTCATTAAAATGCAAATCAATTTATAACATTTTTGACATGCGTTTTTCTGGATTTTTTTGTTGTTATTCTGTCTCTCACTGTTCAAATTAACCTCCATTAAAATTATAGACTGATCATTTCTTTGTCAGTGGGCAAATGTACAAAATCAGCAGGGGATCAAATACTTTTTCCCTCACTGTAAGTGTCACATGATCTGTCACATGATCTCAGTATATATACACCTGTTCTGAAAGGCCCCCCCGCCGAAGTCGGTCCCTCTCCTTTTTCGGGCGTCGTTCGGTGGTCGACGTCGCCGGCCTTCTAGCCACTGCCGATCCACTTCCCATTTTCCATTTGTTTTGTCTTAGTCTTACACACCTGGTTTCACTCACCCAATTTCCTGTTTATTATTTAACCCTCTGTTCCCCATGTTTGTTTGTGAGTGATTGTTTGTTGTATTGTGATCCGTATTGTGGGCTTGGTAATTCTCTTGTATTTTGATGACTGAGTAAATTTACCTTTATTTACTCATCTCTGCTATCCTGCGCCTGACTCCTCTGTACCAGCTACACATAGATCCTTACACAGAGTCTGCAACACCACTAAGCAAGGGGCACCACCAAGCAAGCAGCACCATGAAGACCAAGGAGATCACCAAACATGTCAGAAACAAAGTTGTGGAGAAGTACAGATCAGGGTTGGGTTATAAAAAAATATCCAAAACTTTGAACATCCCACGGAGCACCATTAAATACATTATTAAAAAATTGAAAGAATATGGCACCACAACAAACCTGCCAAGAAAGGGCTGCCCACCAAAACTTGCAGACCAGGCAAGGAGGGCATTAATCAGAGAGGCAACAAAGAGACCAAAGATAAGCCTGAAGGCGCTGCAAAGCTCCACAGCGGAGATTGGAGTATCTGTCCATAGGACCACTTTAAGCCGTACACTCCACTGAGCTGGGCTTTACGGAAGAGTGGCCAGAAAAAAGCCATTGCTTAAAGAAAAAAATGAGCAAACACGTTTGGTGTTCGCTAAAAGGCATGTGGGAGACTCCCCAAACATATGGAAGAAGGTACTCTGGTCAGATGAGACTAAAATTGAGTTTTTTGGCCATCAAGGAAAACACTATGTCTGGCGCAAACCCAACACCTCTCATCACCCCGAGAACACCATCCCCACAGTGAAGCATGGTTGTGGCAGCATTCGGCTGTGGGGACGTTTTTCATCGGCAGGGACTGGGAATCTGGTCAGAATTAAAGGAATGATTGATGGCGCTAAATATAGGGAAATTCTTGAGGGAAACTTGTTTCAGTCTTCCAGAGATTTGAGACTGGGACGGAGGTTCACCGTCCAGCAGGACAATGACCCTAAGCATACTGCTAAAGCAACACTCGAGTGGTTTGAGGGGAAACATTTAAATGTCTTGGAATGGCCTAGTCAAAGCACAGACCTCAATCCAATTCAGAATCTGTGGTATGACTTAAAGATTGCTGTACACCAGTGGAACCCATCCAACTTGAAGGAGTTGGAGCAGTTTTGCCTTGAAAAATTGGCAAAAATCCCTATGGCTAGATGTGCCAAGCTTATAGAGACATATCCCAAGAGACTTGTAGCTGTAATTGTTGCAGAAGGTGGCTTTACAAAGTATTGACTTTGGTGGGGTGAATAGTTTTGCACGCTCAAGTTTCCGTTTTTTTTGTCTAATTTCTTGTTTGTTTCACAATAAAACATATTTTGCATCTTCAAAGTGGTAGGCATGTTGTGTAAATCAAATGATACAATCCCCCCCAAAACATATTTTAATTCCAGGTTGTAAGGCAACAAAATAGGAAAAATGGCAAGGGGGTGAATACTTTCGCAAGACACTGTATTTTACAGGAGAGGAGCATCTGAAACAAGAGAGGCCCTGAAGAAATGGTTGTGTTTATTTCTTAAGGCAAGTTTCCCCACTTGTGATGTGATGTTAAATTTAGGAGAAAGAAAGTCGGCTCTACTGTACAACTTCTCAGATGGTAAATACATATCACAGAACACTTAATAAAATATGTTTTCAAAACTCTAATACTAAAGTGAATTAAAATTATTTCCATTGACATATCTATTCTGCCAGATGTGGGTTAGTATAAATATATAAATATGACTTTTATCAGATCCACAAAGTATGCAGTTCACAATTTTGTAGGAGCCTTGAAAATATTTTGAAACAAATGCTGTGAGTTTGTGACCCACAGTATGTCAAAAAGGGAATGAATAGTTAAGTTGAGGGAAAGCAGGGAAGAGAGTAAAGGCGAGTGTGGAAGAAGATGACTAGAGTAGAGGAAAGAGGGGACAAAAGAAGACAGAAAATATGAGGTAAGGAGAAGAAAGCAGTGCAGAGTAGAGAGAGAGAGAGAAAGAGAGAGAGAGAGAGAGAGAGAGAGAGTATGTTGGGTGTTGGCCAGAGGTGATCCACTCCCAGAGTGTACAGTAGGAATGATTAATGACTATCAATATGTTGGGTGTTGTCCAGAGGTGATCCACTCCCAGAGTGTACAGTAGGATGGATTAATGACTATCAGTATGTTGGGTGTTGTCCAGAGTTGATCCACTCCCAGAGTGTACAGTAGGAATGATTAATAATTATCAATATGTTGGGTGTTGTCCAGAGTTGATCCACTCCCAGAGTGTACAGTAGGATGGATTAATGACTATCGATTCTACAGAGCACCACCCCTGACCTGTCTCTATCCAGTCACACCCTCAGCTAAGAACTCACCTCTCCTCCCTCTCCTTGTATCACTATCTCTCTCTTAGCTCCCTCTCTCCCTCTGAATTGCTCTCTGTCTCTCGTTCCTACCTCTCATGTTCTCTTTCTCTGCTCTCTCTCTTTTTCTTCCTGTTTTTTTATTTCTCACTCTCTCAGGCTGGTAGCAGACTGTATTGCCATCCTTATTTGCCATGTATTTAACCAAAGTCTAAAGGAGTATGTGTCCACAGGCATGGAAGGAAGCTAAAGTAATTCCACCACATAAAAGTAGTAAAGCACCCTTTATTGGCTCTAACATCCACCCAATCAGTTTCCTGCCTGTTCTTAGTAAACTGATGGAGAAAATTGTGCTATTTTTCAAAGAACAAGTTAATTTCTGACTTTCAGCATGCATATAGAGGAGGGCACTCAACCTGTACTGCACTGATTCAAATTACTGATGATTGGCTAAAAGAAATGGATAATAAGATAATAGTTGGAGCGGTATTATTACATTTCAGTGCAGCCTTTGTGTCACGCCCGGATCTGTTTCACCTGTCCTTGTGATTGTCTCCACCCCCTCCAAGTGTTGCTGATTTTCCCCAGTGTATTTATCCCTGTGTTTCCTGTCTCTCTGTGCCAGTTCGTCTTGTATGTTTTTCCAAGTCAACCAGCATTTTTCCCGTTCTCCTGCTTTTTGCTATTCTCCTTTTTCTAGTCCTCCCGGTTTTGACCCTTGCCTGTTTCTGGACTCTGTACCCGTCTGCCTGACCATTCTGCCTGCCTTAATCACGAGCTTGTCTGCCACTCTGTACCTCCTGGACTCTGATCTGGTTTTGACCTTTTGCCTGTCCACAACCATTCTCTTGCCTACTCCTTTTGGATTAATAAACATTGTAAGACTCCAACCATCTGCCTCCTGTGTCTGCATCTGGGTCTCGCCTTGTGTCATGATACTTTGATGTTATTGATCATCATTTGTTATTGAAAAAACTCACTTGTTATGGCTTTGTGTCACCTTCCATCACATGGTTGGAGAGTTATTTATCCAATAGAACCCAGAGAGTGTTCTTCAATGGAAGCTTCTCTAACATCAGATATGTACAGTGCGGTATCCCTCAAGGCAGTTGCCTTGGGCCGTTACTGTTCTCTATTTTTACAAATGATTTAACATTTGTCATACAAGAAGCTGAAATGACTATGTCTGCTGATGATTGCACACTTTACACATAAGCACCTACAGCCAGTGAGCTCACTGAGACTCTTAGCAAGGAGTTACAGTCAGTGTCAGAATGGGTAATTAACAATAAACTGGTATTAAATACATCAGAAACCAAAAAGAATATATTTGGTTCAAAGCATTATGTTAGACCTAAACCTCAACTGGAGTTGTGCATCAAGGGTATGACTATTGAACAAGTTGAAGAAGATGAACTCCTAGGTATAACATTGGATGGTCAGTTATTATGGTCAAGTCATATTGACAAAGTTGTTGTGAAGATTGGAAGAGGTTTGTCTGTTATGAAAAGATGTTGTGCGTTTTTGACATAAAGTCAACTGTACTAGTTGTTCAGGCTCTGGTCTTGTCCCATCTTGATTACTGTTCGGTAATATGGTCAGGTGCAGCAAAGAAAAACCTAGCAAAACTGCAGCTGGTTCAAAACAAAGCACCATGCCTTGCCCTTAACTACACACACAGAACTAACATCAACAACATGCATGGTTAAGGGTTAAGAAGAAATTGACTTCTTCTTCTTCATCTTTTTATAAAACATTTATTTGTTGAAAATGCCTAACTGCTTGTACAATCTATTTGCATGCACTTCAGACATACACTACCGTTCAAAAGTTTGGGGTCACTTAGAAATGTCCTTGTTTTTTTTTTTTTGTCCATTAAAATAACATGAAATTGTTCAGAAATACAGTGTAGACATTGTTTATGTTGTAAATGACTATTGTAACTGGAAACTGATGATTTGTAATGGAATATCTACATAGGCGTACAGACACCCATTATCAGCAACCATCACTTCTGTGTTCCAATGGCACGTTGTGTTAGCTAATCCAAGTCTATCATTTTAAAAGGCTAATTGATCATTACAAAACCCTTTTGCAATGATGTTAGCACAGCTGAAAACTGTTCGTTCTGAGTAAAGAAGCAATAAAACTGGCCTTCTTATTTGTATCTTATTTCAATTTTTTATTTTGAATATTATGTAATATCTTATGCTGTTCTTGTCTATAACTACTCTGTACTTTGTCATGTATTTATATGTTTTATGTGGACCCCAGGAAGAGTAACTACTGCGTGTGCAGTTACTAATGGGGATCCTAATAAACTAAACTCTCATGCTCAGTCTTATTCTCTAACTTTCTCTCGCTCTCTCTCTCTCTGTCTCTCTATATCACTCAATTTCTTTTTTTCTCTTTCCTGAATACAATTTACTCTATACAGTTAACTAAAACAGAGAAACACATGTTCAAGACGCAACCGCCATCCTAGTTTTTGACCTCCATAGTTTAACATAATCCAACTCTATTTGATGTTAATACCGATCTAGAAAATAACAAAATTAACAACCGTCACCATCACATCTCTGATGCTAGTGCAGATGTAAACAACAACGACTGAGCGAGCCGTCCTGCCTCCCGAGAAACAATCCCACCATGCATCTCACCTTTGCTGCTTTACCTTTAAAGGTAGGCACCGTTGAAGTCTTATCTCCGTCACTCTGTTTCATGTCTCAGAGATGAAGGCTTTAAAGAAGCAAAGGTTGTATAATTACTGGGGTACCAAGCTGTGCCTCAAATGATGGCTGCACAGCAACAGATGGGTTCTGCATCGTGCATCAACATTGGTGTTGCGGAGAAACACGTCCCTCTGGGAACTTACACTTCCCCCCTTTATTAACGCTCACACACCCAAAATTATACATCTCATTAAGGAGTGATATTTGGGTAAAGTCACCTATATGTACTCTGGTAGAGAGTTTCTTTCATAATCTGCATGCCAACTACAGTAGTAGAGCCATGACATGCTACTTCACAGGTCACCTTGATCATCGTGTATTTGTCGTTGGGATGTTTTGGGATATATATTCTCTGTTTTGGTGCTGAGGGCTTGTGTGTGATTCTTTGTCCTGCAAGTTTTGGTTCAGGAAAGTTGTGCGTGTGTGTGTGTGTGGGGGGGGGGGGTAAATCTGGTTTAAAGTGGCTCCAGGGGGTAACGTAGGAGATGCAGGGAGCAGGCAGGGGGTCTGTGGTGTCTGTTTGTTTGTTTATGAGTTAAGCAAATTAACATCCCAACTCTTCAAAGAGCCAACGGGACTCACACACACATGCAATTAAGCGTGCAGACCCACGAAAACACACTCAAACATAAGAGGAGGAGGCGGAAGGTAAATGGCCTTTATTTGCTCTGCTCTAAGAACGTGTGTCAATGGGAATAAGATTGTGTGTGTGCCAACCATTGGCTCCGGCTGCCAAAAGGCACAGCTGCTGTGGAGTGGTTAGCACTTTAATCAATTCTATTTATATGATACTGACATACTGTACCTAAGAAAACTACCTCACCATTCAGTTCTCCCTCTCTCTCTCTCTCTCTCTCTCTCTCTCTCTCTCTCTCTCTCTCTGTCTACCTCTTTCTCTTGCTCTCCTTTTCATTGTTCGCTTTTTCTCTTTTTTCAGTCTCTCTCGGCCTAACCTCTCCACTCACTCTCTGTTTACGTCTGTTTCTCTCTCTCTGTTTCTCTCTCTCTGTTTCTCGCTCTCTCTGTTTCTCTCCCCTCTCTCTCTCTCTCTCTCTCTCTCTGTCCCTCCTGTCTCTGTGTCTGTCGTGTTGCCAACATTGTTACAGTAATGAGTTGACAGGCAGCTCTATGCTTCTCTCTTGATGGCATCAGGGTGTCAAAGACATTAAGCATCTGTTGCAATCATCAGTCAGCAAACACATTTACCCTGCAAGTGACTGAGACAAATCATTTTAATTATTTCCAAATACTCTCTAATGGCGTTTCCTCAGTGTTTGTCTGAAGCCGTTGTAGAGATAGTCAGGGGAGTTAACATGTTTGATTCTTTGCAATCAGAACATGGCATGTTGCATTTACACTGTGCTTATGATACTGTGTTATTAGCAACAATACAACGAGAAACAGACACCTGAACAAATGAAATTGTAAGCTTGGCTGTACTCTAGAGTCGATTGACGCACTGGTGAGACAATCTTAGTAACATAATAAAATATTCCCATCAAAATCCATCAGTTTAAGCTAGCGATAAAATGTTTTGCATTGGATGTGTCTCAATCCACCACATCCGCCGATGTCGCATCTGTGGTAAAGGTGACAGAGATAGAGCGGTGTTTGTCAGACCATGAGACATCCCGAAAATATGTCTTCTAACAAAAAAAGTCTGTAGCGTCCGAATGGATTGACACTATTATGACCATTCTATGGAATGGTCGACCACCACAAGTGTCACCACAAGTATCACGGGACACGTCTGAAGGTAACCGGTACCGGTTTTAAAAAATGAATGGAAATATGAAGGTAGTTTTGTACCTACCTAAAAAATGGGTTAAATATGTACAGTACCAGTCAAAAGTTTGGACACATCTACTCATTCCAGGGTTTTTCTTTATTTTTTACTATTGTCTACATTGTAGAATAATAGTGAAGACCTCAAAACTATGAAATAACACATACGGAATCATGTAGTAACCAAAAAAGTGTTAGATTTTAAATAGATTTTCGATTTTCGATTCCATATGTATGATTTTTTTTTAAGTATGTTTTTCCAACATTCTTGAAGGAGTGCCCATATATGCTGAGTACTTGTTGGCTGCTTTTCCTTCACTCTGCGGGCCAACTCAACCCAAACCATCTCAATTGGGTTGAGGTCGGGTGATTGTGGAGGCCAGGTCATCTGATGCAGCACTCCATCACTCTTTCTTGGGCAAATAGCCCTTACACAGCCTGGAGGTGTGTTGGGTTATTTTCCTGTTGAAAAACAAATGATAGTCACATTAAGTGCAAACCAGATGGGATGGCATATCACTGCAGAATGCTGTGGTAGCCATGCTGGTTAAGTGTGCCTTGAATACTAAATTCCTTTCATGTGGTGGTCCTCATGAGAGCCAGTTTCATCCTAGTGCTTTATGGTTTTTGCAACTGCACTTGAAGAAACTTTAAAAGTTATTGAAATGTTTAGTACTGACTGACCTTCATGTCTTAAAGTAATGATGGACTGTCGTTTCTCTTTGCTTATTTGAGCTGTTCTTGCCATAATATGGACTTGGTCTTTTACCAAATAGGACTATCTCCTGTATACCCCCCTACCTTGTCACAACACAACTGATTGGCTCAAACGCATTAAGGAAAGAAATTCCACAAATTCGTTTTTAACAAGGCACACCTGTTAATTGAACTATAGGTGACAACCTCATGAAACTGGTTGAGAGAATGCCAAGAGTGTGCAAAGCTGTCATCAAGGCAATGGGTGGCTACTTTGAAGAATCTCAAATATATGTTTTGCTTACTGCATGATTCCATGTGTGTTTTTTCATAGTTTTGATGTCTTCACTATTATTCTACAATGTAGAAAATAGTAAAAATAAAGAAAAACCCTTGATATAAAAAAAACCTTGATATATATCATGAGCTTTCTTCTATCTCCTAGATACAGTATAGGACAGACACTTCAAAACCTTGTTTCTTAGGATTCATCTTTTGACCCCTCCCAACGGCTTAGACATTTAAAAATTAAACCTTGGACTAAAAACAATCCATTGAGAAAAATCCAGGGTTTAAAATTAGAAAGGCCACTTCTGTGGTGCTATATAAATGAGTTTACATTTCTGTGTTTGGGAAGAAAAAAAAGATACTTTCTTGCTCTCTTTCTTGCTCTCTCTCTCTTTCTCTTTGTCTCTCTGGTAATGATATACCTGTACGGTGCAACTGTAACGTAATGCCCGCATTGAGCTCCTTGCCCCAAGGGGACCAGAGTGTGTGTATGTGTGTGTGGTGAGGCCCCCGTAGTGCTTGGTGCCCTGAGGTGACTAAACCAGACAGACTTAGTCAAGCTGCTCCTCAACACACACATCAAAATCAATAAACAATCTGAAGTTCTCAGCAAATGGTTTTATTTGACTTGATTTAATGAATATACAAGCCAGTGGTAGAGACAGGACAGGGACTCGGTGGTTCTTTACAGTAAAAAACACTCCAATGGAGGGTAAGAAGAGATGGTTAGAAGTATCAAAAAGAAGAAGAAACGTCTAAATTCAGTATGAAAAAAGAGCCTGGCCATATCATTTTGCATGAGCATCATAAAGCCAGCTGATGGACAGTAGTGGGGTCATCCAGTTCATCGTCATAGTGACACATTGTTGTGTTCTAATTGGACATTAGAGTTCGATTCACAACCAGAATGGACTGAATTAGTAAGAAAATAAATCCATTTGAACTTTGTACTCTGTCTCTCTGTATGGACAGCTGGATTTGGGTATCATATGTCCCAATCTCTTTGCTATACATCAACCAAAACAGGTGTGTGTGTGTGTGTGTGTGTGTGTGTGTGTGTGTGTGTGTGTGTGTGTGTGTGTGTGTGTGTGTGTGTGTGTGTGTGTGTGTGTGTGTGTGTGTGTGTGTGTGTGTGTGTGTGTGTGTGAGAGAGAGAGAGAACTTTGATATTTTATTAACAATGCTGTGCAGAATGCACAGTAAAGGAGGGGCTCAAAGGGGGCAAGTGTTTGTGTGTGAGATAGTGTGTGTTATTGAGATAGTGTGTGTTTGTGTTATTGAGAGAGTGTGAGTGTGTGTTATTGAGAGAGAGAGAGATGCCAAACATTTTGTGATATTTGTGAAATCCCTCCATGCAGAGGGAGCAGACAGCTATCTAATGACAGAACGGGATGGAGGAGAGGCTCTCAGTCAGAAATCCATAGCATCTCTCTCCTACACCAGACAGCATCCAGCAGAATCCATCTCCTATCGACACCTGTCAGTCAGACTGTCTGCCCAGTCACAGCTACATTATACATATCTCCCTATCTCTGGTTTCCATGGCTACGTCCAAATCCTGTTACCTTCTGATACAGTAATTCCTCATATACATACACACACTCACGCACACACAAACCCACACAAACACACACACAGAAACGCGCACGCACACACACACACACACACACACACACACACACACACACACACACACACACACACACACACACACACACACACACACACACACACACACACACACACACACACACACACACACACACACACACACACACACAGAAAGAAAGAAAGAAAGGGGGAGAGAAAAAGAGGGGGCCACTCTGGCTCTGACCTGACAAAGGCACAACAAATCTTTCTAAACCATGACCTCTAATTAGTACTGTTGGCAAAGTGGGCCTTCACATGGTATTACAGCTACACACAACCTACAACACTACTACAGCATAGCCTTTGGTCTCTCTCTCTGTGTTTGTGTGTCAGGCTAGGCCAGGCAGTAAGGCTGCTCAGCTGAGAGACCTCGGTCCTGGGTACAGGCCCTGGGGTGAGAGGGTTCAGTCCTGGTTCTCTAGTTTTCTGCCCTGGGTCTCCACCTCTCTGGGGCGACTGTCACTTCACATCTCCCTCCCTCTCTTCCTCTCCCTTAAAACACTTTATTTGGATAGTCCATCTGTAGATGTTCTATAGACTATCAGTAACATTTCAACTAACTATTTACTAACCATAGCCCTAACCCTAACCTTAACCCTAACCTTAACCCTAGCAAGTAGTTGCTTATCAACAGAGGGTTGGTTGCTTATCAACAGAGGGTTGGTTGCTTATCAACAGGGGGTTGGTTGCTTATCAACAGAGGGTTGGTTGATAGTTTGACCATCTGTAGAGCATCTATCTAAATGAAGTGTGATCTTCTCTCCCTCTCTTGCTCTGTCTCTCTCAATCAGAAGAGGAGTGTAGGATGACAGGGAAAGAGGCCACCAAAAAAGATAGAGAGAAAAGGGGGGAGATGAGAGGAGAGAAAAGGAGAGGAGAATAAATATTATGGAGCAGATTCATGCAGGTAGCCTAGTGGTTAGAGCGTTGGGGTTGCTGGATCGAATCCCCGAGCTGACAAGATAAATATCTGTCATTCTGCCCATGAACAAAGCAGTTAACCCACTATTTCTAGGCTGTCATTGTAAATAAGAACAAATTCTTAACTGACTTGCCTAGATAAAATAAAGGTTAAAATAAAAAATGTGACTATAATTAACAGAACTACCTTTGCTATACAAAATTATTAATTCACAGTAAAATTATACAAGTTATTTAAAAAAATTGAATATGTCACAAATATTATTAATATATATATATATATTTTTAACCTTTATTTAACTAGGCAAGTCATTAAGAACACATTTTTATTTTCAATGACGGCCTAGGAACGGCCTTTGTCTTGGCCAGGTCATAGTTATAAATGAGAAATTATTCTCTACTAGCCTACCTGGTTAAATAAAGGCAAAATAAATAACAAATAAACACTGGGTAATGTATGTTTTATGTATGCTACAGTGTCAGTATCACAAATGTATAATACACTGCTCAAAAAAATAAAGGGAACACTAAAATAACACATCCTAGATCTGAATGAATGAAATAATCTTATTAAATACTTTTTTCTTTACATAGTTGAATGTGCTGACAACAAAATCACACAAAAAGAATCAATGGAAATCCAATTTATCAACCCATGGAGGTCTGGATTTGGAGTCACACTCAAAATTAAAGTGGAAAACCACACTACAGGCTGATCCAACTTTGATGTAATGTCCTTAAAACAAGTCAAAATGAGGCTCAGTAGTGTGTGTGGCCTCCACGTGCCTGTATGACCTCCCTACAACGCCTGGGCATGCTCCTGATGAGGTGGCGGATGGTCTCCTGAGGGATCTCCTCCCAGACCTGGACTAAAGCATCCGCCAACTCCTGGACAGTCTGTGGTGCAACGTGGCGTTGGTGGATGGAGCGAGACATGATGTCCCAGATGTGCTCAATTGGATTCAGGTCTGGGGAACGGGCGGGCCAGTCCATAGCATCAATACCTTCCTCTTGCAGGAGCTGCTGACACACTCCAGCCACATGAGGTCTAGCATTGTCTTGCATTAGGAGGAACCCAGGGCCAACCGCACCAGCATATGGTCTCACACGGGGTCTGAGGATCTCATCTCGGTACCTAATGACAGTCAGGCTACCTCTGGCGAGCACATGGAGGGCTGTGCGGCCCCCCAAAGAAATGCCACCCCACACCATGACTGACCCACCGCCAAACCGGTCATGCTGGAGGATGTTGCAGGCAGCAGATCGTTCTCCACGGCGTCTCAAGACTCCATCACATCTGTCACATGTGCTCAGTGTGAACCTGCTTTCATCTGTGAAGAGCACAGGGCACCAGTGGCGAATATGCCAATCTTGGTGTTCTCTGGCAAATGCCAAACGTCCTGCACGGTGTTGGGCTGTAAGCACAACCCCCACCTGTGGACGTCGGGCCCTCATACCACCCTCATGGAGTCTGTTTCTGACCGTTTGAGCAGACACCATGCACATTTGTGGCCTGCTGGAGGTCATTTTGCAGGGCTCTGGCAGTGCTCCTCCTGCTCCTCCTTACACAAAGGCGGAGGTAGCGGTCCTGCTGCTGGGTTGTTGCCCTCCTACGGCCTCCTCCACGTCTCCTGATGTACTGGCCTGTCTCCTGGTAGTGCCTCCATGCTCTGGACACTACGCTGACACACACAGCAAACCTTCTTGCCACAGCTCATCCTGGATGAGCTGCACTACCTGAGCCACTTGTGTGTTGTAGACTCCGTCTCATGCTACCACTAGAGTGAAAGCACCACCAGCATTCAAAAGTGACCAAAACACCAGCCAGGAAGCATAGGAACTGAGAAGTGGTCTGTGGTCACCACCTACAGAACCACTCCTTTATTGGGGGTGTCTTGCTAATTGCCTATAATTTCCACCTGTTGTCTACTCCATTTGCACAACAGCATGTGAAATGTATTGTCAATCAGTGTTGCTTCCTAAGTGGACAGTTTGATTTCACAGAAGTGTGATTGACTTGGAGTTACATTGTGTTGTTTAGGTGTTCCCTTTATTTTTTTGAGCAGTTTATATGTATAGTATCTGTGTAGTATCTGTATAGTATTTGTATAGTATCTGTATAGTATTTGTATAGTATCTGTATAGTATTTTTACAGTGTCTGTATAGTATTTGTACAGTATCTGTATAGTATTTGTACAGTATCTGTATAGTATCTATATAGTATCTGTATAGTATCTGTAAAGTAGCTGTAAAGTATTTGTATCATATCTGTATAGTATTTTTATAGTATCTGTATAGTATTTGTATAGTATTTGTATATTATCTGTATAGTATTTGTATAGTATCTGTATAGTATTTGTATAGTATCTGTAAAGTATTTGTACAGTATCTGTACAGTATTTGTATAGTATCTGTATGGTATTTGTATAGTATCTGTATAGTATCTGTATAGCATTTGTATAGTATCTGTATAGTATCTGTATAGTATTTGTATAGTATCTGTATAGTATTTGTATAGTAACTGTATAGTATTTCTATAGTATCTGTATAGTATCTAAATAGTATTTGTAGAGTATCTGTATAGTATTTTTATAGTATTTGTATAGTATCTGTATAGTATTTGTATAGTTTCTGTATAGTATCTGTATAGTATCTGTATAGTATTTGTATAGTATCTGTAAAGTATTTGTATAGTATCTGTATGGTATTTGTATAGTATCTGTATATTATCTGTATAGTATCTGTATAGTATCTGTATAGTATTTGTATAGTATCTGTATAGTATCTGTATAGTATTTGTATTGTATCTGTAAAGTATTTGTATAGTAACTGTATAGTATCTGTATAGTATTTGTACAGTAACTGTATAGTATCTGTATAGTATCTGTATAGTATCTGTATAGTATTTGTATAGTGTCTGTATAGTATCTGTATAGTATCTGTAAAGTATCTGTAAAGTATTTGTATAATATCTGTATAGTATTTGTATTGTAACTGTATAGTATTTGTATAGTATATGTGTAGTATCTGTATAGTATCTGTATAGTATTTGTATAGTATCTGTGTAGTATCTGTATAGTATTTGTATAGTATCCGTATAGTATTTGTATAGTAACTGTATAGTATCTGTATAGTATTTGTATAGTATCTGTATTCTATTATTAGTGTCTGTATAGTGTTTGTATCATAGTTGCATAGTATCTGTATAGTATCTGTATAGTATCTGTATAGAATTTGTATAGTATCTGTATAGTATCTGAATAGTATTTGTATAGTATCTGTATATTATTTGTATAGTATCTGTTTGTTATCTGTATAGTATTTGTATAGTATCTGTATAGTATTTGTATAGTATCTGTATAGTATCTGTATAGTATTTGTATAGTATTTGTATAGTATTTGAATAGTATCTGTATAGTATCTGTATAGTATCTGTATAGTATTTGAATAGTATCTGTATAGTATCTGTATAGTATTTGAATAGTATCTGTATAGTATCTGTATAGTATTGAGCATCACCTATTTATTTAAGACAATCTTCAAAAGATGACATTGAGGGAAAAAATATCCTACAAGGCATTGCATCCCCCTCCATCCAAATTGTTCCTTTTATAATCTCACCCTCCCCTCTCCTCTACACCCTCCTGTACCCTGTCTCCCCGCCTCCCCCGGATGGTTAATTAAGTAGGAATCTGTAAAAGCGGTGAGAGAGGATTGTGCATCGGGCATTATACACTTCCCTTGTCACCTCGCGCACCTTTGTGTGTGTGAGAGAGACTGTGTGAGCAATACACTTCCCTTGTCGCTTTCTGACATGCAGGGAATAATCAACACAAAGAGGTTGAGAAGGGCAAAGCTCAGGTCTGCCAGGGGGGTGCAAGACTAACCCTAGTGGGTAGAGCGGGGGCTGTGAGTTGTTGGGGCTTTTGTGGGGAGAAGGGTGTGGGGGAAGAGGTTTTGAGGTAGGGGGGTGAGGGGGCTATGGAGGGCTGTGGGGGGTGAGAGGGGTGTGTGGTGAGGGGTTGAGGGGGTTGTTGGGTGAAAGGGGGTAGGATGGGGTGGGGTGAGGAGGAAGTGGGATGCCAGGGTACTTGAGCTTGTCTGAAGGCATCGGACACTGACTGCTGTAATTGTTGTTGATGGCAGTACACACACACACCATGGAAAAGGCATGTATAAATGCAAATTCACCCTCTCTATCTCTCTACTTCTATCTGTACTGAAAAGACACACACACACACACACACACACACACACACACACACACACACACACACACACACACACACACACACACTGATCACTCCAGGTGATCAGTGTGTGTGTGTGTGTTTCTGTGTGTGTGTTTCTTTTCAGTACAGATAGAAGTAGAGAGATAGAGAGGGTGAATTTGCATTCATACAATTCAAGGGAATTACACCTTTCATATAAAACCCATCCAATGAAACACCAAACAGAAGGAGGCATCCAATCAGCTTTCTGTTCTATTCTCTCCTATTTATTTACTTCTGTTCTCACCCCCCTCTCTTTCTTTCTCTCTCATACTCACCCTTTTCTGTTTTCCACTCCTTCTCCAGTGCCTAAATCTCCCTCTCTCCATTTCTTGATCCTTTGATCTCTCTCTCTCTCTCTCTCTCTCTCTCTCTCTCTCTCTCTCTCTCTCTCTCTCTCTCTTCTCTCTCTCTCTCCTCTCTCTCTCTCTCTCTCTCTCTCTCTCTCTCTCTCTCTCTCTCTCTCTCTCTCTCTCTCTCTCTCTCTCTCTCTCTCTCTCTCTCTCTCTCTCTCTCTCTCTCTCTCTCTCTCTCTCTCTCTCTCTCTCTCTCTCTCTCTCTCTCTCTCTCTCTCTCTCTCTCTCTCTCTGTCAGGTAAAGTTGAATGGGTCTGTCTGTTCTCTTTCCGTACTCGTATCGATTCCTTCCTGTAGTGAGCTCAGATTACCCAGTCTAGAGAGAGCGAGAGAGAAAGACTGAGAGAGATGGAGGGAGAGAGAGAAATAGAGAGGGATAGAGAGAAGCAGAGATAGAAGGAAAGATATTTATGGGGAAGAGAGCAACTAGCTCTCACAGTCTCATATCAGAATTAGACGTTCATCTATTTTCCTCAAACATAACATTTCGAAGTGGTTCCAAACGTTGAAGTTTAAGGTTAAGTGTAGGCATTAACTCCAAATTTTTAAGGTTGTAAGGTTTGGGATAGGCTTAAAACAAAAATATATTTAACTTTCTATAGTTGGATTCAACCTCTGGATCCAGAGGTAGCTGCTTATGCCAATCCACCATCCCCGTCCACAACAACCTAACAAAACCAAAACCTACTTGAAGTTAACAGCGCTCACTGTTGCACCTAGTGGCCGGTTTCCACATCATCCTTAGTTTTTGGCCCACAGCATGACATCACAAGCTGATCAGATTATTCTGACCAATGACCAGTCATCTTTTATTTGCATATGTATCCTCCCACTTTGAAGGGTTAAGCGGTGTCTCTTTCTCTTTCTTACTTTCTCTCTCTCTCTCTCTCTCTCGCTCTCTCTCACTCCCCTCCACCTTTCTGCCGTCTCAGAGAAAGGCCTCTCTCCACACTCCTCAAATCACTTTTGAAAGAGCGCTTCTAAGATTCAGTTGCTCTGCAGGCATATGATCAGCTTTCAGCATGGCCTCACACACACACACGAACACATGCGAACACACTCACGCAAACATGCACTGTACAAACATACAAACAAGTTTGCATACACCCAAACACGCACACACACACACACACACACACACACACACACACACACACACACACACACACACACACACACACACACACACACACACACACACACACACACACACACACACACAGACACTCTCTCCCTCACACTTAATTTATCGATGAATGCCAGAGAAACACAACTGCCCTCCAAAGAATGGAGAACTGCTAAACTGCTCTTTATATTCCAACATAATATAGTACATAGACTAAATGTTCTGTGTTTTGATATAAGTTGATATAAGTTGAAGGATTCAGGGTTCCCTGCATATTCCCTCCTGATTCCGGGAATCTTCCAACCTGGATTTCTGAAAAACCTGGGAACACACACAGACAGACATACGCAAGCAAGCACACACAAAACACACATACCCTGTTTCTCCACTGAGGATTTGTCATAACTCAGTGGGCTCAGTGGCGTAGGGTGAGTTATGGTCGTGTCACCGCAGGTAGGGAAACGTGTGTGTTAACCCCCCTACACACACACACACACACACACCCTCAACATGCGTTTATTTATAAAACGCCACCTCATTCCAAATCAGTGTTGTCCAGAATAACAGTGGCTGTGTAAATGACAAAATGATTTATAGGAATATTCCCAAAATAAAGTCCTATGCCATGGGGACAAGGGCAATAATTCAGAGGAAGGAGAACACGCACGCACGCACACACACACACACACACACACACACACACACACACACACACACACACACACACACACACACACACACACACACACACACACACACACACACACACACACACACACACACACACACACACAGACACACAGCATAAACACAAACATAAACACTTGGTGTACAGTGTATTTCAGTGAAGCTGCTCTCATGCCCTTTTGAATATTCATATGTTGCGCGATGGCAAGGCCAATAGTCTAATGAAACATCTCTGTAGATTTATGTGCTGCAAAATGTCTATCGTTCAGGTGTGTATGTCTGTATATAAGCGAGAGAGAGAGCAAGGGAGAGAAAGAAAAAGAGAGAGAAAGAAAGAGACAATGAGAAATGAACAGAACAAAATAAAGGAGAAGAGAGACCAAAATATTATATTTTTCAGAATTGAGAATTCTTCTTTTGTTTTACATTACTCTTATGTGAATTGATTTCTCTGTGAATTGATTTCTCTGTGAATTGATTCCTCTGTGAATTGATTCCTCTGTGAATTGTCAAAGCATGAAATGAGTGTAACAGTGGGAAATAACTCTTCTATTTAAACATGTCTGGATTGTCTCTCTGTGCTGATGTTAATGGCTTTATCATAGTAATAATTATACACTCACTATGGAGGGGCTCAGAGAGAGAGAGACAGAGAGAGAGAGAGAGAGAGAGAAAGAGAGAGAGAGAGAGAGAGAGAGAGAGAGAGAGAGAGAGAGAGAGAGTAACACAGAGAGAGAACTTTGATATTTTATTAACAATGCTGTGCAGAATGCATAGTAAAGGAGGGGCTCAAAGGGGACAAGTATTTGTGTGTGAGATAGTTTGTGTTATTGAGAGAGTGTGAGTGTCTGTTATTGAGAGAGTGTGAGTGTGTGTTATTGAGAGTGTGTGTGTGTTATTGAGCGAGTGTGTGTGTGTGTGTGTGTTATTGAGAGTGTGTGAGTGTGTGTGTGTTATTGAGAGAGTATGAGTGTGTGTTATTGAGAGAGTGCGAGTGTGTGTCTGTGCATTTAAGCTTACTTTATAAACTATTGATTTTTCCCTTTTCCAGCAACAGAAACATCTATGCTCATTTTAGCATAAAGATGTACCGTTGTGGTCCAACATACTGGCACCCTTGACTTTACAATGAAGTTTAACAGAACAGAATGCTCTGTTTTCTGTTTTCAAATCCGCCCACTGGGCACAGATGTCAGTTCAATGTCTATTCCACGTTGGTTCAAAGTCATTTCATTTAATTGACTTAGAAACAACATTGATTCAACCAGTGTGTGTCCAGTGGATGGTTGTATGGCTATTTTATCCTGACTTTTGAGATGAATAACACAATAAACAAAAATTACTTAGCACATTTTTTTGGGGGGGGGGGTTGAAAAATCTAAATTTCAATAAAATAAATATTCTCTTCTTGGACATTTGTCATTGTAAATCAAACAAATACACCTGTGAACACTGAAAGTTATTTCAATTTCAAATTATTTTTTAAGAAATAGCAACTCATGAAAGGGTGACAATATATTTGACGTCAACTGTATAAGCTAATGTCAGCTAGCACATGTAGTAGTCAAGATGTGGCTGATGAGAGAATGGTTTTACATGATCCTTTACTCACCCTCTCTCCTACCTCTGTCGTCATATGATGCCTCTGTCTCTCTCTCTCTCTCTCTCTCTCTCTCTCTGCCTCTCTTTCTGTCTGATCTCAATCTCCAATTTCTCTTTCTCCTTTCACTCTCTGTCCCTGTTCCACAATTTCTTTCCTCTCTCTCTCTCTCTCTCTCTCTCTCTCTCTCTCTCTCTCTCTCTCTCTCTCTCTCTTTCTCTCTCTCTCTGGGGTGTACTCTATCCCTCAGCTCTGTGTGTGGTGCAGTATAAAGTTGCTGTGTTGTGTTCCCAGGTCAACAGCATGCACAGAGACTGCTACATCTTTAAATGTAGGAACTGTTAGCGTCTGTTCAGTCTTCATGAGTTCCTGCTCACTGCACAGAGAATACACACACACACGTCTGCACGCACACACACACACACACACACACAGGTTTATGAGTCCCTGGTCAGCCTGTAGAGAATGCAGGAGGCTGCACTAGAGTCCTCTTTAATGGTATGGTTAACATGAACAGCAGAATATGGGGACAAAAGCTGCACAGAATCTACAGCCAGTGTGTTTGTGTAATTGTGTGAGTTGGGCGGATAAAATCTGTATATGTATGTGTGTGTAGTTGTGTGACTTGGTGTCATACATCATACTCTGATTCCCTCAACCCCCTGGCGGGGGAAATCTGTCTGTCCCTTTGGGGGGTGTCATCACTATGAGAGACACCTGGCACTGATTTGGTTAGCGCCAGGAGTGATGTGTGTGTGTGCCAGGGGGTTTACAGAGAGGACAGGACTGAGGACACCACCTGAGATCACGGGACATCCACACACACACAAACACACAAACTACAAACACTCTCTCTTCCCAGGTATGGGCTTCATGTGTGTCGATGCCCTTTGCTCAGTTGACTGTAATGTAATAACAATCAGAAAAGTAAAATACTGACACTAGTACCTTCGCTGCCATTCTCCAAATGCTACTGTGGCCCAGCCTAACACAAACACACACACACACACACACACACACACACACACACACACACACACACACACACACACACACACACACACACACACACACACACACACACACACACACACACTCAGTCCCTGAATGCCTCAGCCATATGGCCTGACTGTGACACCAGGGCTCTGGTGGCAGTCTACGAAAGGGGTGTGTGATGGCAGTCTGGGCTGTGGATGCCTGCACTGTGGGAGTGGGAACAGCAGGGGTATTAGTCACAGCTGTGGAGCTGAGGGGAGTGGCGGAGAAGAGGCAAATTTTAGCCCAGCATGGGGAGCTTTAGTCTGGGATGGGGAGGGTGGCTCAGGAGGTTGAGATGGAACATGCACAAACATTAAGCTTGTCACCCGTCATACAAGTCGATATTCGACGTCTATCCATGTCTACGGGACGTCGGGGGATGACGTGGAAACTGTCCACTAGGGGAAACAGTGAACATGTTTCCTTCAAATAGGTCGTTCTGTACCTTGTCACACCACCCTGGATTACTGACCTCTGCCTGCCGTTCTGTACCTTTCGGACTCTTCTCTGGATTACTGACCTCTGTCTTCCCTTGACCTGTCATTTGCCTGCCCCCCCTATTTTTGTAATAAACTTTTGTTACTTCAAAACTGTCTGCATCCGGGTTTTCTCCTGAGCCTTGACAGCTAGTGCATTACACATGGGGATGGTGGATGGGTGTATGCATGCCTCAGGTTACAAAGGTTGCATGTTCAAATCCAGTGATAGAAAGTTATGCTTGTTTTAAGCCTATCCCTAACCTAACCCTTACGTTAACCATTCAGAGTTACTGCCTAACCTTAACCATGGAAAGATACAGAGTAGTAACCAAACACTTCAATTTGACGTTTGAGAAACATGAATTAACGTCTAATTCTGGGGTGAGACTGTGAGAGCTTGATGTACACATACATACACACACAAATATAGTTTTTCTGTGTGTGTACAGTGGACCAAATTTGTGTGTGTGTGTCGGTGTATACTTGTGTGTGAATATATATACACTGCTCAAAAAAATAAAGGGAACACTTAAACAACACAATGTAACTCCAAGTCAATCACACTTCTGTGAAATCAAACTGTCCACTTAGGAAGTAACACTGATTGACAATAAATGTCACATGCTGTTGTGAAAATGGAATAGACAACAGGTGGAAATTATAGGCAATTAGCAAGACACCCCCAATAAAGGAGTGGTTCTGCAGGTGGGGACCACAGACCACTTCTCAGTTCCAATGCTTCCTGGCTGATGTTTTGGTCACTTTTGAATGCTAGTGGTGCTTTCACTCTAGTGGTAGCATGAGACGGAGTCTACAACCCACACAAGTGGCTCAGGTAGTGCAGCTCATCCAGGATGGCACATCAATGCGAGCTGTGGCAAGAAGGTTTGCTGTGTCTGTCAGCGTAGTGTCCAGAGCATGGAGGCGCTACCAGGAGACAGGCCAGTACATCAGGAGACGTGGAGGAGGCCGTAGGAGGGCAACAACCCAGCAGCAGGACCGCTACCTCCGCCTTTGTGCAAGGAGGAGCAGGAGAATCACTGCCAGAGCCCTGCAAAATGACCTCCAGCGACCACAAATGTGCATGTGTCTGCTCAAACGGTCAGAAACAGACTCCATGAGGGTGGTATGAGTGCCCGACGTCCACAGGTGGGGGTTGTGCTTACAGCCCAACACCGTGCAGGACGTTTGGCATTTGCCAGAGAACACCAAGATTGGCAAATTCACCACTGTCGCCCTGTGCTCTTCACAGATGAAAGCAGGTTCACACTGAGCACGTGACAGACGTGACAGAGTCTGGAGACGCCGTGGAGAACGATCTGCTGCCTGCAACATCCTCCAGCATGACCGGTTTGTTGGTGGGTCAGTCATGGTGTGGGATGGCATTTCTTTGGGGGGCCGCACAGCCCTCTATGTGCTCGCCAGAGGTAGCCTGACTGCCATTAGGTACGGAGATGAGATCCTCAGACCCCTTGTGAGACCATATGCTGGTGCGGTTGGCCCTGGGTTCCTCCTAATGCAAGACAATGCTAGACCTCATGTGGCTGGAGTGTGTCAGCAGTTCCTGCAAGAGGAAGGCATTGATGCTATGGACTGGCCCACCCGTTCCCCAGACCTGAATCCAATTGAGCACATCTGGGACATCATGTCTCGCTCCATCCACCAACGCCACGTTGCACCACAGACTGTCCAGGAGTTGGCGGATGCTTTAGTCCAGGTCTGGGAGGAGATCCCTCAGGAGACCATCTGCCACCTCATCAGGAGCATGCCCAGGCGTTGTAGGGAGGTCATACAGGCACGTGAGGCCACACACACTACTGAGCCTCATTTTGACTTGTTTTAAGGACATTACATCAAAGTTGGATCAGCCTGTAGTGTGGTTTTTTCTCTTTAGTTTTGAGTGTGACTCCAAATCCAGACCTCCATGGGTTGATAAATTGGATTTCCATTGATTCTTTTTGTGTGATTTTGTTGTTAGCACATTCAACTATGTAAAGAAAAAAGTATTTAATAAGATTATTTCTTTCATTCAGATTTAGGATGTGTTGTTTAAGTGTTCCCTTTATTTTTTGAGCAGTATATATAAAATGTGTGTGTGTGCGTCTTCGGAAAGTATTCAGACCCCTTGACTTTTCCACATTTTGTTACAGCCTTATTCTAAAATGGTTAAATATTTAACAAAATTCTAAACAGAATACCCCCTAAATGACAAAGCAAAACAGTTGATTGGACATGATTTGGAAAGGCACACACCTGTCTATGTAAGATCCCACAGTTGACAGTGCATGTCAGAGCAAAAACAAAGCCATGAGGTTGAAGGAATTGTCCGTAGAGCTCCGAGAGAGGATTGTGTCAAGGCACAGATCTGGGGAAGGGTACCAAAAAATATCTGCAGCATTGAAGGTCCACAAGAACACAGTGGCCTCCATCATTCTAAAATGGAAGAAGTTTGGAACCACCTAGACTCTTCCTAGAGCTGGCCACCCGGGCAAACTGAGCAATCGGGGGAGAAGGGCCTTGGTCAGGGAGGTGACCAAGAACCCGATGGTCACTCTGACAAAGCTCTAGAGTTCCTCTGTGAAGATGAGAGAACCTTCCAGAAGGAGAACCATCTCTGTAGCACTCCACCAATCAGGCCATTATGGTGGTGGCCAGACGGAAGCTATTCCTCCGTAAAATGCATATGACAGCCTGCTTGGAGTTTGCCAAAAGGCACCTAAAGACTCTCAGACCATGAGAAATGAGATTCTATGGTCTGATCAAACCAAGATTGAACTGTTTGACCTGAATGCCAAGCTTCATGTCTGGAGGAAACGTGGCACCATCCCTACGGTGAAGCATGGTGGTGGGAGCATCATGGTGTGGGGATGTTTTCCAACGCACTACCCTCTGTAGCTTCTTACGGTCTGATGCCCAGCAGTTGCCATACCAGGCGGTGATGCAACCGGTCAAGATGCTCACGATGGTGCAACTGTAGAACTTTTGGAGTATCTGGGGACCCATGCCAAATCTTTTCAGTCTCCTGCGGGGATAAAGGTGTTGTTCAGCCCTCTTCACGACCGTCTTGGTCTGTTTGGAACATGATAGTTTGTTGGTGATATAGACACCAAGGAACTTAACTCTCGACCCGCTCCACTTCAGCCTCGTCTATGTTAATGGGGGCCTGTTCGGCCCTCCTTTTCCTGTAGTCCACGATCAGCTCCTTTGTCTTGCTCACATTGAGGGAGAGGAGGTTGTCCTGGCACCACACTGCCAGGTCTCCTACTTTCCCCCTACAGGCTGTTTCATCATTGTCGGTGATCAGGCCTACCACTTTTTTTGTGTCGTCAGCAAACTTAATTATGGTGTTAGAGTTGTGCTTGGCCACGCAATCATGGGTGAACAGGGAATACAGGAGGGGACTAAGTGGTCCCGTGTGGCTCAGTTGGTAGAGCATGGTGTTTGCAACGCCAGGGTTGTGGGTTTGATTCCCACGGGGGACCAGTATGAAAAAAAGAAGATATATTTTTTTTAAATGTATTTAATGTATGCATTCACTACTGTAAGTCGCTCTGGATAAGAGCGTCTGCTAAATGACTAAAATGTAAATTGTAAAAAAAAATGTAAGGGACTGGGAGACTAGTCAGGATCGAGGCAAAGATGAACGGAGCAAAATGCAGAGAGATCCTTGATTAAAACCTGCTCCAGACCGCTCAGGGCTTCAGACTTGGGTGAAGGTTCACCTGCCAACAGGACAACAACCCTAAGTACACAGCCAAGACAATGCAGGAGTGGCTTCGGGACAAGTCTCTGAATATTCTTGAGTGGCCCAGCCAGAGTCCGAACTTGAACCAGATCGATTATCTCTGGAGAGACCTGAAAATAGCTGTGCAACAACACTCCCCATCCAAACTGACCGAGCTTAAGAGGATCTGCAGAGAAGAATGGGAGAAACTCCCCAAATACAGGTGTGTCAAGCTTGAAGCGTCATACCCAGGAAGACTCTGTGCTGTAATTTCTTTCAAAGGTGCTTCAACAAAGTACTGAGTAAACTGTTTGATTACTTACTATGTTAATGTGATATTGCATTTAAAAAAATTTCTAAATTAGCAAAATGTCTAACAACCTGTTTTTGCTATGTCATTATGGGTTATTGTGTGTAGATTGATGTGGGAACAAAACAATTTAATACATTTTAGAACAAGGCTGTAACGTAACAAAATGTGGAAACAGTCAAGGGGTCTGAAAACATTCCGAAGGCACTGTATATATAGTATATATACACTACATCACCAAAAGTATGTGGTCACCTGCTCATCCTCATTCCAAAATCATGGGCATTAAAATGGAGTTGGTCCCCACTTTGCTGCTATAACTGCCTCCACTCTTCTGGGAAGGCTTTTCACTAGATGATGGAACATTGCGGCAGGGATTTGCTTCCATTCAGCCACAAGAGCATTAGTGAGGTTGGGCACTGATGTGCATTTAGGCCTGTCTCGCAGTCGGCTTTCCAGTTTATCCCAAAGGTGTTCGATCGGGTTGAGGTCAGGGCTCTGTGCAGGCCGGTCAAGTTCTTCCACACCAATCTTGGCAAACCATTTCTGTATGGACCTCGCTTTGTACACGGGGGCATTGTCATGCTTAAACAGGAAAGAGCCTTCAACCAACTGTTGCCACAAAGTTGGAAGCACAGAATTGTCTAGAATGTCATTGTATGCTGTAGCGTTAAGATTTCCCTTTAAGGGAACTAAGGGGTTTAGACGAACCACGAAAAACAACCCCATACCAGTATTCCTCCTCCACCAAACTTTACAGTTACTATGCATTCAGGTAGGTAGCCTTCTCCTGGCATGATTCGTCCGTCGGACTGCCAGATGGTGAAGCATGATTCATCACTCCAGAGAAATGCTCCAGAGTCCAACGGCAGTGAACTTTACACCACTCCAGCCGAAGCTTGGCATTGCGCATGGTGATCTTAGACTCAGCCATGGAAACCCATTTCATGAAGCTCCAGACGAACAGTTCTTGTGCTGGCGTTGCTTCCAGAGGCAGTTTGGAACTCGGTAGTGAGTGTTGCAACCGAGGACAGGCAATTTTTACTCACTTCAGCACTCGGCGGTAATGATAACTTCATCCCAGCGCCAAGCAGAGCATCTGAGAGTAGCAGCTCCAAGCAGAGAGGTGGAGGAGCTATCCAGGCAGGATTAGCGCTCGCTCCCCCAGCCCAGCCCAGATCTATCGACAACTAACACACAATCAATGGCTGCTCAGCCTAGGCTTTAGCTAATGGATTGCTAATCACTAATGAAGTAAACAAACTAATGGGCCTTTCATTTGTACAACACAACAAGCTCTCAAAGTTTCTAATCAGAATTAGACGTTCATCCACGATTTTCAAATGTCAAATTTCAAAGTTGTTCCAAATGTGAAATTTCAAATTATTTAAGTTTAGGTTTAAGCGTTAACTCAGAATTTTTAAAGTTAGAGTTAAGTTCAGGCATTTTACTCCGAATTCTTAAGGTTAGGCATTAACTCAGAATGGTTAAGGTAATGGTTAAGGTTTGGTACACAGTCGTGGCCAAAAGTTTTGAGAATGACACAAATATTAATTTTCACAAAGTTTGCTGCTTCAGTGTCTTTAGATATTTTTGTCAGATGTTACTATGGAATACTGAAGTATAATTACAAGCATTTCATAAGTGTCAAATGCTTTTATTGACAATTTGTTGATGCAGAGTCAATATTTGCAGTGTTGACCATTCTTTTTCAAGACCTCTGCAATCTGCTCTGGCATGCTGTCACATCCTGACTGATGGCAGCCCATTCTTGCATAATCAATGCTTGGAATTTGTCAGAATTTGTGGGTTTTTGTTTGTCCACCTGCCTCTTGAGGATTGACCACAAGTTCTCAATGGGATTAAGGTCTGGGGAGTTTCCTGGCCATGGACCCAAAATATCTATGTTTTGTTCCCCGAGCCACTTAGTTATCACTTTTGCCTTATGGCAAGGTGCTCCATCATGCTGGAAAAGGCATTGTTCATCACCAAACTGTTCCTGGATGGTTGGGAGAAGTTGCTCTCAGAGGATGTGTTGGTACCATTCTTTATTCATGGCTGTGTTCTTAGGCAAAATTGTGAGTGAGCCCACTCCCTTGGCTGAGGAGCAACCCCACACATGAATGGTCTCAGGATGCTTTACTGTTGGCATGACACAGGACTGATGGTAGCGCTCACCTTGTCTTCTCTGGACAAGCTTTTATCCGGATGCCCCAAACAATCGGAAAGGGGATTCATCAGAGAAAATGACTTTACCCCAGTCCTCAGCAGTCCAATACCTGTACTTTTTGCAGAATATCAGTCTGTCCCTGATATTTTTCCTGGAGAGAAGTGGCTTCTTTGCTGCCCTTCATGACTCCAGGCCATCCTCCAAAAGTCTTCCCCTCACTCTGCATGCAAATGCACTCACACCTGCCTGCTGCCATTCCTGAGCAAGCTCTGTACTGGTGGTGCCCCGATCCCGCAGCTGAATCAGATGGTATTGCGCCGTCGCAACCTTCGCACTCTCTCTCCTGCTACTCTCTCCTCTTCCATCCTATCATCTCTTCCCTCTGCTCAATCCTTCTCCAACCAATCTCCTGATTCTGCCTCCTCAACCCTCCTCTCCTCCCTTTCTGCATCCTTTGACTCTCTATGTCCCTTATCCTCCCGGCCGGCTTGGTCCTCCCCTCCTGCTCCGTGGCTTGATGACTCATTGCGAGCTCACAGAACTGGGCTCCTGGCAGCCGAGCGGAAATGGAGGAAAACTAGCCTCCCTGCGGACCTGGCATCTTTTCACTCCCTCCTCTCCACATTTTCTTCCTCTGTTTCTGCTGCTAAAGCCACTTTCTACCACTCTAAATTCCAAGCATCTGCCTCTAACCCTAGGAAGCTCTTTACCACCTTTTCCTCCCTCCTGAATCCCCCCCCCCCCCCTCCCTCTCTGCGGATGACTTTGTCAACCATTTTGAAAAGAAGGTTGAGGTCATCCGATCCTCGTTTGTTAAGTCAAACGACCACCGCTGGTCCTGCTCACATTGCCCTACCCTATGCTTTGACCTCTTTCTCCCCTCTTGGCCAGCTCTCTTGCTATCTCTCTCAGAATGACCTTCTTGATCCAAATCAGTCAGGTTTCAAGACTGGTCATTCACCTGAGACTGCTCTTCTCTGTGTCACAGAGGCTCTCCGCACTGCTAAAGCTAACTCTCTCTCCTCTGCTCTCATCCTTCTAGACCTATCTGCTGCCTTTGATACTGTGAACCATCAGATCCTCCTCTCCACCCTCTCCGAGTTGGGCATCTCTGGTGCGGCTCACTCTTGGATTGCGTCCTACCTGACAGGTCGCTCCTACCAGGTGGCGTGGCGAGAATCCGTCTCCGCACCACGTGCTCTCACCACTGGTGTCCCCCAGGGCTCAGTTCTAGGCCCTCTCCTATTCTCGCTATACACCAAGTCACTCGGCTCTGTCATATCCTCACATGGTTTCTCCTATCATTGCTACGCAGACGACACACAATTAATCTTCTCCTTTCCCCCTTCTGATAACCAGGTGGCGAATCGCATCTCTGCATGTCTGGCAGACATATCAGTGTGAATGACGGATCACCACCTCAAGCTGAACCTCGGCAAGACGGAGCTGCTCTTCCTCCCGGGGAAGGACTGCCCGTTCCATGATCTCGCCAGCACTTGTCATCTCCCGTCTGGATTACTGCAACTCCCTGTTGGCGGGGCTCCCTTCCTGTGCTATTAAACCCCTACAACTCATCCAGAATGCCGCAGCCCGTCTGGTGTTCAACCTTCCCAAGTTCTCTCACGTCACCCCGCTCCTTCGCACACTCCACTGGCTTCCAGTTGAAGCTCGCATCTGCTACAAGACCATGGTGCTTGCCTACGGAGCTGTGAGGGGAACGGCACCTCCGTACCTTCAGGCTCTGATCAGGCCCTACACCCAAACAAGGGCACTGCGTTCATCCACCTCTGGCCTGCTCACCTCCCTACCTCTGCGGAAGCACAGTTCCCGCTCAGCCCAGTCAAAACTGTTCGCTGCTCTGGCACCCCAATGGTGGAAAAAGCTCACTCACGACGCCAGGACAGCGGAGTCAATCACCACCTTCCGGAGACACCTGAAACCCCACCTCTTTAACCTGTTAGGGCTAGGGGGCAGCATTTGCACGTCTGGATAAAAAAAATGTACCCGATTTAATCTGGTTACTAATCCTACCCAGTAACTAGAATATGCATATACTTATTATATATGGATAGAAAACACTCTAAAGTTTCTAAAACTGTTTGAATGGTGTCTGTGAGTATAACAGAACTCATTTGGCAGGCAAAACCCTGAGACATTTTCTGACAGGAAGTGGATACCTGATGTGTTGTATTGACTTTAAACCTATCCCATTGAAAAACACAGGGGCTGAGGAATATTTTGGCACTTCCTATTGCTTCCACTAGATGTCACCAGCCTTTACAAAGTGTTTTGAGTCTTCTGGAGGGAGATCTGACCGAACAAGAGCCATGGAACGATGATGTCCCATTAGACACCTGGCGCGCGAGTTCATGTTGGGTACCCTCGTTCCAATACGTTATAAAAGAGTATGCATTCGTCCACCTTGAATATTATTCATGTTCTGGTTAAAAAAGGCCCTAATGATTTATGCTATACAACGTTTGACATGTTTGAACGAACGGAAATATATTTTTTCCCCTCGTTCATGACGAGAAGTCCGGCTGGCTTAGATCATGTGCTAACAAGACGGAGATTTTTGGACATAAATGATGAGCTTTTTTGAACAAAACTACATTCGTTATGGACCTGTGATACCTGGAAGTGACATCTGATGAAGAGAATCAAAGGTAATGGATTATTTACATAGTATTTTCGATTTTAGATCTCCCCAACATGACGTCTAGTCTGTATCGCAACGCGTATTTTTCTGGGCGCAGTGCTCAGATTATTGCAAAGTGTGATTTCCCAGTAAGGTTATTTTTAAATCTGGCAAGTTGATTGCGTTCAAGAGATGTAAATCTATAATTCTTTAAATGACAATATAATATTTTACCAATGTTTTCTAATTTTAATTATTTAATTTGTGACGCTGACTTGACTGCCGGTTATTGGAGGGAAACGATTTCCTCAACATCAATGCCATAGTAAAACGCTGTTTTTGGATATAAATATGAACTTGATAGAACTAAAAATGCATGCATTGTCTAACATAATGTCCTAGGAGTGTCATCTGATGGAGATTGTAAAAGGTTAGTGCATCATTTTAGCTGGTTTTATGGTTTTGGTGACCCTGTCTTTGACTTGACAAAACATTACACACAACTCTTGTAAATGTACTGTCCTAACATACTCTAAATTTATGCTTTCGCCGTAAAAACTTTTTGAAATCGTAAAACGTGGTTAGATTAAGGAGATGTTTATCTTTCAAATGGTGTAAAATAGTTGTATTTTTGAAAAATTTGAATTTTGACATTTATTTGGATTCAAATTTGCCGCTCTTGAAATGCACCTGCTGTTGATGGAGTGCACCACGGGTGGCACGCTAGCGTCCCACCTAGCCCATAGAGGTTAAGGAATACCTGGGATAGTATTAAATAATCCTTCTAACCCTCCCCCCCCACCCTCCCCCCCAAAAAAGATATAGATGTACTATTGTGAAGGGGTTGTTCCACTGGATATCATAAAGTGAATGCACCAATTTGTAAGTCGCTCTGGATAAGAGCGTCTGCTAAATGACGTATATGTAAATGTAAATGAATCAACTTTAGGAGACGGTCCTGGCGCTTGCTGGACTTTCTTGGGCGCCCTGAAGCCTTCTTCACAACAATTGAACCGCTCTCCTTGAAGTTCTTGATGATCTGATAAATGGTTGATTTAGGTGCAATCTTACTGGCAGCAATATCCTTGCCTGTGAAGTCCTTTTTGTGCAAAGCAATAATGACGGCACGTGTTTCCTTGCATGTAACCGTGATTGACAGAGGAAGAACAATGATCCCAAGCGCCACCCCCCTTTTGAAGCTTCCAGTCATTTATTCGAACTCAATCAGCATGACAGAGTGATCTCCAGCCTTGTCCTCGTCAACACTCACACCTGTGTTAACGAGAGAATCATTGACATGATGTCAGCTGGTCCTTTTGTGGCAGGGATGAAACGCAGTGGAAATTGTTTTTTTTGTGATTCAGTTCATTTGCATGGCAGAGAGGGACTTTGCAATTAATTGTAATTCATCTGATCACTCTTCATAACATTCTGGAGTATACGCAAATTGCCATCATACAAACTGAGGCAGCAGACTTTGTGAAAATTAATATTCATGTCATTCTCAAAACGTTTGGCCATGACTGTGGACTTAAAACAAAAATATCAAAACCATATTTCCAGCACTTTATTCAAACATGCAACCTTTGGAACCAGAGCCAGATGCTTATTCTTTTGTACAGCCGCCATTGCCATCCACAATGTCCTGAAAAAACGAAACCTTCTTGAAGGTAACGTCGCTCACTGTTGCCCCTAGTGGCCTGTTTCCACATCGTCTCCAGACGTCCTAAGACATGGATGGACGTCGAATACTGACTTGTATCACGGCTGACCTGTAATGGACAACACTCATGTCTCAACCATAATGAGGTTAATTAGCAGTTTCCTATGTTTGTATCTATATACAGTTTGTTAGGCTTTTAACTTTAACTTTTATTTTAGTTTTTGGTGTTCATGTAGTTTCTTTGACTTCAAAGTAAGTTTGTTTGTTTTTTAAGGTTTTAACAATATATTTTGGAACCAGAGTTTAGATTTTTCTTAAATGATGAAGCAATATGTATATATTTTTATAATAACGTTAATAATTGTGACGATACTGTCATGGAGACGTCTCACATCACACTGTCTGTCAGCCTGATGCCATCTGTTCATCCTGTTCTCACACACACACACGCACGCATTCACACACACACATTTTATTTTCCTTTTCATAAAGATATCAACTTAAAACCTTTTCACCTCAATCAGTCACTAGCTTCAAATCAAGGCTATCCTGAAAGCTTCATAACGTTATTCTCACTCACATCTTAGTGATCAAATGTGTTTTGATGGACCAATCTGCCAAGCACAGGTGTGTGTGTGAGTGTGTGTGTGTGTGTGTGTGTACTTGTGTGTTTGTGTTTGTATGTGTATGTTTTGATTTGTTAGTTTCCTGAAGGTTTCTGGAGTGTTGAATCGCAGCCTACTAATTATCTATAGGCTATGTTTCAACTTGTCAATGTGTCAAAAGCTCTGACGAAGGCCGTGAGGCCAGTACGTAAAACTTATTAAAGAGCAGTTCCTTATTTTTTCTCATTTTATTCAACTTGTCAATGTAAAATTATTTTCTAAGTTAAATTAAGGTATTCCACCTCCGCATTAATTCACATAGAACTAGCCCATTTCACTGTTACGGACAATTTATGTTTGATGCTTAACTGAGCCGGACAAATGTCTCTCTTCGACGAGAGCCCATGCACTTCCCCAGATCAAGTATGAAGACATTTGCTCATCTCCAGTCAGAACAGAACCTGCACAAATTTGTTCCCCCTGGCACATTTTCCGGCATTTTCCCCCTGGCACATTGCCTTCATTGTTGTTTTCCTTACTAATAATAACTTTGGACATGTGTGTGTTCCTATCAAAGTAGGTGCCTTATTACGTTATCATTATAGTTTCTGTATATCGTGTTGTCGTTTCTACTGTAGCGTACTGTATGTATGTATGAAGCATAATGTATTTACTGTTTTATTCACATTTTACATAATGTTTACAAATCATGAATTCCGATTCTTGCATAGATTGTAATGGACACATATTATGTGTGTGAAATACTTTTTGGAAGGTTATACTGATTATGATGAGCCAGTGATAAGCTAAATGTCAGCTATGTGTGGCGCCGTGTTTGTTGACATCCTACACTGCATTCTGGTTGTCATGTAAACAGCTGTATAAACAAGGTGAAGGGATGGTTCACTCGACTGACTTAGATTGCAATTATCGTTACTCAGGGTTAACAGCTCAGACCCCCCTTTCCAGGGTTTTTATTTTTATTTAACTTGTTAACTTCTCCTGTGTTTTCCCCCCATTTATTGATAAATGCCCCATCATAGTAATATATCCTGCATCATGTACTTTCCCCCAATTCTACCCCCCATGGACTTGAAATCCCCACAAATGAAATTAACCCCCTCACAAATCCCCCTAAAATGGTTTCACCCGAATCTGGCTACCCTGTTTAGCTTTCACGTTACGGTTAAGCTAGGCAGTAGGCTTGTATTTGGGGTGATGATCTATTAGGCGATTGTCAAAAACTGTAAATGACATGTTAAGTCATGTGCTCTGATTCTTGTAAATACTGCAACAAGTACATTGAAGATATGTAATATCTTGAAAAGTGGTCAAACTTTTCGGGCAATGGGCGTAACCATCTTTGACTTTGTTTATTTGTGTCTTATAGTGAATGGCATTCTGGGATTAGGGAGTTGTCACTGGTCAAACATAAACAAACATGGCTGCCATCATAAAGAATTTTGCTGCTTATTTGTATTTGTATTTATTACGGACCCCACTCTTCCTGGGGTCCAAACAGATTAAAGCATATATTACATATAAAACAAAAGATAAAACAGTACATCATATTACATTATTACACCACTACATATCTACAATACAAAATCTATAATACCACCATACAGTAATATTACAATGTATGCATATGCGTGTGTCTGTACATTTGTGTGTATCTCTTCACAGTCCCCTCTGTTCCATAAGGTGTATTTTTTACCTGTTTTTTAAATCTGATTCCACTGCTTGCGTCAGTTACCTGTGCGCCAGTTACCTGTGCACCTCCAATAGTCTGTTCTGGACTTGGGGATTGTGAAGAGACCTCTGGTGGCATGTCTTGTGGGGTATGCATGGGTGTCCTAGCTGTGTGCTAGTAGTTTAAAAAGACAGCTCGGTACATTCAGCTTGTCAAAACTTCTTACAAATACAAGTAGTGATGAGGTCAATCTCTCTTCCACTTTGAGCCATGAGAGATTGACATGCATATTAATGTTAGGTCTCTGTGTACTTTTAAGGGCCAGCCGTGCTGCCCTGTTCTGAGCCAACTGCAATGTTCCTAAGTCCGTCTTTGCGGCATCTGATCACATTACTGAACAGTAGTCTAGGTGCGACAAAACTAGGGCCTTTAGAACCTGCCTTGTTGATAGTGTTGTTAAGAAGGCAGTACAGCGCTTTATTATAGACATACTTCTCCACATCTTAGCTACTGACGTATCAATATGTTTTGACCATGACAGTTTACTCCAAGCAGTTTAGTCACCTCAACTTGCTCAATTTCCAAATTATTCATTAGGAGATGTAGTTGAGGTTTAGGGTTTAGTGAATGATTTGTCCCAAATACAATGCTTTTAATTTTGGAAATATTTAGGACTAACTTATTCCTTGGTACTCATTCTGAAACGAATTGCTGCTCTTTGTTAAGTGTTGCAGTAATTTCAGTTGCTGTAGTAGCTGACGTGTATAGTGTTGAGTCATCTGCATTTATAGACACACTGGCTTTACTCAAAGCCAGTGACATGTCGTTAGTAAAGATTGAAAAAGTAAAGGGCCTAAACAGCTACCTCTGTGTTCTGTTAAACAAGTAACTGTTTATCCACAATATAGCTTAGCTGACACACATCTCTTTTCTAAACAATATTACATTTCTCCCTTGTGCTCACCAGAGATGTGGTACATTATAAACACGTCTAGCTGTTACGTCACATGTTTTGTTTTTAGTCAGCACATCCTGTTATTTAGACTGGTTTATGGAATGAGTTTGGCTGTGTTCCGTGTGATGCTTGGATGATGAAGTTCACATTTATCTTTCACAATAAAAGTTGAAATTGAGGAATTAAGTTGGGAAGACCTTTATTTCCCATGAGTACAAAACATTGTTTAGATGCTTTTCAGACAGCACTGGTGTTTGTTGCATCACACCTCTGTTGCTACTGTTCCAATCACATATTTGCGATGGTAACCTGCAGGGAATACAAATATGTGATCATACGTGTTATCTTAACCCTAAACTTAACCCTAGCCCTAACCTTATCCCTTACCCTAAACCTTATTCTAAACCTAACCCTAACCATAACCTTATCCTTTACCCTAAACCTTATTCTAAACCTAACCCTACCCGTAACTTATCCCTTACCCTAAACCTTATTCTAAACCTAACCTAACCGTAACCTTATCCCTTACCCTAAACCTTATTCTAAACCTAACCCTAACTGTAACCTTATCCCTTACCCTAAACCTTATTCTAAACCTAGCCCTAACCCTAACCTTATCCCTTACCCTAAACCTTATTCTAAACCTAACCCTAACCGTAACCTTATCCCTTACCCTAAACCTTATTCTAAACCTAACCCTAACCGTAACCTTATCCCTTACCCTAAACCTTATTCTAAACCTAACCCTAACCGTAACCTTATCCCTTACCCTAAACCTTATTCTAAACCTAACCCTAACTGTAACCTTATCCCTTACCCTAAACCTTATTCTAAACCTAACCCTAACCGTAACCTTATCCCTTACCCTAAACCTTATTATTAACCTACCCCTACCCGTAACCTTATCCCTTACCCTAAACCTTATTCTTAACCTAACCCTAACCGTAACCTTAACAAGCGCCTGCTTATCAACTATCCAGACTATCCAATTAAAGTGTGACCAAGATTTCTAAAATATTTGATCTTCTTGTTGTGGTGGCTTACCCAGACAGCCTGTCAGTCTGGTCACTATAATCTACCCTCTCCTCTCTTTTCCTATCCTATCCTCTCCTGCCACTGATACACACATAACTATAGACCGCTTTCTGTGTTTGCAAACATTGCAGCATGAGGGTGATGCGTGGCAGAACAAGGGGGAGTTGTTATAGAACGCCAGCAAAAAAAGACTATTTACATGTTGTGCATTTCACACTACCTTTGGATTATAATTAGATTTTAAGGCTTGTGAATGTCCTTCTTAATATGATTGTGTCATCATCGCAAATCAACTGCATTATAATTAAAAAACACTACCTTCAACCAGTAAAATGCCTCTTTGGCTAGCTTTTGCTACAGCCTATGTCAACGAGCGTTAGCGTTCTAGCTAACAACTGCTGCATCTAAAATTGTTATTTTGCAAAGATCACAACCAAATATAATCTTAGCGACTGTTCAAGCAGGAATCAAAACATCCCTGTAAGCGTACGAGAACCACAAAAAGTTATTTTGTTAAAAAGTAATACAAATTTTAATCTAGTCTGTGTTGAATGGGCGCAGATGGAGATGGCTTTCCTACTGCCGTCGAAAGTCACAAGCATCTGTGTATGAAGTCAATGTGTCGTGTAATGTTTTCACAGTACTGGGCTCAACTACATGCTGTTTGGAGTGAGAAATCAGTATGGATATTGACGGCTCGATCGCTCTCTCTCATACCCACACACATGTGGAAGAATGTACGTGCGCACACAGGCATGCGCACACACACACACACACACACACACACACACACACACACACACACACACACACACACACACACACACACACACACACACACACACACACACACACACACACACACACACACACACATAGGCACACACACAAACACACAAGTCCACATTCTCTCTGTGGTGTTGCCTGGACTGCGTATGAACAGCAGATGTGTCAGTAAGTGACAGGTTGACAGCCGAGCTCCCAGCACTTTGTCCACTGTCATCTCATCAAACCTGCTGGCGCTACGGCTATCCCTCTCTACTCTGGCTACTGGTGTGTGTGTGTGTTTTTCTGTGTGTCTCAGTGTCTGTGTGTGCACATGTGTGCGTGTGTGTAGATATCAACAGTACCACAAAACCTTCGTTGGTTTATCTACTGACCTATCAGAACACAGCAGTACTTCCTATTTAATCCAGTTCAATGTCATTTCCTGCTAACCTCATTAGCATGTCAAACAACACACACACACGTGGCATTACATCACACCATCATTACCGTGAGCATAATTAATGACTTGAAGATCTCATGCTGAAGACTAGAATAAATTTGAGACAAAACATACACAGGGAAGATAGCCACCTATTCTCAGGGAAGATAGCCACCTATTCTCTCCCTAGCTTACTGAGACAAAACATAGCCACTTCACAGTGAGCAATTTAACCAGACCAGATAATAGGCCCAAATAAAATGTGACTTTCCCCCTTGAAGACTAGAGTCTGGAAGTTTTGACAATACGCTGTGAGATGGATAGCAGAAACAGGCCTGTAACAGGATTGGAAAGCATACAGATGCACTGTAGGGTGTCCCTGATCCATTATATCATTCTATTGTTCTACAATTCTACAATTCCATAATTCTATAGTTCTAATACTACAATCCTGCAATTCTATAATTCTATAGTTCTATAATCCTGGTGTGAAGTTTCTGATGGAAGTATTGTTTCTCTGTGTCACAGACAGAGGAAGGGTCAGGGTTGTATTCTCCCAACACACAACCAATCACACAAGAGCTTACTGAAAGCTGCTCTCTGGAGAGTGAATGAGGCGGGGAGAGAGGGTGACATTAAGAAATTGTCTTTTTCCAAGAGGCTAAGACGGAATCCACGTCTGTTTCAGGCGATGGTTCATTTTCTCCTCTCTAACTTTGGGAGTCTTTCTGGGGTTGATAACTGGAGAGCTGAAGACTGGTAATAACCGAACGCAAACAAGGAGCAGAGCAGGAGTAAGACAAAAAAGACATTAGCTCCATCGGTGACCTCTCTCTCTCTATCCCACAAAGACACATTCTCACTGTCCTTCACACACACACTAAGGAAGATTCAATTGGACATATTGTCTGGGTATTACATCAACATCTTCCCAAGTCTACTGATTTTCTCAAGGTCAGGAGAGGTCCAGAACTAGCAGAGGGCATAGTCACACACACACACACACACACACAAACACACACACACACACACACACACACACACACACACACACACACACACACACACACACACACACACACACACACACACACACAAAATCTCAACGGAAGTTGTAAAATGAACGTTTTGAAAATAAATGCTGGTGAAGTATTGTGCGTAATACAGTCATGTGAAGCTAACAACACCACAGTGAGAGGACACACGGCCAATATGGCTGCCCTGTCATTACTAGCGAAGGGCAGTCCTGCTAATTCGCTCCTTCTCATTATGAAATTATTTATGCACACAGTGTCAGCTGTGTAAAGCATTACATGGCTTGGCCTGCCGTTAATGCACCTGCTAATTCAATGGCTGAGACAGGAGAAGGGGAGAGAAGGGTAGGGGAGGAGAGAAGGAGAAGGGAGGGTAGTGGAGGGGAGGGGAGAAGGAAGGGTAGGAGAGGGGGGAGGGGGAGAGGGGATGAGAGGGGAGAGAAATCAGTACTGTAAGTAAACACTGTCACAGTTGTGGAATCTTTTGCATAGGAAGAGTTTCATTAATGTGCTACGCTAGCTACAGTACGTATTATGCAGCACATTCGGGAAGTATTTTGTTGAAGCACCTTTGGCAGTGATTACAGCCTTGAGTATTCTTGGGTATGACGCTACAAGCTTGGCACACGTGTATTTTGGAAGTTTCTACCATTCACTTTTCAGATCCTCTCAAGCTCTGTCAGGTTGGATGGGAAGCGTTGCTGTACAGCTATTTTTAGGTCTCTCCAGAGATGTTCGATCGGATTCAAGTCCGGGGTCTGGATGGGCCACTCAAGGACATTCAGAGACTTGTCCCGAAGCCACTGCGTTGTCTTGGCTGTGTGCTTAGGGTCGTTGTCCTGTTGAAATGTGAACCTACACAAAGTCTGAGGTCCTGAGCGCTCTGGAGAATTTTTTCATCAAGAATCTCTCTGTACTTTGCTCCGTTCATCTTTCTCTCGATCCTGACTAGTCTCCCAGTCCCTGCCGCTGAAAAACATCCCCACAGCATGATGCTGCCACCAAGATGCTTTACCGTAGGGATGGTGCCAGATTTCCTCTAGATGCGACGCTTGGCATTCAGGCCAAACAGTTCAATCTTGGTTTCATCAGACCAGGGAATCTTGTTTCTCATGGTCTGAGAGTCCTTTAGGTGCCTTTTGGCAAATCCCAAGCGGGCTGTCATGTGCCTTTTACTGAGGAGTGGCTTCTGTCTGGCCACTCTAACATAAAGGACAGATTGGTGGAGTGCTGCAGAGATGGTTGTCTTTCTGGAAGGTTCTCCCACCTCCACAGAGGAACTCTGGAGCTCTGTCAGAGACCATCGGGTTCTTGGTCACCTCCCTGACCAAATCCCTTCTCCCCGACTGCTCGGTTTGGCCGGAGGGCCAGCTCAAGGAAGAGTATTGGTGGTTCCAAACTTCTTTCATTTAAGAATGACGGAGGCCACTGTGTTCTTGGGGACCTTCAATGCAGCAGAAATGTTTTGGTACCCTTCCCCTGATCGGTGCTTTGACACAATCCTGTCTCGGAGCTCTACGGACAATTCCTTCGACCTCATAGCTTGGTTTTTGCTGTGACATGCACTGTCAACTGTGGGACCTATATAGACAGGTGTGTGTCTTTACAAATCATGTCCAATCATTTTAATTTACCACAGGTGGACTCAGATCAAGTGGTGGAAACATCTCAGATAGGATCAATGGAAACAGGATGCACCTGAGCTCAATTTGAAGTCTCATAGCAAATGGTCTGAATACATATATACACTGCTCAAAAAAATAAAGGGAACACTAAAATAACACATCCTAGATCTGAATGAATGAAATAATCTTATTAAATACTTTTTTCTTTACATAGTTGAATGTGCTGACAACAAAATCACACAACAATAATCAATGGAAATTCAATTTATCAACCCATGGAGGTCTGGATTTAGAGTCACACTCAAAATTAAAGTGGAAAACCACACTACAGGCTGATCCAACTTTGATGTAATGTCCTTAAAACAAGTCAAAATGAGGCTCAGTAGTGTGTGTGGCCTCCACGTGCCTGTATGACCTCCCTACAACGCCTGGGCATGCTCCTGATGAGGTGGCGGATGGTCTCCTGAGGGATCTCCTCCCAGACCTGGACTAAAGCATCCGCCAACTCCTGGACAGTCTGTGGTGCAACGTGGCGTTGGTGGATGGAGTGAGACATGATGTCCCAGATGTGCTCAATTGGATTCAGGTCTGGGGAACGGGCGGGCCAGTCCATAGCATCAATGCCTTCCTCTTGCAGGAACTGCTGACACACTCCAGCCACATGACGTCTAGCATTGTCTTGCATTAGGAGGAATCCAGGGCCAACCGCACCAGCATATGGTCTCACAAGGGGTCTGAGGATCTCATCTCGGTACCTAATGGCAGTCAGGCTACCTCTGGCGAGCACATGGAGGGCTGTGCGGCCCCCCAAAGAAATGCCACCCCACACCATGACTGATCCACCGCCAAACCGGTCATGCTGGAGGATGTTGCAGGCAGCAGAATGTTCTCCACGGCGTCTCCAGACTCTGTCACGTCTGTCACATGTGCTCAGTGTGAACCTGCTTTCATCTGTGAAGAGCACAGGGCACCAGTGGCGAATTTGCCAATCTTGGTGTTCTCTGGCAAATGCCAAACGTCCTGCACGGTGTTGGGCTGTAACCACACCTGTGGACGTCGGGCCCTCATACCACCCTCATGGAGTCTGTTTCTCACCGTTTGAGCAGACACATGCCCATTTGTGACCTGCTGGAGGTCATTTTGCAGGGCTCTGGCAGTGCTCCTCCTGCTCCTCCTTGCACAAAGGCGGAGGTAGCGGTCCTGCTGCTGGGTTGTTGCCCTCCTACGGCCTCCTCCACGTCTCCTGATGTACTGGCCTGTCTCCTGGTAGCGCCTCCATGCTCTGGACACTACGCTGACAGACACAGCAAACCTTCTTGCCACAGCTCGCATTGATGTGCCATCCTGGATGAGCTGCACTACCTGAGCCACTTGTGTGGGTTGTAGACTCCGTCTCATGCTACCACTAGAGTGAAAGCACCGCCAGCATTCAAAAGTGACCAAAACATCAGCCAGGAAGCATAGGAACTGAGAAGTGGTCTGTGGTCACCACCTACAGAACCCCTCCTTTATTGGGGGTGTCTTGCTAATTGCCTATAATTTCCACCTGTTGTCTATTCCATTCCATTCCAACAGCATGTGAAATGTATTGTCAATCAGTGTTGCTTCCTAAGTGGACAGTTTGATTTCACAGAAGTGTGATTGACTTGGAGTTACATTGTGTTGTTTAAGTGTTCCCTTTATTTTTTTGAGCAGTGTAAATATGGTATTTCAGTTTTTTTTTTTTTTAATGTGCAAATATTTCTAAAACCTGTTTTCACTTTGTCCTTATGGGGTATTGTGTGTAGATTGATGAGGATTTTTTATTTGTATTTTTTATTTTAGAATAAGGCTGCAATGTAACAAAATATGGAAAAAGTCAAGGGGTCTGAATACTTTCTGAATCCATTATTATAGTTTTGGTCATTTGAAAGTTATGTTTCAAGACCTACATTCAGTGTATATTTTTGCATCTAATAATTGATGCAAGCAAATTAAATTAAATTCAGAGTCTTCTCTCTCATGTCTATTGTCTCCCTGGTTTGGTCCTAATGCATCCAAACTGTACTTCTGCTAATGTTTACTACTTTCACATTAATGTATTAATTGTTGTCTCTAATCTGCCTTCATCTGAACTACCCCCATTACAACTAATTCTTCACAGATAGAAGAAATCTGAGCCCACACTGAGGCTGTGACCTGGCTAACTGTATGATCAATACTCACACACACCACACACCATACAAACCACACACACCACACACCATACACACCACACACACCACACACACCACACACCATACACACCACACACACCACACACCATACACACCACACACACCACACACCATACACACCACACACCATACACACCACACACACCACACACCATACACACCATACACACCACACACACCACACACCATATACACCACTCACACCACACACCATACACACCACACACCATACACACCACACACACCACACACCATACACACCATACACACCACACACACCACACACACCACACACCATACACACCACACACCACACACACACCACACATCATACACACTACACGCACCACACACCATACACACCACACACACTACACACCACACACACCACACACACCACACACCGTTACACACACCACACACCATACACACCACACACACCACACACACCATACACACCACACACCATACACACCACACACACCAGCAACAACCTTTATGCCTCTCACTGCGTTCTTCCGTTTTCTGCATATGAAGCAGCATTGTTTTACTGCAATGCTACCTGTGTTCTATTCAATGTATTTCTCTTGAACCTGTACTCGCTCTCAGCTGTCGCCCTCATTGACACATCTCTCTCTTTCTCTCTCTCTCTCAATTCAATTCAAGGGCTTTATTGGCATGGGAACTATACATTAACATTGCCAAAGCAAGTGAAATAGATAATAAACAAAAGTGAAATAAACAATCAAAATTAACAGTAAACATTACACTCACAGAGGTTCCAAAAAAATAAAGACGATTCAAATGTCATATTATGTATATATACAGTGTTGTAACGATGTGCAACCAGTTAAAGTACAAAAGGGAAAGTAAAAAAACATAAATATGTGTTGTATTTACAATGGTGTTTGTTCTTCACTGGGTGCCCTTTTCTTGTGGCAATAGGTCACAAATCTTGCTGCTGTGATGGCACACTGTGGTATTTCACACAGTAGACACGGGAGTTTATCAAAATTGGGTTTGTTTTCGAATTCTTTCTGGATCTGTGTAATCTGAGGGAAATATGTGTCTCTAATATGGTTTGGTTCAGTCACAGTGGTCAGGTATTTTGCCACTGTATACGCTCTCTTTAGGGCCAAATAGCATTGTATTTTGCTTTGTTTATTTGTTAATTCCTTCCAATGTGTCAAGTAATTATCTTTTTGTTTTCTCATGAATTGGATGGGTCTAATTGTGTTGCTGTCCTGGGGCTCTGTGGGGTCTGTTTGTGTTTGTGAACAGAGCCCCAGGACCAGCTTGTGTAGGGGACTCTTCTGCAGGTCATCTTTAGGTGATGGATTTGTTATGGAAGGTTTGGGAATCGCTTCCATTTATGTGGTTGTAGAATTTAACGGCTCTTTTTTGAAATTTGATAATTAGCGGGTATCGGCCTAATTCTGCTCTGCATGCATTATTTGGTTAATTATCTGCATGCATAGTCTCAATTTGGTGTTTGTCCCATTTTGTGAATTCTTGGTTGGTGAAAAAAATCCCAGACCTCACAACCATAAAGGGCAATGGGTTCTATAACTGATTCAAGTACTTTTAGCCAGATCCTAATTGGTATGTTGAATTTTATGTCCCTTTTGATGGCATAGAAGGCCCTTCTTGCCTTGTCTCTCAGATCGTTCACAGCTTTGTGGAAGTTACCTGTGGCGCTGATGTTTAGGCCGATGTATGTATAGTTTTTGTGTGCTCTTGGGCAAGGGTGTCTAGATGGAATTTGTATTTGTGGTCCTGGCGACTGGACCTTTTTTGGAACACCATTATTTTGGTCTTACTGAGATTTACTGTTAGGTCCCAGGTCTGGCAGAATCTGTGCAGAAGATCTAGGTGCTGCTGTAGGCCCTCCTTGGTTGGTGACAGAAACAGCAGATCATCAGCAAACAGTAGACATTTGACTTCAGATTCTAATAGGGTGAGGCCGGGTGCTGCAGACTGTTCTAGTGCCCTCACCAAATCGTTGATATATATTTTGAAGAGGGTGGGGCTTAAGCTGCATTCCTGCACACTTGTTGTTTGTGTACATGGATTTTATAATGTCATATGTTTTTCCCCAAACACCACTTTCCATTTATTTGTATAGCAGACCCTCATGCCGAATTGAGTCAAAGGCTTTTTTCAAATCAACAAAGCATGAGAAGACTGCTTTTGTTTTTGGTTTGTTTGTTTGTCAATTAGGGTGTGCAGGGTGAATACGTGGTCTGTCATACGGTAGTTTGATAAAAAGCCAATGTGACATTTGCTCAGTACACTGTTTTCGCTGAGGAAATGTACGAGTCTGCTGTTAATGATAATAAAGAGGATTTTCCCAAGGTTGCTGTTGACGCATTGTCACAGAAAATGTCGTACTCTTCGGCGAATATGTCGCATGGGAGAGAGAAGAACCAAGGCGCAGCGGGATTGTGGACACTCATGTTTATTACTGACAAAACATGTAAGGCATCCACTTGAAAAACAACACTAGACAGTACTCACGACATGGACAGTCTTGCAGGCTATACAAAACGCAGTGCAAAATCAATTCCCCACAACCCCAAAGAAAAACACACACACCTATATAGGACTTCCAATCAAAGGCAACTATACACACCTGCCTTCAATTGGAAGTCCCAATCACCAACACAACATTTAACAAACACAAACCACCTGCCACATCCTGACCAAGACTAAGCAATATGCCCTCTGCTGGTCAGGACGTGACAGTACCCCCCTCAAGGTGCAGACCCCGGGATGCACCTAAAAAAAAGAAAAACTCAAGAAAATCCACAATACCCTAACAAAACCAACAAACAATAACCCCTAAACAATAAGGGCGGGAAGGGAGGGTGGCTGCCGTCACTGACGGCACTGTGCTACACCCTCCCTCCCCAACCCACCTATCCTGGAGGTGGCTCAGGTGCAGGACGTGGACTTCGTTCCACCTTTGGCGTCGCCCACTTCGGTGGCGCCGCTAGCTGCGCCGGGCAGACGTGTCACTCGGGCTGACCCTGGCAGACGGACCACTCGGGCTGGGCCGGAGGACAGGAGGGCCACTCGGGCTGGGCCGGAGGGCGGAGGGCCACTCGGGCTGGGCCGGAGGACAGGAGGGCCCCTCGGGCTGAGCCGGAGGACAGGAGGGCCACTCGGGCTGGGCCGGAGGACAGGAGGGCCCCTCGGGCTGTGCCGGAGGACAGGAGGGCCCCTCGGGCTGGGCTGGAGGACCGGAGGGCCACTCGGGCTGGGGCGGAGGACCGGAGGGCCACTCGGGCTGGGCCGGAGGACCGGAGGGCCACTCGGGCTGGGCCGGAGTACAGGAGGGCCCCTCGGGCTGGGCTGGAGGACAGGAGGGCCCCTCGGGCTGGGCCGGAGGACAGGAGGGCCCCTCGGGCTGGGCTGGAGGACAGGAGGGCCACTCGGGCTGGGCCGGAGGACCGGAGGGCCACTCGGGCTGGGCCGGAGGACAGGAGGGCCCCTCGGGCTGGGCTGGAGGACAGGAGGGCCACTTGGGCTGGGCCGGAGGACCGGAGGGCCACTCGGACTGGGCCGGGCAGTCAGGCCACTCTGGCTGATCCGGGCAGTCGGGCCACTCTGGCAGTTCCGGGCAGTCGGGCCACTCTGGCAGTTCCGGGCAGTCGGGCCACTCTGGCAGTTCCGGGCAGTCGGGCCACTCTGGCAGTTCCGGGCTGTCGGGCCACTCTGGCAGTTCCGGGCAGTCGGCCACTCTGGCAGTTCCGGGCAGTCGGGCCACTCTGGCAGTTCCGGGCAGTCGGGCCACTCTGGCAGTTCCGGGCAGTCGGGCCACTCTGGCAGTTCCGGGCAGTCGGGCCACTCTGGCAGTTCCGGGCAGTCGGGCCACTCTGGCAGTTCCGGGCAGTCGGGCCACTCTGGCAGCTTCTGACTAGCGGGCGGCTCTGGCAGCTCCTGACTAGCGGGCGGCTCTGGTGACTCCTGACTGGCGGGCAGCTCTGGCAACGTACGACTTGCGGGCAGCTCTGGCGACGTACGACTGGCGGGCAGCTCTGGCGACTTACGACTGGCAGGCAGCTCTGGCGACTCTTGACTGGCGGGCAGCTCTGGTGACTTACGACTGGCGGGCAGCTCTGGTGACTGTTGACTGGCGGGCAGCTCTGGTGACTGTTGACTGGCGGGCAGCTCTGGTGACTGTTGACTGGCGGGCAGCTCTGGTGACTGTTGACTAGCGGGCAGCTCTGGTGACTGTTGACTGGCGGGCAGCTCTGGTGACTGTTGACTGGCGGGCAGCTCTGGTGACTGTTGACTGGCGGGCAGCTCTGGCGACTGTTGACTGGCGGGCAGCTCTGGTGACTGTTGACTGACGGGCAGCTCTGGTGACTGTTGACTGGCGGGCAGCTCTGGTGACTGTTGACTGGCGGGCAGCTCTGGTGACTGTTGACTGGCACTCCAGTCTTGCCCCGTCAAACAGCCCTTGTGCCCCCCCTAAAAAAATCTTGGGGGTGCCTCTCGGTCTCCCTTACCCGTCGTGTTCCCCAGTCCTCGCCAGACTTCTTCCGCTGCTTGGTCCTGGTTTGGTGGGGAATTCTGTCGCAGAAAATGTCGCACTCTTCGGCGAATAAGTCGCATGGGAGAGAGAAGGACCAAGGCGCAGCGGGATTGTGGACACTCATGTTTATTACTGACAAAACATGTAAGGCATCCACTTGAAAAACAGGCTATATATTGCAGGCTATACAAAACGCAGTGCAAAATCAATTCCCCACAACCCCAAAGAAAAACACACACACCTATATAGGACTTCCAATCAAAGGCAACTATACACACCTGCCTTCAATTGGAAGTCCCAATCACCAACACAACATTTAACAAACACAAACCACCTGCCACATCCTGACCAAGACTAAGCAATACGCCCTCTGCTGGTCAGGACGTGACACGCATATCCCACGGTAGTTATTGGGGTCAAATTTGTCTCCACTTTTGTGGATTGGGGTGATCAGTCCTTGGTTCCAAATTTTGAGGATGATGCCAGAGCTAAGGATGATGTTAAAGAGTTTAAGTGTAGCCAATTGGAATTTGTTGTCTGTATATTTTATAATTTCTTTGTGGATACCATCAACACCACAGGCCTTTTTGGATTGGAGGGTTTTTATTTTGGGGGTAGGTGGTAAGGGATGGAGGGTAGGGGAAAGAGGGTAGGGGGTAGGTGGTAGGGTGATGAAGTGTAGGTGGGAGGTGGTATGAGGTAGGGGGAGGTGGTAGGGGTAGGGGTAGGGGTAAGGGTAGGTGGTAGGGGATGGAGGGCAGGGGGGAGGTGGTAGGGATAGGGGTAGGGGAGAGGTGGTAGGGTATGGAGGGTAAGAGGGAGGTGGTAGGGGTAGGGGAAGGAGTGTAGGAGGAGGTGGTAATGGGTAAGGGATGGAGGGTAGGGGGAGGTGGTAGGGGGTAGGGGGGTAGGGGATGGGGGGGGTAGGGGAGGGGAGGGTGTAGGAAGAGGTGGTAGGGGATGGAGGACAGAGGGTTGGGGGTACAGTAGAAGGGTAGTAATTACCATGCAGCGGTACCAGAAGTGACATGTTTGAGGAACAGATAAAGAGAGCTACATTGCCTGGTAATGGTGATATTTCCTCCGCCTTAGAGAAATCAATTTATTATCCCTCTCAGCTAATCAAGATCCTGTCATTGTTCACTCATCCCCTGGCCAGAGGGGCTGCGTACCCCCCCCCCCCCCCCCCCCCCCCCCCCCCCCCCACACACACACACACACACACACACACACACACACACACACACACACACACACACACACACACACACACACACACACACACACACACACACACACACACACACACACACGGTAGTCCATCATATCCGATGATGACTTACACTTCTGAGTTAACAGTGAATACTTTGATGACTGTGGAGTCCAATCCACAAACTTAATTGTAGGTGGGGGCAGACATGGTTGTATGTCTCCTGAGCTGTTTTTGGAATGCCAGGTGGAACGGTCGGCAGCAGCATCCTCTAGGTCTGTGGGTTTGATGTTGCACTTCTTCAGCGACGTTTTCAGCTTGTCATTGTAGCGTTTCATCTGCCCCCCTGCAGACCTCCGGCCAAGATGTAGTTGGCCATACAGGATCTTCCACGGAAATCACTCCTGAGACATTCTAATGTCATGTTCAAGCCAGCGCAGTTGGTGTTGGGGAACCATGGCCTCCATACTCTTGCAGTTGGTGTTGGGGAACCATGGTCTCCTAACTCTTGTAATTGGTGTTGGGGGATCATGGCCTCCAAACTCTTGCAGTTGGTGTTGGGGAACCATGCCCTCCATACTCTTGCAGTTGGTGTTGGGGAACCATGGCCTCCATACTCTTACAGTTGGTGTTGGGGGACCATGGTCTCCTAACTCTTGTAATTGATGTTGGGGGATCATGGCCTCTAAACTTTTGCAGTTGGTGTTGGGGAACCATGGCCTCCATACTCTTACAGTTGGTCTTAGCAATTATATCTGTATGGGGCACACTGTTGCACCAGGTGATTCCCAGGATGTGCTGCAGCCATCTTATGTGGAATCGCTCGAGCTGCTTGTTGTGGCGACTGTAAGTGACCTTCACAGCTGTAAAGTGTTGATGCAGGCGACTTGATAGACAGCAACTTTGGTGTGGAGGTGTGGATCCCTGTTTTGGAAGATCCTGCGTCTGAGTTTCCCGAAGGCAGCTGATGCTTGCTTGATCCTATTTTGAATTTCGAGGTCGATGCTGCAGTTCTGGTATTTGAAGGATGGGACTATTGCCAGTGATTTGTGTTCAATGTTGAAGACATGCATGGTGGGTGGAGAGCCATTGGCAGCACCTCTGTCTTGGTGGTGTTGATAGACAGTCTATAGACCCTCACAGCTGCTACAAGGATGGACTGAAGGTCTTCCGGAGTGTTGACCACAAGAGCACAGTCATCAGCATACTGCAGTTCAAGAACCCAATCCGTCAAAATCTTGGTGGTTGCTTGGAGCCTCCTGATGTTGAGTAGGTTTCCATTCAGCCTGAAGTCCACCACAACCCCGCTGTTGTCCTCAAGCTCCTTGTGGAGAAGCAGGGTGACACATAGGAGGAAGATGTTAAAAAGTACAGGTGCCAACACACCCCTGCATCACACCGATGCTTACTCCAAAGGGCACTGACTCTTGCCCTCCTATGGCCACCCGAGCCATCATCCCATTGGGAACTGGCGAAGATGTTGACAAATTTGTCTGGACAGCCAAATTTGAGTATAATGCCCCATAGTAGTTGACTGCTCACAGTGTCGAAGGCCTTGGAGAGGTCGTCGAAGGCCTTGGAAAGGTTGTCGAAGGCCTTGGAGAAGTCGTTGAAGGCCTTAGCCTCTCTGGGCTAGGCGGGACGAATTCGTCCCACCTACGTAACAGCCAGTTGAATCCTGTGGCGCGATTTTCAAAACCTTTGAAATGCTATTACTTCAATTTCTCAAACATATGACTATTTTACAGCTATTTAAAGACAAGACTCTCGTTAATCTAACCACACTGTCTGATTTCAAAAAGGCTTTACAACGAAAGCAAAACATTAGATTATGTCAGCAGAGTACCAAGCCAGAAATAATCAGACACCCATTTTTCAAGCTAGCATATCCTGTTAGGGCTAGGGGGCAGCATTGACACGGCTGGATAAAAAACATACCCGATTTAATCTGGTTACCACTCCTACTCAGTAACTAGAATATGCATATACTTATTACATATGGATAGAAAACACCCTAAATTTTCTAAAACTGTTTGAATGGTGTCTGTGAGTATAACAGAACTCAAATGGCAGGTCAAAACCTGAGAGATTCCTTTACAGGAAGTGGCCTGTCTGACCATGTGTTGAACTTCTTTTCCATCTCTATCATTTACTAAGGATCTCTGCTCTAACGTGACACTTCCCACGTCGTCCATAGGCGCTCAGAGCCCGGGAAAAAACAGAATGTCGTCATTCCAGCCCCAGGCTGAAACACATTATCGCCTTTCTCAAGTGGCCCATCAAGAGACACTAGCTTATGCGCGTGACCCCGACCGCCCCCGCCTTTGGGATTTTTTCCTCTGTTAGCCGAAAAGGAGATTCCCTGTCGGAATATTATCGCTTTTCTACGAGAAAAGTGTCGTAAAAATTGATTTTAAACAGCGGTTGACATGCTTCGACGTACGGTAATGGAATACTTAGAATTTTATTGTCACGAATTGCGCCATGCGCGCGACACTTCTTTACTATTTCGGATAGTGTCTGGAACGCACGAACAAAACGCCGCTATTCGGATATAACGATGGATTATTTTGGACCAAACCAACATTTGTTATTGAAGTAGCTGTCCTGGCTGTGTATTCTGATGAAGACAACAAAAGGTAATGACATTTTTATAATAGTAAATATGATTATGGTGAGTGCTAAACTTGCCGGGTGTCTAAATAGCGAGCCCGTGATGCCTGGGCTATGTACTTAGAATATTGCAAAATGTGCTTTCACCAAAAAGCTATTTTAAAATCGGACATATCGAGTGCATAGAGGAGGTCTGTATCTATAATTCTTAAAATAATTGTTATGCTTTTTGTGAACGTTTATCGTGAGTAATTTAGTAAAATGTTAGCGAATTCCCCGGAAGTTTGCGGGGGGTATGCTAGTTCTGAACGTCACATGCTAATGTAAAAAGCTGGTTTTTGATATAAATATGAACTTGATTGAACAAAACATGCATGTATTGTATAACATAATGTCCTAGGGTTGTCATCTGATGAAGATCATCAAAGGTGAGTGCTGCATTTAGCTGTCTTCTGGGTTTTGGTGACATTATATGCTGGCTTGAAAAATGGGTGTCTGATTATTTCTGGCTTGGTACTCTGCTGACATAATCTAATGTTTTGCTTTCGTTGTAAAGCCTTTTTGAAATCGGACAGTGTGGTTAGATTAACGAGAGTCTTATCTTTAAATGGCTGTAAAATAGTCATATGTTTGAGAAATTGAAGTAATATGATTTTTAAGGTTTTGAAAATCGCGCCACAGGATAGCCGTGGCTGTTACGTAGGTGGGACGAATTCGTCCCGCCTAGCCTAGAGAGGATATAATGTCACAAAAACCCAGAAGACAGCTAAATGCAGCACTAACCTTTGATGATTTTCATCAGATGACAACCCTAGGACATTATGTTATACAATACATGCATGTTTTGTTCAATCAAGTTCATATTTATATCAAAAACCAGCTTTTTACATTAGCATGTGACGTTCAGAACTAGCATACCCCCCGCAAACTTCCGGCGAATTCACTAACAATTTACTAAATTACTCACGATAAACGTTCACAGAAAGCATAACAATTATTTTAAGAATTATAGATACAGAACTCCTCTATGCACTCGATATGTCCGATTTTAAAATAGCTTTTTGGTGAGAGCACATTTTGCAATATTCTAAGTACATAGCCCAGGCATCACGGGCTAGCTATTTAGACACCAGGCAAGTTTAGCACTCACCAATATCAGATTTACTATTATAAAAGTTTGATTACCTTTTGTTGTCTTCGTCAGAATGCACTCCCAGGACTGCTACTTCCATAACAAATGTTGGTTTGGTCCAAAATAATCCATCGTTATATCCGAATAGCGGCGTTTTGTTCGTGCGTCCCAGACACTATCTGAAATGGTAAATCAGGGCGCAATGGCGCAATTCGTGACAAAAAAATTCTAAATATTCCATTACCGTACTTCGAAGCATGTCAACCGCTGTTTAAAATCCATTTTTATGCAATTTTTCTCGTAAAAAAGCGATAATATTCCGACCGGGAATGTCCATTTAGCTAAACAGAGGAAAGTAAACAAAGCTTTCGGTCGACGCGGGCACGAGCCTGAGTCTCACAGTACTTTAACCAGCCACTACCCAAACGCGCTACTTTTTTTCAGCCAGAGCCTGCAAAGCCACGATTCAGCTTTTTACCGCCTTCTGAGACCCTATGGCAGCCGTAGGAAGTGTCACGGGACAGCTAAGATCCTCACTCTTCAATAAACAGAGACAAGAAGAACGACACCTTGTCAGACAGGCCACTTCCTGCATGAAACCTTCTCAGTTTTTTGCCTGCCAAATGAGTTCTGTTATACTCACAGACACCATTCAAACAGTTTTAGAAACTTTAGGGTGTTTTCTATCCATATGTAATAAGTATATGCATATTCTAGTTACTGGGTAGGAGTGGTAACCAGATTAAATCGGGTACGTTTTTTATCCGGCGGTGTAAATACTGCCCCCTAGCCCTAACAGGTTAGAGAGGTTGTCGAAGGCCTTGGAGAAGTCGTTGAAGGCCTTAGAGAGGTCGTCGACGGCCTTGGAGAAGTCGTTGAAGGCCTTAGAGAGGTCGTCGAAGGCCTTGGAGAGGTCGTTGAAGGCCTTAGAGAGGTCGTCGAAGGCCTTGGAGAGGTCGTCGATGGCCTTGGAGAAGTCGTTGAAGGCCTTAGAGAGGTCGTCGAAGGCCTTGGAGAGGTCGTCGATGGCCTTGGAGAAGTCGTTGAAGGCCTTAGAGAGGTCGTTGAAGGCCTTGGAGAGGTCGTTGAAGGCCTTGGAGAAGTCATTGAAGGCCTTGGAGAGGTCGTTGAAGGCCTTAGAGAGGTCGTCGAAGGCCTTGGTAGAAGTCGTCGAAGGCCATGAAAAGGTCATGATGTTGTTCACGACACTTTTCCTGGAGTTGCTGTGCCGTGAATATCATGTCGACCGTACTCCTGTTCTTTCTTTCTTTCTTTCTTTCTTTCTTTCTTTCTTTCTTTCTTTCTTTCTTTCTTTCTTTCTTTCTTTCTTTCTTTCTTTCTTTCTTTCTTTCTTTCTTTCTTTCTTTCTTTCTTTCTTTCAAGCACAAACATACACACGTGCATGCACACATACACACTCAGTCACCCACACACATTGCATAAGCGGACAATAGAATGCAGTTGACAGGTCCTTGTGTCGAGTGTGTGTGTGCAGGGCCTCTCTCTCTGTGTCAAAATCAGCCATAATGGGGACATGACCTCAGCAGCACATAAGAGAGAGCTGACATGCAGGACAACCCAGCATTTCTTCCCTGAGAAAAGAGGAGATATTGCACATCTGTCACCGCTGTGTAGACTATTAATCACACACGAAGAAGAGAGGGGAAAAAATCTAACTGAGAATTAGGAAGAGAGAGAGAGCACTGCTGGGGAGGTGGTGGAACTAGGCCTCTCTCTCTGCTTCTTATTGAATGCTGCTACCTTAATCATGGTGTAATCAAGGCATTTACCCCATACCTGCTCTAATGACAACACTAGAACACACAGAAGAATACAGAGTGAGGTAAGCAAGTGGTGTTGCTATCTGGACCTTGTAGTACTGTTATCTCAGACCTATGAGTTCCTTGGCTTGTATGGGTCAATGGTTTTTGCATAGTATATTGGGTTGTTTTTTTATTTATTTTTATTTTACCTGTTTTTAACTAGGCAAGTCACTTAAGAACAAATTCTTATTAACAATGACAGCCTACCCCGGTCAAACCCTAACCCGGACGACACTGGGCCAATTGTGTGCCATCCTATGGGACTCTCAATCACGACCAGTTGTGATACAGCCTGAAATTGAACCAGGATGTGTAGTGACGCCTCTAGCACTGAGATGCAGTGCCTTAGACCGCTGCACCACTCGGGAGGTGGGTTAGAATCCTGTATCTGATGTGTTGGAACGCTGTAACATCACTGTTCTTCCTGATATCTAGACACCTGCTTGTTAACATTACCATAAGTCAGGAAGTGAGAGGAGAAGGGGAAAGAGAAAGAGAGAGACAAAGCAAAGGGGTAAGGGAGAGAGAGAGAGAGAGAGAGAGAGAGAGAGAGAGAGAGAGAGAGAGAGAGAGAGAGAGAGAGAGAGAGAGAGCGAGACCGAGGTTAAGAGAGGGAGAGAAAGACAGAGACATAGGGTAACGGAGAAAAGATATAGGGTAAGGGAGCGAGAGAGAGAAAGACAGAGGGTAAGGGAGAGAGAGAGAGAGTAAGGGACAGAGAGAAAGCGTATCACATAGATCCAGGCTGCAGATTTATCATGCAACTATACAGGAGATGAAGGCTAAAGTGCATCTTACTGTAAGGTGAGTGTGCCGTGTGTGTGTGTGTGTGTGTGTGTGTGTGTGTGTGTGTGTGTGTGTGTGTGTGTGTGTGTGTGTGTGTGTGTGTGTGTGTGTGTGTGTGTGTGTGTGTGTGTATATGAGTGTGTATGAGTGTTTATTCATGCATTAATGCGTGCGTGTGTGTGTGTGTGTGTGTGTGTGTGTGTGTGTGTGTGTGTGTGTGTGTGTGTGTGTGTGTGTGTGTGTGTGTGTGTGTCCCTATGTATCAGGTGAGTGAGGTGTGTGAAGCCAATGAGGCTTGGCTTGGGATGGCACCAGCAGGGTTTTTCACGCTCTGATGGCCAGGTGCAGATCAGTTACAGCAAATCAGTCAAATAAATGACTTGTTAAAACTAACATTTCCTCCAGAATGCCAAGTCTCCCCAGGCTGCTTCATACACTTCTACTGATCACTGTACGCATAGACACACATACATTAAAGTGTGTGTGTGTGGATGGGGGGTGGGGTACGTGTGCGTGCTTGTGTGTGCGCACGTGATATTCCATCAAACTCAAAATGTGTGTTTTGGTCTTTAAAGTCGTGGGATTCAGTGTCACATCACAAACCCCGTCCACCTGCCGTGTCTCGCAAATCAAGCACACCTCATGTACTTGAAAGCAAACAAATCTTATTTTGATTGAGGTCTGGTTGCAATTGACTACAAAAAATTTGATATGAACACTTATTAATCCTTATTCTTTGCAAAATCAGACATTTCAATTAATTACATTTGAACATTCAACACATTTCCTATTCCCTAGCTAGGTTTCCATCCAATTGGCGACAGATTTTCATGCAAATACACAAAAATCCACATGAAATAAAATAGCCGCATTTTCCCACCGGTGGTGTGCTTCCACCAAATGACTTGTTGCTCTGAGATACAGTGTGGGCAGGCTGTGTGGATGAGATTATTATGGATAAGAGCAAACGGCAGTCAAGCATCGATTATCATGTCACCAGAATAAGACCCTCAATATTTATTGGAAAGGAGCGTCAAGCTCATCACCGTGCACTTTCACCACCCTGTGAAGTTCATCATAATTTATTTAATCTGTAGCCTAATAAACTACATGGTTTCCCAAGTCGTAGTCGGAAGACCACACACCATATCATCGCGTGGCTCGATGTTTACTTAGATATGATGGTTAGTATATAAATATTTGTGCTTATGTTTCCACCACCATTTCTCGCATTATTAATTTTACAGACACAAAAAGATCCCACTATGTCGAACGATCAAATGATCTGTCGGCATTTACAAAATTATAACGAAACATCCTGTTTCCATCAGATGACAACCCTAGGACATTATGTTATACAATACATGCATGTTTTGTTCAATCAAGTTCATATTTATATCAAAAACCAGCTTTTTACATTAGCATGTGACGTTCAGAACTAGCATACCCCCCGCAAACTTCCGGCGAATTCACTAACAATTTACTAAATTACTCACGATAAACGTTCACAGAAAGCATAACAATTATTTTAAGAATTATAGATACAGAACTCCTCTATGCACTCGATATGTCCGATTTTAAAATAGCTTTTTGGTGAGAGCACATTTTGCAATATTCTAAGTACATAGCCCAGGCATCACGGGCTAGCTATTTAGACACCAGGCAAGTTTAGCACTCACCAATATCAGATTTACTATTATAAAAGTTTGATTACCTTTTGTTGTCTTCGTCAGAATGCACTCCCAGGACTGCTACTTCCATAACAAATGTTGGTTTGGTCCAAAATAATCCATCGTTATATCCGAATAGCGGCGTTTTGTTCGTGCGTCCCAGACACTATCTGAAATGGTAAATCAGGGCGCAATGGCGCAATTCGTGACAAAAAAATTCTAAATATTCCATTACCGTACTTCGAAGCATGTCAACCGCTGTTTAAAATCCATTTTTATGCAATTTTTCTCGTAAAAAAGCGATAATATTCCGACCGGGAATGTCCATTTAGCTAAACAGAGGAAAGTAAACAAAGCTTTCGGTCGACGCGGGCACGAGCCTGAGTCTCACAGTACTTTAACCAGCCACTACCCAAACGCGCTACTTTTTTTCAGCCAGAGCCTGCAAAGCCACGATTCAGCTTTTTACCGCCTTCTGAGACCCTATGGCAGCCGTAGGAAGTGTCACGGGACAGCTAAGATCCTCACTCTTCAATAAACAGAGACAAGAAGAACGACACCTTGTCAGACAGGCCACTTCCTGCATGAAACCTTCTCAGTTTTTTGCCTGCCAAATGAGTTCTGTTATACTCACAGACACCATTCAAACAGTTTTAGAAACTTTAGGGTGTTTTCTATCCATATGTAATAAGTATATGCATATTCTAGTTACTGGGTAGGAGTGGTAACCAGATTAAATCGGGTACGTTTTTTATCCGGCGGTGTAAATACTGCCCCCTAGCCCTAACAGGTTAGAGAGGTTGTCGAAGGCCTTGGAGAAGTCGTTGAAGGCCTTAGAGAGGTCGTCGACGGCCTTGGAGAAGTCGTTGAAGGCCTTAGAGAGGTCGTCGAAGGCCTTGGAGAGGTCGTTGAAGGCCTTAGAGAGGTCGTCGAAGGCCTTGGAGAGGTCGTCGATGGCCTTGGAGAAGTCGTTGAAGGCCTTAGAGAGGTCGTCGAAGGCCTTGGAGAGGTCGTCGATGGCCTTGGAGAAGTCGTTGAAGGCCTTAGAGAGGTCGTTGAAGGCCTTGGAGAGGTCGTTGAAGGCCTTGGAGAAGTCATTGAAGGCCTTGGAGAGGTCGTTGAAGGCCTTAGAGAGGTCGTCGAAGGCCTTGGTAGAAGTCGTCGAAGGCCATGAAAAGGTCATGATGTTGTTCACGACACTTTTCCTGGAGTTGCTGTGCCGTGAATATCATGTCGACCGTACTCCTGTTCTTTCTTTCTTTCTTTCTTTCTTTCTTTCTTTCTTTCTTTCTTTCTTTCTTTCTTTCTTTCTTTCTTTCTTTCTTTCTTTCTTTCTTTCTTTCTTTCTTTCTTTCAAGCACAAACATACACACGTGCATGCACACATACACACTCAGTCACCCACACACATTGCATAAGCGGACAATAGAATGCAGTTGACAGGTCCTTGTGTCGAGTGTGTGTGTGCAGGGCCTCTCTCTCTGTGTCAAAATCAGCCATAATGGGGACATGACCTCAGCAGCACATAAGAGAGAGCTGACATGCAGGACAACCCAGCATTTCTTCCCTGAGAAAAGAGGAGATATTGCACATCTGTCACCGCTGTGTAGACTATTAATCACACACGAAGAAGAGAGGGGAAAAAATCTAACTGAGAATTAGGAAGAGAGAGAGAGCACTGCTGGGGAGGTGGTGGAACTAGGCCTCTCTCTCTGCTTCTTATTGAATGCTGCTACCTTAATCATGGTGTAATCAAGGCATTTACCCCATACCTGCTCTAATGACAACACTAGAACACACAGAAGAATACAGAGTGAGGTAAGCAAGTGGTGTTGCTATCTGGACCTTGTAGTACTGTTATCTCAGACCTATGAGTTCCTTGGCTTGTATGGGTCAATGGTTTTTGCATAGTATATTGGGTTGTTTTTTTATTTATTTTTATTTTACCTGTTTTTAACTAGGCAAGTCACTTAAGAACAAATTCTTATTAACAATGACAGCCTACCCCGGTCAAACCCTAACCCGGACGACACTGGGCCAATTGTGTGCCATCCTATGGGACTCTCAATCACGACCAGTTGTGATACAGCCTGAAATTGAACCAGGATGTGTAGTGACGCCTCTAGCACTGAGATGCAGTGCCTTAGACCGCTGCACCACTCGGGAGGTGGGTTAGAATCCTGTATCTGATGTGTTGGAACGCTGTAACATCACTGTTCTTCCTGATATCTAGACACCTGCTTGTTAACATTACCATAAGTCAGGAAGTGAGAGGAGAAGGGGAAAGAGAAAGAGAGAGACAAAGCAAAGGGGTAAGGGAGAGAGAGAGAGAGAGAGAGAGAGAGAGAGAGAGAGAGAGAGAGAGAGAGAGAGAGAGAGAGAGAGAGAGCGAGACCGAGGTTAAGAGAGGGAGAGAAAGACAGAGACATAGGGTAACGGAGAAAAGATATAGGGTAAGGGAGCGAGAGAGAGAAAGACAGAGGGTAAGGGAGAGAGAGAGAGAGTAAGGGACAGAGAGAAAGCGTATCACATAGATCCAGGCTGCAGATTTATCATGCAACTATACAGGAGATGAAGGCTAAAGTGCATCTTACTGTAAGGTGAGTGTGCCGTGTGTGTGTGTGTGTGTGTGTGTGTGTGTGTGTGTGTGTGTGTGTGTGTGTGTGTGTGTGTGTGTGTGTGTGTGTGTGTGTGTGTGTGTGTGTGTGTGTGTGTGTGTGTGTATATGAGTGTGTATGAGTGTTTATTCATGCATTAATGCGTGCGTGTGTGTGTGTGTGTGTGTGTGTGTGTGTGTGTGTGTGTGTGTGTGTGTGTGTGTGTGTGTGTGTGTGTGTGTCCCTATGTATCAGGTGAGTGAGGTGTGTGAAGCCAATGAGGCTTGGCTTGGGATGGCACCAGCAGGGTTTTTCACGCTCTGATGGCCAGGTGCAGATCAGTTACAGCAAATCAGTCAAATAAATGACTTGTTAAAACTAACATTTCCTCCAGAATGCCAAGTCTCCCCAGGCTGCTTCATACACTTCTACTGATCACTGTACGCATAGACACACATACATTAAAGTGTGTGTGTGTGGATGGGGGGTGGGGTACGTGTGCGTGCTTGTGTGTGCGCACGTGATATTCCATCAAACTCAAAATGTGTGTTTTGGTCTTTAAAGTCGTGGGATTCAGTGTCACATCACAAACCCCGTCCACCTGCCGTGTCTCGCAAATCAAGCACACCTCATGTACTTGAAAGCAAACAAATCTTATTTTGATTGAGGTCTGGTTGCAATTGACTACAAAAAATTTGATATGAACACTTATTAATCCTTATTCTTTGCAAAATCAGACATTTCAATTAATTACATTTGAACATTCAACACATTTCCTATTCCCTAGCTAGGTTTCCATCCAATTGGCGACAGATTTTCATGCAAATACACAAAAATCCACATGAAATAAAATAGCCGCATTTTCCCACCGGTGGTGTGCTTCCACCAAATGACTTGTTGCTCTGAGATACAGTGTGGGCAGGCTGTGTGGATGAGATTATTATGGATAAGAGCAAACGGCAGTCAAGCATCGATTATCATGTCACCAGAATAAGACCCTCAATATTTATTGGAAAGGAGCGTCAAGCTCATCACCGTGCACTTTCACCACCCTGTGAAGTTCATCATAATTTATTTAATCTGTAGCCTAATAAACTACATGGTTTCCCAAGTCGTAGTCGGAAGACCACACACCATATCATCGCGTGGCTCGATGTTTACTTAGATATGATGGTTAGTATATAAATATTTGTGCTTATGTTTCCACCACCATTTCTCGCATTATTAATTTTACAGACACAAAAAGATCCCACTATGTCGAACGATCAAATGATCTGTCGGCATTTACAAAATTATAACGAAACATCCTGTTTCCATCAGATGACAACCCTAGGACATTATGTTATACAATACATGCATGTTTTGTTCAATCAAGTTCATATTTATATCAAAAACCAGCTTTTTACATTAGCATGTGACGTTCAGAACTAGCATACCCCCCGCAAACTTCCGGCGAATTCACTAACAATTTACTAAATTACTCACGATAAACGTTCACAGAAAGCATAACAATTATTTTAAGAATTATAGATACAGAACTCCTCTATGCACTCGATATGTCCGATTTTAAAATAGCTTTTTGGTGAGAGCACATTTTGCAATATTCTAAGTACATAGCCCAGGCATCACGGGCTAGCTATTTAGACACCAGGCAAGTTTAGCACTCACCAATATCAGATTTACTATTATAAAAGTTTGATTACCTTTTGTTGTCTTCGTCAGAATGCACTCCCAGGACTGCTACTTCCATAACAAATGTTGGTTTGGTCCAAAATAATCCATCGTTATATCCGAATAGCGGCGTTTTGTTCGTGCGTCCCAGACACTATCTGAAATGGTAAATCAGGGCGCAATGGCGCAATTCGTGACAAAAAAATTCTAAATATTCCATTACCGTACTTCGAAGCATGTCAACCGCTGTTTAAAATCCATTTTTATGCAATTTTTCTCGTAAAAAAGCGATAATATTCCGACCGGGAATGTCCATTTAGCTAAACAGAGGAAAGTAAACAAAGCTTTCGGTCGACGCGGGCACGAGCCTGAGTCTCACAGTACTTTAACCAGCCACTACCCAAACGCGCTACTTTTTTTCAGCCAGAGCCTGCAAAGCCACGATTCAGCTTTTTACCGCCTTCTGAGACCCTATGGCAGCCGTAGGAAGTGTCACGGGACAGCTAAGATCCTCACTCTTCAATAAACAGAGACAAGAAGAACGACACCTTGTCAGACAGGCCACTTCCTGCATGAAACCTTCTCAGTTTTTTGCCTGCCAAATGAGTTCTGTTATACTCACAGACACCATTCAAACAGTTTTAGAAACTTTAGGGTGTTTTCTATCCATATGTAATAAGTATATGCATATTCTAGTTACTGGGTAGGAGTGGTAACCAGATTAAATCGGGTACGTTTTTTATCCGGCGGTGTAAATACTGCCCCCTAGCCCTAACAGGTTAGAGAGGTTGTCGAAGGCCTTGGAGAAGTCGTTGAAGGCCTTAGAGAGGTCGTCGACGGCCTTGGAGAAGTCGTTGAAGGCCTTAGAGAGGTCGTCGAAGGCCTTGGAGAGGTCGTTGAAGGCCTTAGAGAGGTCGTCGAAGGCCTTGGAGAGGTCGTCGATGGCCTTGGAGAAGTCGTTGAAGGCCTTAGAGAGGTCGTCGAAGGCCTTGGAGAGGTCGTCGATGGCCTTGGAGAAGTCGTTGAAGGCCTTAGAGAGGTCGTTGAAGGCCTTGGAGAGGTCGTTGAAGGCCTTGGAGAAGTCATTGAAGGCCTTGGAGAGGTCGTTGAAGGCCTTAGAGAGGTCGTCGAAGGCCTTGGTAGAAGTCGTCGAAGGCCATGAAAAGGTCATGATGTTGTTCACGACACTTTTCCTGGAGTTGCTGTGCCGTGAATATCATGTCGACCGTACTCCTGTTCTTTCTTTCTTTCTTTCTTTCTTTCTTTCTTTCTTTCTTTCTTTCTTTCTTTCTTTCTTTCTTTCTTTCTTTCTTTCTTTCTTTCTTTCTTTCTTTCAAGCACAAACATACACACGTGCATGCACACATACACACTCAGTCACCCACACACATTGCATAAGCGGACAATAGAATGCAGTTGACAGGTCCTTGTGTCGAGTGTGTGTGTGCAGGGCCTCTCTCTCTGTGTCAAAATCAGCCATAATGGGGACATGACCTCAGCAGCACATAAGAGAGAGCTGACATGCAGGACAACCCAGCATTTCTTCCCTGAGAAAAGAGGAGATATTGCACATCTGTCACCGCTGTGTAGACTATTAATCACACACGAAGAAGAGAGGGGAAAAAATCTAACTGAGAATTAGGAAGAGAGAGAGAGCACTGCTGGGGAGGTGGTGGAACTAGGCCTCTCTCTCTGCTTCTTATTGAATGCTGCTACCTTAATCATGGTGTAATCAAGGCATTTACCCCATACCTGCTCTAATGACAACACTAGAACACACAGAAGAATACAGAGTGAGGTAAGCAAGTGGTGTTGCTATCTGGACCTTGTAGTACTGTTATCTCAGACCTATGAGTTCCTTGGCTTGTATGGGTCAATGGTTTTTGCATAGTATATTGGGTTGTTTTTTTATTTATTTTTATTTTACCTGTTTTTAACTAGGCAAGTCACTTAAGAACAAATTCTTATTAACAATGACAGCCTACCCCGGTCAAACCCTAACCCGGACGACACTGGGCCAATTGTGTGCCATCCTATGGGACTCTCAATCACGACCAGTTGTGATAGAGCCTGAAATTGAACCAGGATGTGTAGTGACGCCTCTAGCACTGAGATGCAGTGCCTTAGACCGCTGCACCACTCGGGAGGTGGGTTAGAATCCTGTATCTGATGTGTTGGAACGCTGTAACATCACTGTTCTTCCTGATATCTAGACACCTGCTTGTTAACATTACCATAAGTCAGGAAGTGAGAGGAGAAGGGGAAAGAGAAAGAGAGAGACAAAGCAAAGGGGTAAGGGAGAGAGAGAGAGAGAGAGAGAGAGAGAGAGAGAGAGAGAGAGAGAGAGAGAGAGAGAGAGAGAGAGAGAGCGAGACCGAGGTTAAGAGAGGGAGAGAAAGACAGAGACATAGGGTAACGGAGAAAAGATATAGGGTAAGGGAGCGAGAGAGAGAAAGACAGAGGGTAAGGGAGAGAGAGAGAGAGTAAGGGACAGAGAGAAAGCGTATCACATAGATCCAGGCTGCAGATTTATCATGCAACTATACAGGAGATGAAGGCTAAAGTGCATCTTACTGTAAGGTGAGTGTGCCGTGTGTGTGTGTGTGTGTGTGTGTGTGTGTGTGTGTGTGTGTGTGTGTGTGTGTGTGTGTGTGTGTGTGTGTGTGTGTGTGTGTGTGTGTGTGTGTGTGTGTGTGTGTGTGTGTGTGTGTGTATATGAGTGTGTATGAGTGTTTATTCATGCATTAATGCGTGCGTGTGTGTGTGTGTGTGTGTGTGTGTGTGTGTGTGTGTGTGTGTGTGTGTGTGTGTGTGTGTGTGTGTGTGTGTGTCCCTATGTATCAGGTGAGTGAGGTGTGTGAAGCCAATGAGGCTTGGCTTGGGATGGCACCAGCAGGGTTTTTCACGCTCTGATGGCCAGGTGCAGATCAGTTACAGCAAATCAGTCAAATAAATGACTTGTTAAAACTAACATTTCCTCCAGAATGCCAAGTCTCCCCAGGCTGCTTCATACACTTCTACTGATCACTGTACGCATAGACACACATACATTAAAGTGTGTGTGTGTGGATGGGGGGTGGGGTACGTGTGCGTGCTTGTGTGTGCGCACGTGATATTCCATCAAACTCAAAATGTGTGTTTTGGTCTTTAAAGTCGTGGGATTCAGTGTCACATCACAAACCCCGTCCACCTGCCGTGTCTCGCAAATCAAGCACACCTCATGTACTTGAAAGCAAACAAATCTTATTTTGATTGAGGTCTGGTTGCAATTGACTACAAAAAATTTGATATGAACACTTATTAATCCTTATTCTTTGCAAAATCAGACATTTCAATTAATTACATTTGAACATTCAACACATTTCCTATTCCCTAGCTAGGTTTCCATCCAATTGGCGACAGATTTTCATGCAAATACACAAAAATCCACATGAAATAAAATAGCCGCATTTTCCCACCGGTGGTGTGCTTCCACCAAATGACTTGTTGCTCTGAGATACAGTGTGGGCAGGCTGTGTGGATGAGATTATTATGGATAAGAGCAAACGGCAGTCAAGCATCGATTATCATGTCACCAGAATAAGACCCTCAATATTTATTGGAAAGGAGCGTCAAGCTCATCACCGTGCACTTTCACCACCCTGTGAAGTTCATCATAATTTATTTAATCTGTAGCCTAATAAACTACATGGTTTCCCAAGTCGTAGTCGGAAGACCACACACCATATCATCGCGTGGCTCGATGTTTACTTAGATATGATGGTTAGTATATAAATATTTGTGCTTATGTTTCCACCACCATTTCTCGCATTATTAATTTTACAGACACAAAAAGATCCCACTATGTCGAACGATCAAATGATCTGTCGGCATTTACAAAATTATAACGAAACATCCTGTTTCCATCAAAACTGTCGATTTTATACACTATGACCTTACTTGCAAAATAATTTGGGATGGAGACATGGTTACTGGCTGTAATGTACGTGTTGTGGTAAAATAAGCTACCGTCTGGATGTTACAGCCTCCTCCTACTGCTGAGACGCACTGATAGATATAGAGAGGGTGGAAAGGCCAAGCCCCATCTGCCTCTCAATTCAATTCAATTCAAGGGGCTCGATTGGCATGGGAAACATAAGTTAACTTTGTCAAAGCAAGTGAAAAAGATAATAAACAAAAGAGAAATAAACAGTAAACATTACACTCACAGAAGATCCAACAGAATAAAGACATTTCAAATGTCATATTATGTCTTTATACAGTGTTATAACAATGTGCAAATGGTTAAAGTACAAAAGGGAAATAAATCAACATAAATATGGGTTGCATTTACAATTGTAACGTCTGCTTCCAACTCACACTCTCATACACGTAGATCCCCTAAACGCAGCTCACTCTCCAGATCCCAATCACCCGAATTCTGATCACCTGTTCACACACCTGTATGTCATTATCACACACTATTTAGTTCAGTTCTTTGCACCCCATCTTTGTGAGGAATTGTTTGTTTTTGACACACTTCTTGTTGGAGCGCTGGGTTTCCCATCATTTACGCCTCCTGTGTATGATAGTTTTTGCCTGCCTCACTAATGACGCCTTTTGCCTATTCCCTGCCTGTGCCTTAGCCTATTGGCTTTCCTGTTATTCACCTATTGCCTGATCTCCAGGACGACATTACAAGCCTGTACTGTTGCCTTTTGGACCGCCTGTGTATGATCTGCTGCCTGCCCCTGGACCCAGCTATCTGCCTCCTCCTGTGGTCCTTTATATTAAACACCTGCTGCGCCCTGCGCTTGAAACCAGCTCTCTGTCTCCCTCGTGTTCATTACAACAATGGTGTTTGTTCTTCACTGGTTGCCCTTTTCTTGTGGCAAAAGGTCACAAATCTTGCTGCTGTGATGGCACACTGTGGTATTTCACCCAGTAGATATGGGAGTTTGTTAAAATCAGGTTTGTTTTCAAATAATTCTTTGTGAATCTGTGTAATCTGAGCAAAATGTGTCTCTAAAATGGTCATACATTGGGCAGGAGGTTAGGAAGTGCAGCTCAGTTTCTACCTCCTTTTGTGGGCAGTGTGTACATAGCCTGTCTTCTGTTGAGAGCCAGGTCTGCCTACAGCGGCCTTTCTCAATAGCAAGGCTATGCTCACTGAGTCTGTACATTGTCAACGCTTTCCTTAAGTTTGGGTCAATCACAGTGGTCAGGTATTCTGCCACGGTGTACTCTGTTTAGGGCCAAATTGCATTCTCGTTTGCTCTGTTTTTTGTAAATTCTTTCCAATGTGTCAAGTAATTCTCTTTTTGTTTTTTCATCATGTTGGGTCTGATTGTGTTGCTGTCCTGGGGCTCTGTGGGGTCTGTTTGTGAACAGAGCCCCAGGACCAGCTTGCTTAGGGGACTCTTCTCCAGGTTCGTCTCTCTGTAGGTGATGGCTTTGTTATGGAATGTTTGGTTGTAGAATTTAACATCTCTTTTCTGGAGTTTGATAAGTAGCGCGTATCGGCCTAATTCTGCTCTGCATGCATTATTTGGTGTTTTATGTTGTACACAGATATTTTAGCAGAATTCTGCATACATAGTCTCAATTTGGTGTTTGTCCCATTTTTGTGAATTCTTGGTTGGTGAGCGGAACCCAGACCTCACAACCATAAAGGGCAATGGGTTCTATAACTGATTCAAGTATTTTTAGCCAGATCCTAATTGGTATGTTGAATCTTATTTTCCTTTTGATGCCATAGAAGTCCCTTCTTGCCTTGTCTCTCAGATCGTTCACAGTTTTGTGGAAGTTACCTGTGGCGCTGATGTTTAGGCTGAGGTATGTATCATTTTGTGTGTGCTCTTGGTCAAGGGTGTCTAGATGGAATTTGTATTTGTGTGTGTGGGTGTGCGGGCTTGCGTGTGCATGTTTGTGTGTGCGGGCTTGCGTGTGCATGTTTGTGCTCTTCACCCAACAGACATGCACACACACTCAACCCCCCCCCCGCATCCAAGCAGTCTCTCTCCACCTCATATCTTCTCTTCCTCTTTCCTCACCATATCTTCTCTTTCGCTCTCCTCATATCTTTTCTTTACTTATCATGTCTTCTCTTTCCTCAATATCTTCCCTTTCTCTCTCCTCATCATATCTTCTGTTTTTCTCATATCTTCTCTCTTTCGTCATCATATCTTCTCTTTCCTCATATCTTCTCTTTCCTCATCGTATCTTCTCTTCCTCTCTCTCTCTCCACAATATCACTTCATAACTTCATTAATCAGCTTCAACCACTTACCTCTTCATCTCTTCTCTCCATATCCTCTCTTTCTCTCACCCTTCACCCCTCCATTCCTCACCCTTTCATCCCAGGGGAGTTGTGCGTTTATGTTGACTTCATGCCCATCTCTCCCACTGTTCTCCACATATAGCAGAAGTACCTCTTCTCCTTGACCCAGCCTGTCTGGACCAAACTTTACAGCATCCTGCTACAACTTTGTTCCAGGAGTATGTTTGGTCACATCGTGTTTTAGACCAGGATCTGTATGTTTGGTCACATCGTCTATCAGACCAGGATCTGTATGTTTGGTCACATCGTCTGTCAGACCAGGATCTGTATGTTTGGTCACATCGTCTGTCAGACCAGGATCTGTATGTTTGGTCACATCATCTGTCAGATCAGGATCTGTATGTTTGGTCACATCGTCTGTCAGACCAGGATCTGTATGTTTGGTCACATCGTGTTTCAGACCAGGATCTGTATGTTTGGTCACATCGTCTGTCAGACCAGGATCTGTATGTTTGGTCACATCGTGTTTCAGACCAGGATCTATATGTTTGGTCACATCGCATTTCAGACCAGGATCTGTATGTTTGGTCATATCGTCTGTCAGACCAGGATCTGTATGTTTGGTCACATCGTGTTTCAGACCAGGATCTGTATGTTTGGTCTCATCGTCTGTCAGACCAGGATCTGTATGTTTGGTCACATCGTGTTTCAGACCAGGATCTGTATGTTTGGTCTCATCGTCTGTCAGACCAGGATCTGTATGTTTGGTCACATCGTGTTTTAGACCAGGATCTGTATGTTTGGTCACATCGTCTGTCAGACCAGTATCTTTGTTTGGTCACATCTTGTTTCAGACCAGGATCTGTATGTTTGGTCACATCGTCTGTCAGACCAGGATCTGTATGTTTGGTCACATCTTGTTTCAGACCAGTATGTGTATGTTTGGTCACATCGTCTGTCAGACCAGGATCTGTATGTTTGGTCACATCGTGTTTCAGACCAGGATCTGTATGTTTGGTCACATCGTCTGTCAGACCAGGATCTTTGTTTGGTCACATCTTCTGTCAGACCAGGATCTGTATGTTTAGTCACATGTTCCTTGCGACTGGACCTTTTTTGGAACACCATTATTTTGGTCTTACTGAGATTTACTGTTAGGTCCCAGGTCTGGCAGAATCTGTGCAGAATATCTAGGTGCTGCTGTAGGCCCTCCTTGGTTGGTGACAGAAGCACCAGATCAGCAAAGAGTAGACATTTGACTTCAGATTCTAGTAGGGTGAGGCCGGGTGCTGGAGACTGTTCTAGTGCACTCGCCAATTCGTTGATTATATATGTTGAAGAGGGTGGGGCTTAAGCTGCATCCCTGTCTCACCCCACGCCCTGTGGAATTAAATATGTGTTTTTGTGCCAATTGTAACTCCAGTCTTGTTTGTGTATATGGATTTTGTTTGTGTACATGGATTTATGTCCTATGTTTTTTTTCCCCCAACACCACTTTCCATTTATTTGTATAGCAGGCCCTCATGCCAAATTGAGTCAAAGGCTTTTTTGAAATCAACAAAGCATGAGAAGATTTTGCCTTTGTTTTGGTTTTTGTCAATTAGGGTGTGCAGGGTGAATATGTGGTCTGTCGTACGGTAATTTGGTAAAAAGCCAAATTGACATTTGCTCAGTACATTGTTTTCACTGAGGAAATGTACGAGTCTACTGTTAATGATAATGCAGAGGATTTTCCCAAGGATTTTCCCAAGGATATCCCACGGTAGTTATTGGGGTCAAATTTGTCTCCACTTTTGTGGATTGGGGTGATCAGTCCTTGGTTCCAAATATTGGGGAATATGCCAGAGCTAAGGATGATGTTTAAGTATAGCCAATTTGTTGTCTGTATATTTTCTAATTTCATTGAGAATACCATCAACACCACAGGCCTTTTTGAATTGGAGGGTTTTTATTTTGTCCTGTAACTAATTCAAGGTAATTGGAGAATCAAGTGGGTTCTGGTAGTCTTTAATAGTTGATTCTTAGATTTGTATTTGATCATGTATATGTTTTTGCTGTTTGTTCTTTGTTATAGGGCCAACACGATTGGAGAAGTGGTTTACCCATACATCTCCATTTTGGATAGATATTAATTTTTGATGTTATTTGTTTAGTGTTTTCCAATTTTCCTAGAAGTGGTTAGTCTATGGATTCTTCAATTACATTGAGCTGATTTCTGACATGCTGTTCCTTCTTTTTCCGTAGTGTTTTTCTGCATTGAATTAGTGATTCACAATAGTGAAGGCGTAGACTCAGGTTTTCTGGGTCTCTATATTTTTGGTTGGACAGGTTTCTCAATTTCTTTCTTAGGTTTTTGCATTCTTCATCAAATAATTTGTCATTGTTGTTCATTGTCTTCGGTTTTCTGTTTGAATGTTTTAGATTTGATAGGGAAGCTGAGAGGTCAAATATACTGTTTAGATTTTCTACTGTCAAGTTTACACCTTCGGTATTAGAGTAGAACATTTTGTCTAGGAAGTTGGCTAAAAGGGATTGAATTTGTTGTTGCCTAATTGTGTTTTGGTAGGTCTCCACACTACATTCCTTCCAACTGTAGCATTTCTTAATATTAACCAGTTCCTTTGGCTTTGATGCCTCATGATTGAGTATTGCTCTGTTCAAGTAGACTGTGATTTTGTTGTGATCTGATAGGGGTGTCAGTGGGCTGACTGTGAACTCTCTGAGAGACTCTGCGTAGAGGTCAGTGATAAAGTAGTCTTCAGTACTACTGCCAAGAGATGAGCTATAGGTGTACCTACTATAGGAGTCCCCTCGAAGCCTACCACTGACTATGTACATACCCATCTCTATCTCTGTCTGTCTCGCTCTCTCTCTCTGTGAGCAGGTATCTGATTGACAGTTGGTGTGTGAGCTATATGGTGTGTAGCTCAGACTGTATCAGTAGGGGTGTATTTGTCACAGGGAACAAAGGTTCAGACTCAAAGGAGCAAAGGAAAGGGATAATCTCTATTAAACAATTAAAGTCTAAACTGTAATTGCCTTACTTTATCTTATGGGCTAGTAACACAGTCATGTAAGTTCATAGGGACACTGGATCACATGAGAATTTTCCGAACAGTCTGCCTGTACGTGTGTGTGTGGGTGTGCGGGCTTGCGTGTGCATGTTTGTGTGTGCGGGCTTGCGTGTGCATGTTTGTGCTCTTCACCCAACAGACATGCACACACACTCAACCCCCCCCCCGCATCCAAGCAGTCTCTCTCCACCTCATATCTTCTCTTCCTCTTTCCTCACCATATCTTCTCTTTCGCTCTCCTCATATCTTTTCTTTACTTATCATGTCTTCTCTTTCCTCAATTTCTTTCCTTTCTCTCTCCTCATCATATCTTCTGTTTTTCTCATATCTTCTCTCTTTCGTCATCATATCTTCTCTTTCCTCATATCTTCTCTTTCCTCATCGTATCTTCTCTTCCTCTCTCTCTCTCCACAATATCACTTCATAACTTCATTAATCAGCTTCAACCACTTACCTCTTCATCTCTTCTCTCCATATCCTCTCTTTCTCTCACCCTTCACCCCTCCATTCCTCACCCTTTCATCCCAGGGGAGTTGTGCGTTTATGTTGACTTCATGCCCATCTCTCCCACTGTTCTCCACATATAGCAGAAGTACCTCTTCTCCTTGACCCAGCCTGTCTGGACCAAACTTTACAGCATCCTGCTACAACTTTGTTCCAGGAGTATGTTTGGTCACATTGTGTTTTAGACCAGGATCTGTATGTTTGGTCACATCGTCTGTCAGACCAGGATCTGTATGTTTGGTCACATCGCGTTTCAGACCAGGATCTGTATGTTTGGTCACATCGTGTTTTAGACCAGGATCTGTATGTTTGGTCACATCGTCTATCAGACCAGGATCTGTATGTTTGGTCACATCGTCTATCAGATCAGGATCTGTATGTTTGGTCACATCGTCTGTCAGACCAGGATCTGTATGTTTGGTCACATCGTCTGTCAGACCAGGATCTGTATGTTTGGTCACATCGTCTGTCAGACCAGGATCTGTATGTTTGGTCACATCGTCTGTCATACCAGGATCTGTATGTTTGGTCACATCGTGTTTCAGACCAGGATCTGTATGTTTGGTCACATCGTCTGTCATACCAGGATCTGTATGTTTGGTCACATCGTCTGTCAGACCAGGATCTGTATGTTTGGTCACATCGTGTTTTAGACCAGGATCTGTATGTTTGGTCACATCGTGTTTTAGACCAGGATCTGTATGTTTGGTCACATCGTGTTTCAGACCAGGATCTGTATGTTTGGTCATATCGTGTTTCAGACCAGGATCTGTATGTTTGGTCATATCGTCTGTCAGACCAGGATCTGTATGTTTGGTCACATCGTGTTTCAGACCAGGATCTGTATGTTTGGTCACATCGTCTGTCAGACCAGTATCTTTGTTTGGTCACATCTTGTTTCAGACCAGGATCTGTACGTTTGGTCACATCGTCTGTCATACCAGGATCTGTATGTTTGGTCACATCGTGTTTCAGACCAGGATCTGTATGTTTGGTCACATCGTGTTTTAGACCAGGATCTGTATGTTTGGTCACATCGTCTGTCAGACCAGGATCTGTATGTTTGGTCACATCGTGTTTCAGACCAGGATCTGTATGTTTGGTCACATCGTCTGTCAGACCAGGATCTGTATGTTTGGTCACATCGTGTTTCAGACCAGGATCTGTATGTTTGGTCACATCGTCTGTCAGACCAGTATCTTTGTTTGGTCACATCTTGTTTCAGACCAGGATCTGTATGTTTGGTCACATCGTCTGTCAGACCAGGATCTGTATGTTTGGTCACATCGTGTTTCAGACCAGGATCTGTATGTTTGGTCACATCGTCTGTCAGACCAGGATCTGTATGTTTGGTCACATCGTGTTTCAGACCAGGATCTGTATGTTTGGTCACATCGTCTGTCAGACCAGTATCTTTGTTTGGTCACATCTTGTTTCAGACCAGGATCTGTATGTTTGGTCACATCGTCTGTCAGACCAGTATCTTTGTTTGGTCACATCTTGTTTCAGACCAGGATCTGTATGTTTGGTCACATCGTCTGTCAGACCAGGATCTGTATGTTTGGTCACATCGTGTTTCAGACCAGGATCTGTATGTTTGGTCACATCGTCTGTCAGACCAGGATCTTTGTTTGGTCACATCGTCTGTCAGACCAGGATCTGTATGTTTGGTCACATGTTCCTTGCGACTGGACCTTTTTTGGAACACCATTATTTTGGTCTTACTGAGATTTACTGTTAGGTCCCAGGTCTGGCAGAATCTGTGCAGAATATCTAGGTGCTGCTGTAGGCCCTCCTTGGTTGGTGACAGAAGCACCAGATCAGCAAAGAGTAGACATTTGACTTCAGATTCTAGTAGGGTGAGGCCGGGTGCTGGAGACTGTTCTAGTGCACTCGCCAATTCGTTGATTATATATGTTGAAGAGGGTGGGGCTTAAGCTGCATCCCTGTCTCACCCCACGCCCTGTGGAATTAAATATGTGTTTTTGTGCCAATTGTAACTCCAGTCTTGTTTGTGTATATGGATTTTGTTTGTGTACATGGATTTTATGTCCTATGTTTTTTTTCCCCCAACACCACTTTCCATTTATTTGTATAGCAGGCCCTCATGCCAAATTGAGTCAAAGGCTTTTTTGAAATCAACAAAGCATGAGAAGATTTTGCCTTTGTTTTGGTTTTTGTCAATTAGGGTGTGCAGGGTGAATATGTGGTCTGTCGTACGGTAATTTGGTAAAAAGCCAAATTGACATTTGCTCAGTACATTGTTTTCACTGAGGAAATGTACGAGTCTACTGTTAATGATAATGCAGAGGATTTTCCCAAGGATTTTCCCAAGGATATCCCACGGTAGTTATTGGGGTCAAATTTGTCTCCACTTTTGTGGATTGGGGTGATCAGTCCTTGGTTCCAAATATTGGGGAATATGCCAGAGCTAAGGATGATGTTTAAGTATAGCCAATTTGTTGTCTGTATATTTTCTAATTTCATTGAGAATACCATAAACACCACAGGCCTTTTTGAATTGGAGGGTTTTTATTTTGTCCTGTAACTAATTCAAGGTAATTGGAGAATCAAGTGGGTTCTGGTAGTCTTTAACCTCTCTAGGCTAGGCGGGACGAATTCCTCCCACCTACGTAACAGCCACTGCCAGCCTGTGGCGCGATTTTCAAAACCTTAAAAATCCTATTACTTCAATTTCTCAAACGTATGACTATTTTACAGTCATTTAAAGACAAGACTCTCGTTAATCTAACCACACTGTCCGATTTCAAAAAGGCTTTACAACGAAAGCAAAACATTAGATTATGTCAGCAGAGTACCAAGCCAGAAATAATCAGACACCCATTTTTCAAGCCAGCATATAATGTCACCATAACCCAGAAGACAGCTAAATGCAGCACTCACCTTTGATGATCTTCATCAGATGACAAACCTAGGACATTATGTTATACAATACATGCATGTTTTGTTCAATCAAGTTCATATTTATATCAAAAACCAGCTTTTTACATTAGCATGTGACGTTCAGAACTAGCATACCCCCCGCAAACTTCCGGGGAATTCGCTAACATTTTACTAAATTACTCACGATAAACGTTCACAAAAAGCATAACAATTATTTTAAGAATTATAGATACAGACCTCCTCTATGCACTCGATATGTCCGATTTTAAAATAGCTTTTTGGTGAAAGCACATTTTGCAATATTCTAAGTACATAGCCCAGGCATCACGGGCTCGCTATTTAGACACCCGGCAAGTTTAGCACTCACCATAATCATATTTACTATTATAAAAGTTTGATTACCTTTTGTTGTCTTCGTCAGAATGCACACCCAGGACTGCTACTTCAATAACAAATGTTGGTTTGGTCCAAAATAATCCATCGTTATATCCGAATAGCGGCGTTTTGTTCGTGCGTTCCAGACACTATCCGAAATAGTAAAGAAGTGTCGCGCGCATGGCGCAATTCGTGACAATAAAATTCTAAGTATTCCATTACCGTACTTCGAAGCATGTCAACCGCTGTTTAAAATCAATTTTTACGACATTTTTCTCGTAGAAAAGCGATAATATTCCGACAGGGAATCTCCTTTTCGGCAAACAGAGGAAAAAATCCCAAAGGCGGGGGCGGTCGGGGTCACGCGCATAAGCCAGTGTCCCTTGATCGGCCACTTGAGAAAGGCGATAATGTGTTTCAGCCTGGGGCTGGAATGACGACATTCTGTTTTTTCCCGGGCTCTGAGCGCCTATGGACGACGTGGGAAGTGTCACGTTAGAGCAGAGATCCTTAGTAAATGATAGAGATGGAAAAGAAGTTCAACAAATGGTCAGACAGGCCACTTCCTGTAAAGGAATCTCTCAGGTTTTGACCTGCCATTTGAGTTCTGTTATACTCACAGACACCATTCAAACAGTTTTAGAAAATTTAGGGTGTTTTCTATCCATATGTAATAAGTATATGCATATTCTAGTTACTGGGTAGGAGTGGTAACCAGATTAAATCGGGTATGTTTTTTATCCAGCCGTGTCAATACTGCCCCCTATCCTAAACAGGTTAATAGTTGATTCTTAGATTTGTATTTGATCATGTATATGTTTTTGCTGTTTGTTCTTTGTTATAGGGCCAACAAGATTGGAGAAGTGGTTTACCCATACATTTCCATTTTGGATAGATATTAATTTTTGATGTTATTTGTTTAGTGTTTTCCAATTTTCCTAGAAGTGGTTAGTCTATGGATTCTTCAATTACATTGAGCTGATTTCTGACATGCTGTTCCTTCTTTTTCCGTAGTGTTTTTCTGCATTGAATTAGTGATTCACAATAGTGAAGGCGTAGACTCAGGTTTTCTGGGTCTCTATATTTTTGGTTGGACAGGTTTCTCAATTTCTTTCTTAGGTTTTTGCATTCTTCATCAAATAATTTGTCATTGTTGTTCATTGTCTTCGGTTTTCTGTTTGAATGTTTTAGATTTGATAGGGAAGCTGAGAGGTCAAATATACTGTTTAGATTTTCTACTGTCAAGTTTACACCTTCGGTATTAGAGTAGAACATTTTGTCTAGGAAGTTGGCTAAAAGGGATTGAATTTGTTGTTGCCTAATTGTGTTTTGGTAGGTCTCCACACTACATTCCTTCCAACTGTAGCATTTCTTAATATTAACCAGTTCCTTTGGCTTTGATGCCTCATGATTGAGTATTGCTCTGTTCAAGTAGACTGTGATTTTGTTGTGATCTGATAGGGGTGTCAGTGGGCTGACTGTGAACTCTCTGAGAGACTCTGCGTAGAGGTCAGTGATAAAGTAGTCTTCAGTACTACTGCCAAGAGATGAGCTATAGGTGTACCTACTATAGGAGTCCCCTCGAAGCCTACCACTGACTATGTACATACCCATCTCTATCTCTGTCTGTCTCGCTCTCTCTCTCTGTGAGCAGGTATCTGATTGACAGTTGGTGTGTGAGCTATATGGTGTGTAGCTCAGACTGTATCAGTAGGGGTGTATTTGTCACAGGGAACAAAGGTTCAGACTCAAAGGAGCAAAGGAAAGGGATAATCTCTATTAAACAATTAAAGTCTAAACTGTAATTGCCTTACTTTATCTTATGGGCTAGTAACACAGTCATGTAAGTTCATAGGGACACTGGATCACATGAGAATTTTCCGAACAGTCTGCCTGTACGTGTGTGTGTGGGTGTGCGGGCTTGCGTGTGCATGTTTGTGTGTGCGGGCTTGCGTGTGCATGTTTGTGCTCTTCACCCAACAGACATGCACACACACTCAACCCCCCCCCCCCGCATCCAAGCAGTCTCTCTCCACCTCATATCTTCTATTCCTCTTTCCTCACCATATCTTCTCTTTCGCTCTCCTCATATCTTTTCTTTACTTATCATGTCTTCTCATTCCTCAATTTCTTCCCTTTCTCTCTCCTCATCATATCTTCTGTTTTTCTCATATCTTCTCTCTTTCGTCATCATATCTTCTCTTTCCTCATATCTTCTCTTTCCTCATCGTATCTTCTCTTCCTCTCTCTCTCTCCACAATATCACTTCATAACTTCATTAATAGTTGATTCTTAGATTTGTATTTGATCATGTATATGTTTTTGCTGTTTGTTCTTTGTTATAGGGCCAACAAGATTGGAGAAGTGGTTTACCCATACATCTCCATTTTGGATAGATATTAATTTTTGATGTTATTTGTTTAGTGTTTTCCAATTTTCCTAGAAGTGGTTAGTCTATGGATTCTTCAATTACATTGAGCTGATTTCTGACATGCTGTTCCTTCTTTTTCCGTAGTGTTTTTCTGCATTGAATTAGTGATTCACAATAGTGAAGGCGTAGACTCAGGTTTTCTGGGTCTCTATATTTTTGGTTGGACAGGTTTCTCAATTTCTTTCTTAGGTTTTTGCATTCTTCATCAAATAATTTGTCATTGTTGTTCATTGTCTTCGGTTTTCTGTTTGAATGTTTTAGATTTGATAGGGAAGCTGAGAGGTCAAATATACTGTTTAGATTTTCTACTGTCAAGTTTACACCTTCGGTATTAGAGTAGAACATTTTGTCTAGGAAGTTGGCTAAAAGGGATTGAATTTGTTGTTGCCTAATTGTGTTTTGGTAGGTCTCCACACTACATTCCTTCCAACTGTAGCATTTCTTAATATTAACCAGTTCCTTTGGCTTTGATGCCTCATGATTGAGTATTGCTCTGTTCAAGTAGACTGTGATTTTGTTGTGATCTGATAGGGGTGTCAGTGGGCTGACTGTGAACTCTCTGAGAGACTCTGCGTAGAGGTCAGTGATAAAGTAGTCTTCAGTACTACTGCCAAGAGATGAGCTATAGGTGTACCTACTATAGGAGTCCCCTCGAAGCCTACCACTGACTATGTACATACCCATCTCTATCTCTGTCTGTCTCGCTCTCTCTCTCTGTGAGCAGGTATCTGATTGACAGTTGGTGTGTGAGCTATATGGTGTGTAGCTCAGACTGTATCAGTAGGGGTGTATTTGTCACAGGGAACAAAGGTTCAGACTCAAAGGAGCAAAGGAAAGGGATAATCTCTATTAAACAATTAAAGTCTAAACTGTAATTGCCTTACTTTATCTTATGGGCTAGTAACACAGTCATGTAAGTTCATAGGGACACTGGATCACATGAGAATTTTCCGAACAGTCTGCCTGTACGTGTGTGTGTGGGTGTGCGGGCTTGCGTGTGCATGTTTGTGTGTGCGGGCTTGCGTGTGCATGTTTGTGCTCTTCACCAAACAGACATGCACACACACTCAACCCCCCCCCCCCCCCCCCCGCATCCAAGCAGTCTCTCTCCACCTCATATCTTCTATTCCTCTTTCCTCACCATATCTTCTCTTTCGCTCTCCTCATATCTTTTCTTTACTTATCATGTCTTCTCATTCCTCAATTTCTTCCCTTTCTCTCTCCTCATCATATCTTCTGTTTTTCTCATATCTTCTCTCTTTCGTCATCATATCTTCTCTTTCCTCATATCTTCTCTTTCCTCATCGTATCTTCTCTTCCTCTCTCTCTCTCCACAATATCACTTCATAACTTCATTAATCAGCTTCAACCACTTACCTCTTCATCTCTTCTCTCCATATCCTCTCTTTCTCTCACCCTTCACCCCTCCATTCCTCACCCTTTCATCCCAGGGGAGTTGTGCGTTTATGTTGACTTCATGCCCATCTCTCCCACTGTTCTCCACATATAGCAGAAGTACCTCTTCTCCTTCACCCAGCCTGTCTGGACCAAACTTTACAGCATCCTGCTACAACTTTGTTCCAGGAGTATGTTTGGTCACATCGTGTTTTAGACCAGGATCTGTATGTTTGGTCACATCGTCTGTCAGACCAGGATCTCTATGTTTGGTCACATCGTGTTTCAGACCAGGATCTGTATGTTTGGTCACATCGCGTTTCAGACCAAGATCTGTATGTTTGGTCACATCGCGTTTCAGACCAGGATCTGTATGTTTGGTCACATCGTGTTTTAGACCAGGATCTGTATGTTTGGTCACATCGTCTGTCAGATCAGGATCTGTATGTTTGGTCACATCGTCTGTCAGACCAGGATCTGTATGTTTGGTCACATCGTCTGTCAGACCAGGATCTCTATGTTTGGTCACATCGTGTTTCAGACCAGGATCTGTATGTTTGGTCACATCGTCTGTCAGACCAGGATCTCTATGTTTGGTCACATCGTCTGTCATACCAGGATCTGTATGTTTGGTCACATCGTGTTTCAGACCAGCATCTGTATGTTTGGTCACATCGTGTTTCAGACCAGGATCTGTATGTTTGGTCACATTGTCTGTCAGACCAGGATCTGTATGTTTGGTCACATCGTGTTTCAGACCAGGATCTGTATGTTTGGTCACATCGTCTGTCAGACCAGGATCTGTATGTTTGGTCACATCGTCTGTCATACCAGGATCTGTATGTTTGGTCACATCGTGTTTCAGACCAGGATCTGTATGTTTGGTCACATCGTGTTTTAGACCAGGATCTGTATGTTTGGTCACATCGTGTTTTAGACCAGGATCTGTATGTTTGGTCACATCGTGTTTCAGACCAGGATCTGTATGTTTGGTCACATCGTGTTTCAGACCAGGATCTGTATGTTTGGTCACATCGCATTTCAGACCAGGATCTGTATGTTTGGTCACATCGCGTTTCAGACCAGGATCTGTATGTTTGGTCACATCGTCTGTCAGACCAGGATCTGTATGTTTGGTCACATCGTGTTTCAGACCAGGATCTGTATGTTTGGTCACATCATCTGTCAGATCAGGATCTGTATGTTTGGTCACATCGTCTGTCAGACCAGGATCTGTATGTTTGGTCACATCGTGTTTCAGACCAGGATCTGTATGTTTGGTCACATCATCTGTCAGACCAGGATCTGTATGTTTGGTCACATCGTGTTTCAGACCAGGATCTTTGTTTGGTCACATCGTCTGTCAGACCAGGATCTGTATGTTTGGTCACATCGTCTGTCATACCAGGATCTGTATGTTTGGTCACATCGTCTGTCATACCAGGATCTTTGTTTGGTCACATCTCTCAGACCAGGATCTGTATGTTTGGTCACATCGTCTGTCAGACAGAGGCTTGCTCCCTAGCTGTGGAGAAGAAAGGAGGGGAGAAGGGGGTCAGACAACTCTTTACCCTCCCAGTTGTCAGCCAGTTGAACCGTTCCACAGGTGAAGCTGAAGGCCAGCCTGCCTGCCTTTCTTCTTCAGGCCTGGGGTTAAGGTTAGGCCTAGGTGGGCAGGAGGCGGGCAGAGGTTTATCCTTGTCTGGGCACGTCTCTGAAGCCACGGTCGGGCACACCCCCTCTCCTCCCCCCTGGTTCCCGTAATCACAAGGTGTAAAGGGAACCAGTCAACTTTGGACCATGCGTGTTACATTTAATATGGCCCCCATGCGGAACCAATTCACAGCCCACACACATACTCTCACACTCCATATCCCTGACGGGAGACACACACATTTTGTACGCTGTGATGGGGAGGCACCAGACAGAAAGAGCACAAGAGAGAAATAAAGAGAGAGAACAAGAGAGAGAGAGAGAAAAGGAGAGACCTCTTTTGCATTTTATTGTGTAAAATCAAACACGAGACTACAAAAATGTTCATATTTATTACAAATCTAGTGGAATGAGAATTTTTACATTATTTGGATTCTTCACAGCAATGATTTAATTTGGCAATATCATTTTTTATTTGATTGCGTGCAACACAATGGTTCTTTTAAAATCCACTGAAATGTCATGCAACTTGTTCCAGCATAGTCTCTCCCATGTAGCTCAGTTGGTAGAGCATTATGCTTCAAATGCCAGGGTTGTGGGTTTGATTCCCATGGGGGAACAGTATTAAAATATATTCACTCTCTACAAAGAGAGCAGGTGGATTCAGTTGCTCTGGATAAGAGTGTATGGTAAATGCATCTTTAGTCCTTCTTGGCCGTTTACCAGCCATGAATCCTCATCACCACCTAACAACCACAGAATCCCTCCAGGATACTACGGCCCTACTTTACTTTTCCAAATCCTCTGACTGTCAACAGAGGGGAAAAAAACAGAGCAGGCGGATTTAGTCGGTCACAACGAGACACATTTCTGCCACGACAACACTAAAGTCATGTTCCAATTGAAACTAAAGATGATTTCAGCCAAGACAGAGTCAGTATAATTATTTCAAACACGGGAAAGCAAATCACTTTAGGACGTGGATTTACATCTCATTAAGGCCATACAAAGACAAGATTACCCAAAAAGACTGGGAAAGCTCTCTTTTTTTGGACTACTCCTCATCTCCTATGGATGAGTGGAACCAGACGTACTCGGTGTGTGAGAGACAAAGACATTATGAAGAAAAATAAAACCAACTACCAATCATATTATTTAGTGTGAGCTTGTTAAGCATGAATCAAATAAAATACAATTATTACACATATTTTGCAGATGGCGTTGCAGTTGCAGCGAAATTCTTGTTTCTAGCTCCAACAGTGCAGTAATACCTAAGAATACAAAATAATACACACATTTCCCCCAAATTTAAAGAAAGGAATTAAGAATCAGTCGTGATACAAAGACTATTGGACAATAATAAGGGGAGGGCCAAGAGACCAGACGTGGCAGAATGGAGTGGTCAGGTTGGGGTGTAGGGTTTGAGCATAGACTGACAGTAGGTAGGGGAACAGTATTAAATTAAAATATATTCACTCACTACAAAGAGAGCAGGTGGATTTAGTTGCTCTGGATAAGAGTATGGTAAATGCATCTTTAGTCCTTCTTGGCCGTTTACCAGCCATGAATCCTCATCACCACCTAACAACCACAGTATCATTTTGTGTTAAAAAAAGGTGACCCATTTTTCCCGTGTCCAAGTGAATTGAAATATTTGAAATTGATTTATACACTTTGTTCTGTAGGAATTTAGAATTCCCAAATCAAAGCTTTTGATTAACTAGAGAACCACACGACTTTACCAAGTTTGTATTTTTTTATCTGTTTTAAAACAAAAACGGAAAAAAAAGTTCCAAAATAAAAATACATCTTCAACGGCAAATACCAGGGTCTTGGAAAGCACCACACTCTTAGAAGTAAAGGTGCCTGGAAGAACCTTTTGGGTTATTACACTGGCAGAACTGTTCCAGTTCAAAAGTGTTCCTTGAGGAAACCCTCTGAGAATGGTCTCAAAGGAACCCCTGTGTTAAGGTTCCAACTATAACCTTTTTGTGATGGGAAGGTTTCAATTTTAAACCTTTTAAAACTAAATAATTTATTGTAGAGGTGGCAGCCTTTCAGAGTTATTTTTGGCCACCTGTTAGCATAAATGTCATTCCTGTTGATCATGTTAAATTTGTACACAGAAAATTAAAATGTTAATTGGATATTTATGCATATTACATATTCTAATATAATATTAACATTGCTGATTATACATAGTAATAAAGTGGTAATTATTCCAACTTTGGGATTTGCATAGGCTCTTGAGGAACTCATACACTTCTGTTAACTCCAGGGGGCAGGTAGTCTAGAGTTTAAGTGTGTTGGGCCAGTAACTGAAATGTTGCTGGTTTGAATCTCTGAGCTGGCAAGGTGGGGAAATCTGGTGTTCTGCCCTTGAACAAGGCAGTTAAACCCTAGTAACTGGGAACCGATGATGTTGATTAAAGCAGCTCGCCACACCTCTTTGATTTAGAGAAGACGGTTGAATACATTCAGTTGTGCAACTGACTAGGTTTCCCTGAAACAGGATCTCAAGGGTTCCTCGAGACACCACTAATTCTGAGAGTGCATGGTATCTATCTTAAAGCCATGCCGCTACTAAGCCACGCCTGGTGGTAACTCTAAGATGTTCCTTTTGTCTGTAATTAAATAATTGGCTTGCTTAATTTAATTTAAATCTTTAAACCCTTCCTTCTTTCCAGGAAAGATCTGGCCTCGAACCTGTGAGTAATACCTCTAAGTTTCCCCAACATAGCCCACCTCACCCATCTCTTCCTCCCACCTCCTCACCCCTCTCGTCCTCCCTCTGCACCCATCCCTATCCTCAAATGCCTGACTGCCTTTTCCTCACCCTTCCTCACCCCCCCTCCTCACCCTCTCCCCCACCTTGCCATCCTCTCATGGTAGCAGCAGCCTGTCTTTTCTTACCCTCACTACCTTCTCTCTCAGTCCCTAGGAAGGTAATTGACTTGTATAATTGGCTCAAGAGATGACAATCGTGTGTGTCTGCGTATGTGGGTGTGTGTGTGCGTGTGGCAGCTGATCCAGCCAGCTGACTGCTAGCCTAATGAATAGCTTGTTAAGCAATTTGGATCCCGGTGAGGATCTATTGATGTCTGGGTGAACAGACTTGTACATAGAAGCTGAGACAAACACACACATAATAGCAAAAAACAGCCTGCCCAAAGGCCTATGTGAATGTAGTGGTTTGTTTGAACTGTAATGATTATTTAGCTTTTAAACAACAAAACACAGTGTCTATCTTAATAATCTCAGCTCATACATATCTAAACGTCAACATAATCTTTCTTACTGTACATTTGTTTTATTATATGCTTAGCCTACCTTTGAGTGCGTGTGTCTGTTTGTGTGTGTGTGTGTGTGTGTTCATGAGTGTTTGCATGTGTGTGTCTGCGTGTGTGTGTGGTTGTGTGTGCGTGCGTGTGTCTACGTGTGTGTGTTTGTGTCTGCATGGTTGTGTGTGTGTGCTTGCGTTTGTGTGTGTGTGTTGAGGGAAGCAGTGGAGTGTCATCAAATGATTGTTATTGTCTCCCTGTCACAACCAGTGAGTAGCTAACTGGCAACATTAGCGCTGTCTCCTCTGGCAGCTAAAGGTGTGAGGCTGTGTCTAAGCAGGTTAAAGTGACTGGTGTTCCATTTATTAAAGTGGCCAATGATACCAAGTCTGTAGATAGGTAACCGCCTCCTTGTGCTAGTGGTGGCTGTTTAACCTGTCTGGGCTAGGGGGCAGTGTTTTCACGGCCGGATGGATTTTAACAGGTTACTACTCTGGCCCAGAAACTAGAATATGCATATGATTAGTAGATTTGGATAGGAAACACTCTGAAGTTTCTAAAACTGTTTGAATGGTGTCTGTGAGTATAACAGAACTCATATGGCAGGCAAAAACCTGAGAATAATTCAAGCAGGAAGTGGAAAGTCTTCTTTTGATTCTCTATCGAAGCTACAGTGTCTGTGGGGTGACCTTGCACTTCCGAAAGCTTCCATTGGCTGTCTAAAGCCTTCAGAAAGTGGTTTGAGTATTTTCCTGTCACTGGGCAGATAATAGGAGCTCAGTTTCTGAGTGGTCTGCCTGGCAACAAAGGGATTGGATATGCGCGGTCACGCGAGCACGCCGTTCCTTCTTTTTCTTCTTGAATGAATATGCTATTGTCCGGTTGGAATATTATCGCAATTTTACGTAAAAAATACCATAAAGATTGATTTTAAACAGCGTTTGACATGCTTCTAAGTACGGTAATGGAACATTTTGACTTTTCGTCTCTCGTTCCGCGCTCGTGCGTTATGCCTTTGGATAAGTGATCTGTACTCACGAACAAAACGGAGGTATTTGTACATAAATATGGATTATTTGGAACAAAAAAAACATTTCTTGTGCAAGTAGCAGTCCTGGGAATGCATTCTGACAAAGATCAGCAAAGGTAAGAGAATATTTCTAATACTACTTCTGAGTTTAGGTTGCCCCGAACTTGACGGGTGGATATAAATATGTACTTGATTGAACAAAACATACATGTATTGTAAAACATAATGTCCTAGGAGTGTCATCTGATGAAGATCATCAAAGGTTAGTGCTTCATTTAGCTGTGTTTTGGCTTTTATTGACATATATGCTTGCTTGGAAAATGGCTGTGTGGTTATTTCGGTCTATGTACTCTCCTAACATAATCTAATGTTTTGCTTTCGCTGTAAAGCCTTTTTGAAATCAGACAACGTGGTTGGATTCAGGAGAGGTTTATCTTTCAAATGGTGTAAAATAGTCGTATGTTTGAAAAATTGAAATTATTGGATTTTTGAGGTTTTGTATTTCGCGCCATGTGATCCCATTGGCTGTTCGCTAGGGATTCCGCTGGCGGAACGGGGTTCCGCTGGCGGAACGCCTATATGTAAGAGTCTAGAATTGAATTAGATCAGCTGATATGTCTTACAGCTGAGAGAAGAGAGGGATGACAGATGGAGAGAGGGAGTGAATGAAAATAATGTGGAAAGAGAGGGAGAGTGTGAAGAGAGAGATCGAGAGAGAAGTAAAGTAATGAACGAGATTGTAGGAAATGCATGATAGAGGATTAGAAAGAGGGAGTGAGAGAGATGAAAGACAGAAACACAGGGAGGAAGTTAATTTGGAGATTGTGGGCAATAATACGACCAGTCACCGACGACACGCAGCGGCCGCACACCCTTCCGGACGAACAGCATTGTGGGTATGGAAGGGCGATGGAATTTGAAAGGCTTTCTGCCTGGCCGCCCAGCTGATTTGCATCCAAGGACGGACACACACACACACACACACACACACACACACACACACACACACACACACACACACACACACACACACACACGGCTTCAGGGGGACTGAATGCGGTCAGCAGCCCTAATTAAGACAATCCTCTCCAAAATTCCTGAGATTTAAAGAGAGAAAGAAATAGATGCAGAAAGAGCGAGAGGGAGAAGAGAGAGAGATGCCAAAAAAGAGGGAGAGAGAGAGCCGAACAGGAACAGGCTGGCCCACTAAAACCCAGCTCTCAACATTACTTTTTGGGGATGTTATTTTTCGCTTTACGATTCCTATAATTATGATATTAGAGAGGAGCGAGCGATAGGGTCCTGATGCGATTGTTCTCCAGTTTCCCTTTTATTGCGGAGCATCATAGAGAGAGAGGGACTCGTCAATGAGTAATTTTCCTTTCTTATACAGCAGCATAAATTTAACGGGGGAATATGTGGGGAGAAATCCTTTTAGTGGCTGATTTATGGGCGTCTGATGGTGGAATCATAGATCACGGCAGCCATGGCAGACAGTGATGGGCCGGATGAGGACCACTAATGCCCACAGAACAAAATGTAACCAATCTGTGGAGGCCCTCAACCATGCAATAGGCCTAATAGAAACTCCCAAACTGTCTGCCTGTCACTGCTGACGACTGGGAGAGAGGGAAGGGGGAGGGAGAGGTGATAGAGAGGAGACTGACTATATACCTGTTGTGAAAGGAGAGAGAGAGTGAGAGGGAGAGAGAAAGGCGCAGGTGTACAGTGAGGGAAAAAGTATTTGATCCCCTGCTGATTTTGTACGTTTGCCCACTGACAAAGAAATGATCAGTCTATAATTTGAATAGTAGGTTTATTTCAACAGTGAGAGACAGAAAAACAACAAAAAAATCCAGAAAAACGCATGTCAAAAATGTTATAAATTGATTTGCATTTTAATGAGGGAAATAAGTATTTGACCCCCTCTCAATCAGAAAGATTTCTGGCTCTCAGGTGTCTTTTATACAGGTAATGAGCTGAGATTAGGAGCACACTCTTAAAGGGAGTGCTCCTAATTACAGCTTGTTACCTGTATAAAAGACATCTGTCCACAGAAGCGATCAATCAATCAGATTCCAAACTCTCCACCATGGCCAAGACCAAAGAGTTCTCCAAGGATGTCAGGGACAAGATTGTAGACCTACACAAGGCTGGAATGGGCTACAAGACCATCGCCAAGCAGCTTGGTGAGAAGGTGACAACAGTTGGTGTGATTATTCGCAAATGGAAGAAACACAAAAGAACTGTCAATCTCCCTCGGCCTGGGGCTCCATGCAAGATCTCACCTCTTGGAGTTGCAATGATCATGAAAACAGTGAGGAATCAGCCCAGAACTACACGGGAGGATCTTGTCAATGATCTCAACGCAGCTGGGCCCATAGTCACCAAGAAAACAATTGGTAACACACTACTCCGTGAAGGACTGAAATCCTGCAGCGCCCGCAAGGTCCCCCTGCTCAAGAAAGCACATATACATGCCCGTCTGAAGTTTGCCAATGAACATCTGAATGATTCAGAGGACAACTGGGTGAAAGTGTTGTGGTCAGATGAGACCAAAATGGAGCTCCTTGGCATCAACTCAACTCGCCGTGTTTGGAGGAGGAGGAATGCTGCCTATGACCCCAAGAACACCATCCCCACCGTCAAACATGGAGGTGGAAACATTATGCTTTGGGGGTGTTTTTCTACTAAGGGGACAGGACAACTTCACCACATCAAAGGGACGATGGACGGGGCCATATACCGTCAAATCTTGGGTGAGAACCTCCTTCCCTCAGCCAGGGCATTGAAAATGGGCCATGGATGGGTTTTCCAGCATGACAATGACCCAAAACACACGGCCAAGGCTAACAAAGGAGTGGCTCAAGAAGAAGCACATTAAGGTCCTGGAATGGCCTAGCCAGACTCCAGACCTTAATCCCATAGAAAATCTGTGGAGAGAGCTGAAGGTTCGAGTTGCCAAACGTCAGCCTCGAAACCTTAATGACTTGGAGAAGATCTGCAAAAAGGAGTGGGACAAAATCCCTCCTGAGATGTGTGCAAACCTGATGAAAGTCTGACCTCTGTGATTGCCAACAAGGGTTTTGCCACCAAGTACTAAGTTATGTTTTGCAGAGGGGTCAAATACTTATTTCCCTCATTAAAATGCAAATCATTTTATAACATTTTTGACATGCGTTTTTCTGGATTTTTTTGTTGTTATACTGTCTCTCACTATTCAAATAAACCTACCATTAAAATTATAGACTGATCATTTCTTTGTCAGTGGGCAAACGTACAAAATCAGCAGGGGATCAAATACTTTTTTCCCTCACTGTATACTTGACTACCATGTCGCTCGCTCGCAGAGTGGACTCTAAATGCCAAGCTAAAAAAGACAGGAATAACAGGGATAAATAAATAATAAACAATAAAGTGGCACACACACACCAGAGGAGCATTCATCAGAGCTAGGCTGATGGAGACAGTGACACACAAGAATGATACCAGTCCTGTTTTCATCAAAAATTAACAATATTATCTGACAGCACCTCAAAGTTGAAGCTTTGTTGTAAACTATAAAATGTCATCTAGACGAAGAGTAGAAAAGATAACTTCATTTTAGGATGTGAAATCTCTCCTGAGCCTCGTTTAAACACAGGGCCTCATCAGAGGTCACTTAAAAAAACAGCTGAAGAAAGTCATTATGGGAGAGGCTAGCAAAAGGAAGAGAGAGTGAACAAATCACTGTCAGATATAATATATATACAGCAGTATGTGGACACCCCTTCAAATAGTGGATTCGGATATTTCAGCCACACCATTTGCTGATAGGTGCATAAAATCGAGCACATGGCCATGCAATCTCCATAGACAAACATTGGCAGTAGAATGGCCTTACTGAAGAGCTCAGTGGCTTTTATCGTGGCACCGTCATAGGATGCCACCACCAAATGTCTGCCCTGCTAGAGCTGCCCCAGTTAACTGAAAATGCTGTTATTGTAATGTGGAAACATCTAGGAGCAACAACGGCTCAGCCACAAAGTGGTAGGCCACACAAGATCACAGAACAGGACCGCGAGTAGCATGTAAACATTGTCTGTCCTCGGTTGCAACACTCACTGCCTCTGGAAGCAACGTCAGCACAATAATTGTTCGTTGGGAGATTCATGAAATGGGTTTCCATGGCTGAGCATCCACACACAGGCCTAATATAACCATGCGCGATGCCAAGCATCGGCTGCAGTGGAGTAAAGCTCGCCGCCATTGCACTCTTGAGTAGTGGAAACGCATTCTCTGGAGGGATGAATCACACTTTACCATCTGGCAGTCCGACGGACGAATCCGGGTTTGGCGGATGCCAGGAGAACACTACCTGCCCAAATGCAGAGTGCCAACTGTAAAGTTTGGTGGAAGAGAAATAATGGTCCCATGGGTGTTTTTCATGGTTTGGGCTAGGCCCCTTAGTTCCAGTGAAGGGAAATCTTAACGCAACAGCATAAAATGACATTCAAGACAATTCTGTGCCTCCAACTTTGTGGCAGCAGTTGGGGAAGGCCTTTTCCTGTTTCAGCATGACAATGCACACATGCACAAAGCCAGGTCCATACAGAAATGGTTTGTCAAGATCAGTGTGGAAGAACATGACTGGCCTGCACAGAGCCCTGACATCAACCCCATCGAACACCTTTGGGATGAATTGGATGCCGACTGTGAGCCAGGCCTAATCGCCCAACATCAGCGCTCGACCTCACTAATGCTCTTGTGGCTGAATGGAAGCAAGTCCTCGCAGCAATGTTCCAACATCTAGTGGAAAGAATTCCCAGAAGAGAAGAGGCTGTTATAGCAGCAACAGGGGGACAAACTGATGATTTGGTGTCCACATACGTGAGCAGGTGTCCACATACTTTTGGTCATATACAGTGCATTGCAAAAGTATTCACCCACCTTGGCGTTTTTCCTATTTTGTTGCATTACAACCTGTAATTTAAATTGATTTTCATTTGGATTTCATGTAATGGACATACACAAATTGGTGAAGTGAAATTATTTAAAAAATACTTGTTTTAAAAAAAAATATATATAAAAAAACAGAAAAGTGGTGCATGCATGTGTATTCACCCCTTTTGCCATGAAGCCCCTAAATAAGATCTGGTGCAACCAATTAACTTCAGAAGTCACATAATTAATTAAATAAAGTCCACCTGTGTGCAATCTAAGTGTCACATGATCTACACCTGTTCTGAAAGGCACCAGTGTCTGCAACACCACTAAGCAAGGGGCACCACCAAGCAAGTGGCACTCTGAAAACCAAGGAGCTCTCCAAATAGGTCAGGGAAAAGTGGGTTACAAAAAAATATCAGAAACTTTGAACATCTCACAGAGCACCATTAAATCCATTATTAAAAAATAGAAAGAAAATGTCACCACAACAAACCTGCCAAGAAAGGGCTGCCCACCAAAACTTGCAGACCAGGCAAGGAGGGCATTAATCAGAGAGGCAACAAAGAGACCAAAGATAAGCCTGAAGGCGTTGCAAAGCTCCACAGCGGAGATTGGAGTATCTGTCCATAGGACCACTTTAAGCAGTACACTCCACAGAGCTGGGCTTTACGGAAGAGTGGCCAGAAAAAAGCCATTGCTTAAAGGAAAAAAAATAAGCAAACATGTTTGGTGTTCGCCAAAAGGCATGTGGGAGACTCCCCAAACATATGGAAGAACGTACTCTGGTCAGATGAGACTAAAATTGATATTTTTGGCCATCAAGGAAAATGCTATGTCTGGCGCAAACCCAATAGCTCTCATCACCTCGAGAACACCATCCCCACAGTGAAGCATAATGGTGGCAACATCATGCTGTGGGGATGTTTTTCCATCGGCAGGGACTGGGAAACTGGTCAGAATTGAAGGAATGATGGATAGCGCTAAATACAGGGACATTCTTGAGGGAAACCTGTTTCAGTCTTCCAGAGATTTGAGACTGGGACACAGGTTCACCTTCCAGCAGGACAATGACCCTAAGCATACTGCTAAAGCAACACTCGAGTGGTTTCAGGGGAAACATTTAAATGTCTTGGAATGGCGTAGTCAAAGCCCAGACCTCAATCCAATTGTGGTATGACTTAAAGATTGCTGTAGACCAGCGGAACCCTTCCAACTTGAAGGAGCTGGGGGAGTTTTGCATTGAAGAATGGGCCAAAAATCCCAGTGGCTAGATGTGCCAAGCTTATAGAGATATACCCCAAGAGACTCGCAGCTGTAATTGCTGCAAAAGGTGCCTCTACAAAGTATTGACTTTGGTGAGGTGAATAGTTATGCACACTCAAGTTTATTTGTCTAATTTCTTGTTTGTTTCACAATAAAAAATATTTTGCATCTTCAAAGTGGTAGACATGTTGTGTAAATCAAATTATATAAACACCCCAAAAATCGTTTTTAATTCCAGGTTGTAAGGCAACAAAATAGGAAAAATGCCAAGGGGGATGAATACTTTTGCAAGCCACTGTATGTGTTCAGTGGTAAGTCTTGTGTAAAAAGACATCCAATGTCATTGAAAGACTACACACACACACACACACACACACACACACACACACACACACACACACACACACACACACACACAACCAAGGTGAACACTTTAATCACCTTGATGTGTTCCATGGCTGTGGTCCACACAATAGAACACCTCAGCACAATGTATTTATCATAAAACATAAAAACCAAACCAGTTTGACCTCTTCCTCTCCTTCTTCCCTCCCTCCCTCCCTCCCTCCCTCCCTCCCTCCTCCCTCCCTCCCTCCCTCCCTCCCTCCCTCCCTCCCTCCCTCCCTCCCTCCCGCCCTCCCTCCCTCCGTCCCTCCCTCCCTCCCTCCCTCCCCGCCCTCCCTCCCTCCCTCCCTCCCTCCCTCCCTCCCTCCCTCCCTCCCTCCCTCCCTCCCTCCCTCCCTCCCTCCCTCCCTCCCTCCCTCTGTCCCCTGGTTAAAGAGAGTAATTCTGGTTCCATTAAGGAGAATATGCAGTGCTTCACTTTGGGGAGAGAGGTGGCCAGGGGTTCACTCGTCTGCATTCAGAGTGAAAGAGTCTCTCGCTTCACTCGTTTAACAGCCGCCCGCCACACTCACCCCTCAGGAAAGGTTAAACACCTGCCCCTATACCTATAGGGAGGGAGAGAGGGAGGGAGCTAAATAGATTGTTTCAAATAGCCAGGGTCCAGGCCATGCACATGAGACTAGTTTGATGAAAGAGAAAGGGTGCAGAGAAACAACCCAGTCTCTCATTAGTTAGGTACTATATGTACAAATAAGCACAATGTTTTTATGTACTAATAGCATAAACTTATGCCGCATCGAACTCAATAAACCCAGATAGCTCTGATGCCACACCCCTTCTAAATCCCTTTAAACTCAATAACCCCAGATATCTCTGATGCCACACCCCTTCTATATCACTTTAAACTCAATAACACCAGATATCTCTGATGCCACACCCATTCTAAATCCCTTAAAACTCAATAACACCAGATATCTCAGCCCTCTACTGTACTCCCTGTTCACCCATGACTGCGTGGCCATGCACGCCTCCAACTCAATCATCAAGTTTGCAGACTACACTACAGTGGTAGGCTTGATTACCAACAACGATGAGATGGCCTACAGGGAGGAGGTGAGGGCCTTGGGAGTGTGGTGCCAGGAAAATAACCTCTCACTCAACGTCAACAAAACTAAGGAGATGATCGTGGACTTCAGGAAACAGCAGAGCCCCCTATCTACATTGACGGGACAGTAGTGGAGAGGGTGGAGAGCTTTTAGTTCCTCGGCGTACACATTACGGACAAACTGAAATGGTCCAACCACACAGACAGTGTGGTGAAGAAGGCGCAGCAGCGCCTCTTCAACCTCAGGAGGCTGAAGAAATTCGGCTTGTCACCAAAATCACTCACAAACTTTTACAGATGCACAATCGAGAGCATCCTGTCGGGCTGTATCACCGCCTGGTACGGCAGCTGCTCCGCCCATAATCGGAAGGCTCTCCAGAGGGTAATGGAATATTTAGAAATCTTTTGTCACGAAATGCGCTGTGCTCGTGACCCTTATTTACACTTCGGATAGTGTCTTGAACGCACGAACAAAACGCCGCTATTTGGATATAACAATGGATTATTTTGAACCAAACCAACATTTGGTATTGAAGTAGCAGTCCTGGGAGTGCATTCTGACGAAGAACACCAAAGGTAATCAAACTTTTCTAATAGTAAATCGGAGTTTGGTCAGGGCTAAACTTGGTGGGTGTCTAAATAGCTAGCCGTGATGGCTGGGCTATCTACTCAGAATATTGCAAAATGTGCTTTCACCGAAAAGCTATTTTAAAATCGGACACCTCGATTGCACAAAGGAGTTCTGTATCTATAATTCTTACACACCCATTCTAAATCCCTTAAAACTCAATAACACCAGATATCTCAGCCCTCTACTGTACTCCCTGTTCACCCATGACTGCGTGGCCATGCACGCCTCCAACTCAATCATCAAGTTTGCAGACTACACTACAGTGGTAGGCTTGATTACCAACAACGATGAGATGGCCTACAGGGAGGAGGTGAGGGCCTTGGGAGTGTGGTGCCAGGAAAATAACCTCTCACTCAACGTCAACAAAACTAAGGAGATGATCGTGGACTTCAGGAAACAGCAGAGCCCCCTATCTACATTGACGGGACAGTAGTGGAGAGGGTGCACAATGCACAATCGAGAGCATCCTGTCGGGCTGTATCACCGCCTGGTACGGCAGCTGCTCCGCCCATAATTGGAAGGCTCCAGAGGGTAGTGAGGTCTGCACAACACATCACCGGGTGCAAACTACCTGCCCTCCAGGACACCTACCCCACCCGATGTCCCAGGAAGGCCAAAAAGATCATCAAGGACAACAACCACCCGAGCCACTACCTGTTCACCCCGCTATCATCCAGAAGGCGAGGCCAGTACAGGTGCATCAAAGCAGGGACCGAGAGACTGAAAAACAGCTTCTATCTCAAGGCCATCAGACTGTTAAACAGCCATCACTAACATTGAGTGGCTGCTGCCAACATACAGACTCAACTCCACCCACTTAAATCATGTAAAAATCTATGAAATCAATTTATCACTAGCCACTTTACATTATATAATGTTTACTTACCCTACATTACTCATCTCTTATGTATATACTGTACGATATACCATCTACTGCATCTTGCCATCTGATGTAATTAAATGTATCACTAGCCACTTTAAACAATGCCACTTTATATAATGTTCTCATACCCTACATTACTCATCTCTTATGTATATACTGCACGCTATACCATCTACTGCATCTTGCCATCTTGATGTAATGTATCACTAGCCACTTTAAACAATGTCACTTCATATAATGTTTTCATACCCTGCATTGCTCATCTCATATGTATATACTGTACTCTATACCATCTACTGCATCTTGCCTATCCCGTTCGGCCATCACTCATTTATATATTTTTATGTACATATTCGTATTCATTCCTTTACACTTGTGTGTATAAGGTAGTTGTTGTGAAATTGTTAGGTTATATTACTTGTTAGATATTACTGCATGGTCGGAACTAGAAGCACAAGCATTTCGCTACACTTGCATTAACCTGTTATGGCTAGGGGGCAGTATTTTCACGGCCGGATAAAAAACGTACCCAATTAAATCTGATTATTACTCCTGCCCAGAAACTAGAATATGCATATAATTATTCGCTTTGGATAGAAAACACTCCAAAGTTTCTAAAACTGTTTGAATGGTGTCTGTGAGTATAACAGAACTCATTTGGCAGGCCAAAACCTGAGAAGATTCCATGCAGGAAGTGCCCTGTCTGACAATTTCTTGCCCTTCTTGATTATCTCTATCCAATACAGGGGATCTCTGCTGTTACGTGACACTTCCTACGGCTCCCATGGGCTCCCAGAAGGCGGAAAAAAGCTGAATCGTGGCTTTGCAGGCTCTGGCTGAAAAAAAGTAGCGCGTTTGAATAGTGGCTGGTCACAGTACTGTGAGACTCAGGCTCGTGCACGAGGGGATCCCATACTTTTATTTCCTCTCTCTTTGTACGTATACACGCTTTCCCGGTCGGAATATTATCGCTTTTTTACGAGAAAAATGGCATAAAAATTGATTTTAAACAGCGGTTGACATGCTTCGAAGTACGGTAATGGAATATTTAGAAATCTTTTGTCACGAAATGCGCCGTGCTCATGACCCTTATTTACACTTCGGATAGTGTCTTGAACGCACGAACAAAACGCCGCTATTTGGATATAACAATGGATTATTTTGAACCAAACCAACATTTGGTATTGAAGTAGCAGTCCTGGGAGTGCATTCTGACAAAGAACACCAAAGGTAATAAACTTTTCTAATAGTAAATCGGAGTTTGGTCAGGGCTAAACTTGGTGGGTGTCTAAATAGCTAGCCGTGATGGCTGGGCTATCTACTCAGAATATTGCAAAATGTGCTTTCACCGAAAAGCTATTTTAAAATCGGACACCTCGATTGCACAAAGGAGTTCTGTATCTATAATTCTTAAAATAATTGTTATGTGTTTTGTGAACGTTTATCGTGAGTAATTTAGTAAATTCACCGGAGGTTTGCGGGGGGTATGCTAGTTCTGAACGTCACATGCTAATGTAAAAAGCTGTTTTTTGATATAAATATGAACTTGATTGAACAAAATATGCATGTATTGTATAACATAATGTCCTAGGTGTCTCACCTGATAAAGATCATCAAAGGTTAGTGCTGCATTTAGCTGTGGTTTTGTTTTTTGTGACATTATATGCTAGCTTGAAAAATGGGTGTCTGATTATTTCTGGCTGGGTACTCTGCTGACATAATCTAATGTTTTGCTTTCGCTGTAAAGCCTTTTTGAAATCAGACAGTGTGGTTAGATAACCTGTTGGGGCTAGGGGGCAGTATTTTCACGGCTGGATAAAAAAACGTACCCGATTTAATCTGGTTACTAATCCTACCCAGTAACTAGAATATGAATGGTGTCTGTGAGTATAACAGAACTCATTTGGCAGGCAAAACCCTGAGACATTTTCTGACAGGAAGTGGATACCTGATGTGTTGAATTACCTTTAAGCCTATGCCATTGAAACACACAGGGGTTGATTAATGTTTTGGCACTTCCTATTGCTTCCACTACATGTCACCAGCCTTTACAAAGTGTTTTGAGTCTTTTACTGTGAGATCTGACCGACCAAGAGCCATGGAACGGTGATGGCCGATTAGACTCTGGCGCGCGAGTTCATGTTGGGTACCCTCGTTCCAATACGTTATAAAAGAGAATGCATTCGTCCACCTTGAATATTATTCATGTTCTGGTTAAAAAAGGCACTAATGATTTATGCTATACAACGTTTGACATGTTTGAACGAACGTAAATATATTTTTTCCCCTCGTTCATGAAGTGAAGTCCGGCGGGCTTAGATCATGTGCTAACAACACGGAGCTTTTTGGACATAAATTATGAGCTTTTTTGAACAAAACTACATTCGTTATGGACCTGGGAATCCTGGAAGTGACATCTGATGAAGAGAATCAAAGGTAATGGATTATTTACATAGTATTTTCGATTTTAGATCTCTCCAACATGGCCGTTTGTCTGTATAGCAAAGCATATTTTTCTGGGCGCAGTGCTCAGATTTTTGCAAAGTGCGATTTCCCAGTAAGGTTATTTTTAAATCTCGCAAGTTGATTGCGTTCAAGAGATGTAAATCTATAATTCTTTAAATGACAATATAATATTTTACCAATGTTTTCTAATTTTAATTATTTAATTTGTGGTGCTGACTTGACTGCCGGTTATTGGAGGGAAACGATTTCCTGAACATCAACGCCATAGTAAACCGCTGTTTTTGGATATAAATATGAACTTGATAGAACTAAAAATGCATTTATTGTCTAACATAATGTCCTAGGAGTGTCATCTGATGGAGATTGTTAAAGGTTAGTGCATCATTTTAGCTGGTTTTATGGTTTTGGTGACGCCTGTCTTTGAATTGACAAAACATTACACACAGCTATTGTCAATGTACTCTCCTAACATAATCTAACTTTATGCTTTCGCCGTAAAACCTTTTTGAAATCGGACAACGTGGTTAGATTAAGGAGATGTTTATCTTTCAAAGGGTGTAAGATAGTTGTATGTTTGAAAAATTTGAATTTTGACATTTATTTGGTTTCAAATTTGCCGCTCTTGAAATGCACCTGCTGTTGATAGGGTGCACCACGGGTGGCACGCTAGCGTCCCACATAGCCCCAAGAGGATAAAGGAGAGTCTTGTCTTTAAAATGCTGTAAAATAGTCATATGTTTGAAAAATTGAAGTTTTTGTATTTTTGAGGAATTTGTAATTCGCGCCACGCCTATCATTGGATATTGGAGCAGGTGTTCCGCTAGCGGAACGTCTAGATGTAAGAGGTTAACACCTGCTAACCATGTGTATGTGACAAATACATTTGATTTGATTTATCTCTGATGCCACACCCCTTCTAAATCCCTTTAAACTCAATAACACCAGATATCTCTTATGCCACACCCCTTCTAAATCCCTTTAAACTCGATGCACCCTGAGTTTGTGCTATTAGTACAAATAATCATATCTGCTTATTTGGATGAAGCTATCTAGCTATTTTACAGTAAGAACGCAAAGTTATTGGACAATAAATTACAATTAATCTAGTATTGTAACGGTCTTCGTCGTCCTCGGATGAAGGGGAAGAGAAATCAGACTAAAATGCAGCGTGGTAAGTGTTCGTCATTTTAATGTTAAAACTGAACACTAATGCGACAAGGAAACAAAAAGAACAACCGAACAGTTCCGTCAGGTGCAAAACACTAAACAGAAAATAACACCCACAAAAACCCAAAGGAAAACAGGCTGCCTAAGTATGGCTCCCAATCAGCAACAACGATATACAGCTGTCCCTGATTGAGAGCCATACCCGGCCGAAACAAAGAAATACCAAACATAGAAAAAAGGACATAGAATGCCCACCCCAACTCACGCCCTGACCAACCAAAATAGAGACATAAAAGGATCTCTAAGGTCAGGGCGTGACAGTACCCCCCCCAAAGGTGCGGACTCCGGCCGCAAAACCTAAACCTATAGGGGAGGGTCCGGGTGGGCATTTACCCATGGTGGCGGCAGATCCCACTCCATCGCTGGCTCACTCCACTTTAATGGCTCCCCTAGAGCATGGTCTCTTGCCGCCGACCACGGACTGGGGACCCTCGCAGCCGGCCCCGGAATGGAGGGCGACTCTGGGAGCTCCGGACTGGAGGGCGACTCTGGGAGCTCTGGACTGGAGGGCGACTCTGGCTGCACTGGTTCCGGACTGGAGGGCAACTCTGGCTGCCCCAGTTCCGGACTGGAGGGCGACTCTGGCTGCGCCGGTTCCGGACTGGAGGGCGACTCTGGCTGCGCCGGTTCCGGACTGGAGGGCAACTCTGGCTGCGCCGGTTCCAGACTAAATGGCGACTCTGGCTGCGCCGGTTCCGGACTGTAGGGCGACTCTGGCTGCGCCGGTTCCGGACTGTAGGGCGACTCTGGCTACGCCGGTTCCAGACTGTAGGGTGACTCTGGCTGCGCCGGTTCCGGACTGTAGGGCGACTCTGGCTGCGCCGGTTCCGGACTGTAGGGCATCTCTGTCGGTTCCGGACTGTGGGCCATCTCGGTCGGTTTCGGACTGTGGGCCATGTCTGTCGGTTCCAGACTGTGGGCCGTCTCTGCCGGCTCCGGACTATGGGCCGTCTCCGGACTGTGGGCCGTCTCTGCCGGCTCCGGACTGTGGGCCATCTCTAGATGGGGCACTGTCGCCGGAAGCTCTGGACGCTCTGGACGGGGCACTGTTGCCGGACACTCTGGACAGGGCACTGTTGCCAGACACTCTGGACGGGGCACTGTTGCCGGACACTCTGGACGGGGCAATGTTGCCGGACACTCTGGACAGGGCACTGTCGTCGGAAGCTCTGGACGGGGACTGTGCACTGAAGGCCTGATGCGTGGGGCTGGCTTTGGAGGTGCCAGACTATTTACACGCACCACAGCCTTCCCTGTAGCTCAGTTGGTAGAGCATGGTGTTTGCAACGCCAGGGTTGTGGGTTAGATTCCCACGGGGGGCCAGCACAGAAAAAAAAATATGAAATGAAATGTATGCATTCACTACTGTAAGTCGCTCTGGATAAGAGCGTCTGCTAAATGACTAAAATGTAAAATGTAGCCCAAGGAGCAGGACGTACTGGACTGTGGGGTCGCACTGGAGATCTAGTGCGTTGGTTTGTTACCCATCTTCCAGGCTGAATACCCAACCTAGCCTGGTACGGGTGGAGCGCAGGCAAAGGACGGGCTGATTCATCCTAGCGCTCCGGAGACACAGTACACAGCACCGGCGCAGGATAACCTGGACCGAGACAGCGCACCGGAGACCAGATGCACTGAGCTGGAACACTCCGCCCCGGCTCAATGCCCACTCTCGCCCGGCAGATGTTAGGATCTGGAATGTAGCACACCGGGCTTTCAACGTGTATGGGGAACACTGTGCGCTCTACCGCATACCACATTTACATTTACGTCATTTAGCAGACGCTCTTATCCAGAGCGACTTACAAATTGGTGCATTCACCTTATGATATCCATTGGAACAACCACTTTACAATAGTACATCTATATCTTTTTGGGGGGGGTTAGAAGGTTTACTTTATCCTATCCCAGGTATTCCTTAAAGAGGTGGGGTTTCAGGTGTCTCCGGAAGGTGGTGATTGACTCCGCTGTCCTGGCGTTGTGAGTGAGCTTTTTCCACCATTGGGGTGCCAGAGCAGCGAACAGTTTTGACTGGGCTGAGCGGGAACTGTGCTTCCGCAGAGGTAGGGAGGCGAGCAGGCCAGAGGTGGATTAACGCAGTGCCCTTCTTTGGGTGTAGGGACTGATCAGAGCCTGAAGGTACGGAGGGGCCATTCCCCTCACAGCTCCGTAGGCAAGCACCATGGTCTTGTAGCAGATGCGAGCTTCAACTGGAAGCCAGTGGAGTGTGCGGAGGAGCGGGGTGACGTGAGAGAACTTGGGAAGGTTGAACACCAGATGGGCTGCGGTGTTCTGGATGAGTTGGGGTTTATCCTCTCTGGGCTAGGTGGGATGTTAGTCAACAGCCAGTGGAATCCCGTGGCGCGATATTCAAATACCTTAGAAATGCTATTACTTCAATTTCTCAAACATATGACTATTTTACACCATTTTAAAGACAAGACTCTCGTTAATCTAACCACACTGTCCGATTTCAAAAAGGCTTTACCACGAAAGCAAAACATTAGATTATGTCAGCAGAGTACCCAGCCAGAAATAATCAGACACCCATTTTTCAAGCTAGCATTTAATGTCACATAAACCCAAACCACAGCTAAATGCAGCACTAACCTTTGATGATCTTCATCAGATGACACACCTAGGACATTATGTTATACAATACATGCATGTTTTGTTCAATCAAGTTCATATTTATATCAAAAACCAGCTTTTTACATTAGCATGTGACTAGCATGTGACTAGCATTCCCACCGAACACTTCCGGTGAATTTACTAAATTACTCACGATAAACGTTCACAAAAAACATAACAATTATTTTAAGAATTATAGATACAGAACTCCTATATGCACTTGCTATGTCCGATTTTAAAATAGCTTTTCGGTGAAAGCACATTTTGCAATATTCTGAGTAGATAGCCCGGCATCACAGGGCTAGCTATTTAGACACCCAGCAAGTTTAGCACTCACCAAAGTCAGATTTACTATAAGAAAAATGTTATTACCTTTGCTGTTCTTCGTCAGAATGCACTCCCAGGACTCCTACTTCAATAACAAATGTTGGTTTGGTCCCAAATAATCCATAGTTATATCCAAATAGCGGCGTTTTGTTCGTGCGTTCAATACACTATCCGAATGGTAAAGAAGGGTGACGAGCACGACGCATTTCGTGACAAAAAAATTCGAAATATTCCATTACCGTACTTCTTAGCATGTCAACCGCTGTTTAAAATCAATTTTTATGCCATTTTTCTCGTAAAAAAGTGATAATATTCCGACCGGGAGTGGTGGTTTTCATTCAAAGAGAGAGAAAATAAAAACATCTCGTGCCCTCGTGCACGAGCCCCAGTCTGATGGTCCTCTGATCGGCCACTTACCAAAGGCGATAATGTGTTTCAGCCAGGGGCTGCCTCGATATCATTCAGCTTTTTCCCGGGTTCTGAGAGCCTATGGGAGCCGTAGGAAGTGTCACGTTACAGCAAAGATCCTCAGTCTTCAATAAACAGAGCCAAGATGAACAAGAACTTGTCAGACAGGCCACTTCCTGTAAGGAATCTTCTCAGGTTTTTGCCTGCCATATGAGTTCTGTTATACTCACAGACACCATTCAAACAGTTTTAGAAACTTTAGGGTGTTTTCTATCCAAAGCCAATAATTATATGCATATTCTAGTTACTGGGCAGGAGTAGTAACCAGATTAAATCGGGTACGTTTTTTATCCGGCCGTGCAATTACTGCCCCCTATCCCCAACAGGTTAACATCTCTAGGCTAGGCGGGACGAATTCGTCCCACCTACGTAACAGCCACTGCTATCCTGTGGCGCGATTTTCAAAACCTTAAAAATCCTATTACTTCAATTTCTCAAACATATGACTATTTTACAGCCATTTAAAGACAAGACTCTCGTTAATCTAACCACACTGTCCGATTTCAAAAAGGCTTTACAACGAAAGCAAAACATTAGATTATGTCAGCAGAGTACCAAGCCAGAAATAATCAGACACCCATTTTTCAAGCCAGCATATAATGTCACCAAAACCCAGAAGACAGCTAAATGCAGCACTCACCTTTGATGATCTTCATCAGATGACAACCCTAGGACATTATGTTATACAATACATGCATGTTTTGTTCAATCAAGTTCATATTTATATCAAAAACCAGCTTTTTACATTAGCATGTGACGTTCAGAACTAGCATACCCCCCGCAAACTTCCGGGGAATTCGCTAACATTTTACTAAATTACTCACGATAAACGTTCACAAAAAGCATAACAATTATTTTAAGAATTATAGATACAGACCTCCTCTATGCACTCGATATGTCCGATTTTTAAAATAGCTTTTTGGTGAAAGCACATTTTGCAATATTCTAAGTACATAGCCCAGGCATCACGGGCTCGCTATTTAGACACCCGGCAAGTTTAGCACTCACCATAATCATATTTACTATTATAAAAGTTTCATTACCTTTTGTTGTCTTCGTCAGAATACACACCCAGGACTGCTACTTCAATAACAAATGTTGGTTTGGTCCAAAATAATCCATCGTTATATCCGAATAGCGGCGTTTTGTTCGTGCGTTCCAGACACTATCCGAAATAGTAAAGAAGTGTCACGCGCTTGGCGCAATTCGTGACAATAAAATTCTAAGTATTCCATTACCGTACTTCGAAGCATGTCAACCGCTGTTTAAAATCAATTTTTAAGACACTTTTCTCGTAGAAAAGCGATAATATTCCGACAGGGAATCTCCTTTTCGGCAAACAGAGGAAAAAATCCCAAAGGCGGGGGCGGTCGGGGTCACGCGCATAAGCCAGTGTCTCTTGATCGGCCACTTGAGAAAGGCGATAATGTGTTTCAGCCTGGGGCTGGAATGACGACATTCTGTTTTTTCCCGGGCTCTGAGCGCCTATGGACGACGTGGGAAGTGTCACGTTAGAGCAGAGATCCTTAGTAAATGATAGAGATGGAAAAGAAGTTCAACAAATGGTCAGACAGGCCACTTCCTGTAAAGGAATCTCTCAGGTTTTGACCTGCCATTTGAGTTCTGTTATACTCACAGACACCATTCAAACAGTTTTAGAAAATTTAGGGTGTTTTCTATCCATATGTAATAAGTATATGCATATTCTAGTTACTGGGTAGGAGTGGTAACCAGATTAAATCGGGTATGTTTTTTATCCAGCCGTGTCAATGCTGCCCCCTAGCCCTAACAGGTTAATGGCACAGGCAGGGAGCCCCGCCAACAGAGAGTTGCAGTAATCCAGATGGGAGATGACAAGTGCCTGGATTAGGACCTGCGCCGCCTCCTGTGTAAGGCAGGGTCGTACTCTGCGAATGTTGTAGAGCATGAACTTACAGGATCGGGTCACCGCCTTGATGTTAGTGGAGAATGACAGGGTGTTGTCCAGGGTCACGCCGAGGCTCTTAGCACTCTGGGAGGAGGACACAATGGAGTTGTCAACCGTGATGGCGAGATCATGGAACGGGCAGTCCTTCCCCGGGAGGAAGAGCACCTCCGTCTTGCCGAGGTTCTGCTTGAGGTGATGATCCGTCATCCACACTGATATGTCTGCCAGACATGCAGAGATGCGATTCACCACCTGGTTATCAGAAGGGGGAAAGGAGAAGATGAATTGTGTGTCGTCTGCGTAGCAATGATAGGAGAGACCATGTGAGGATATGACAGAGCCAAGTGACTTGGTGTATAGCGAGAATAGGAGACGGCCTAGAACTGAGCCCTGGGGGACACCAGTGGTGAGAGCACGTGGTGCGGAGACGGATTCTAGCCACTCCACCTGGTAGGAGCGACCTGTCTGGTGGGACGCAATCCAAGAGTGAGCCGCGCCGGAGATGCCCAACTCGGAGAGGGTGGAGAGGAGGATCTGATGGTTCACAGTATCAAAGGCAGCAGATAGGTCTAGAGGGATGAGAGCAGAGGAGAGAGAGTTAGCTTTAGCAGTGCGGAGAGCCTCCGTGACACAGAGAAGAGCAGTCTCAGTTGAATGACCAGGCTTGAAACCTGACTGATATGAATCAAGAAGATCATTCTGAGAGAGATCGCAAGAGAGCTGGCCAAGGACGGCACGCTCAAGAGTTTTGGAGAGAAAAGAAAGAAGGCATACTGGTCTGTAGTTGTTAACCTGTTGGGTCTAGGGGGCAGCATTTGCACGTCTGGATAAAAAAAATGTACCCAATTTAATCTGGTTACTAATCCTACCCAGTAACTAGAATATGCATATACTTATTATATATGGATAGAAAACACTCTAAAGTTTCTAAAACTGTTTGAATGGTGTCTGTGAGTATAACAGAACTCATTTGGCAGGCAAAACCCTGAGACATTTTCTGACAGGAAGTGGATACCTGATGTGTTGTATTGACTTTAAACCTATCCCATTGAAAAACACAGGGGCTTAGGAATATTTTGGCACTTCCTATTGCTTCCACTAGATGTCACCAGCCTTTACAAAGTGTTTTGAGTCTTCTGGAGGGAGATCTGACCGAACAAGAGCCATGGAACGATGATGTCCCATTAGACACCTGGCGCGCGAGTTCATGTTGGGTACCCTCGTTCCAATACGTTATAAAAGAGTATGCATTCGTCCACCTTGAATATTATTCATGTTCTGGTTAAAAAAGGCCCTAATGATTTATGCTATACAACGTTTGACATGTTTGAACGAACGGAAATATATTTTTTCCCCTCGTTCATGACGAGAAGTCCGGCTGGCTTACATCATGTGCTAACGAGACGGAGATTTTTGGACATAAATGATGAGCTTTTTTGAACAAAACTACATTCGTTATGGACCTGTGATACCTGGAAGTGACATCTGATGAAGAGAATCAAAGGTAATGGATTATTTACATAGTATTTTCGATTTTAGATCTCCCCAACATGACGTCTAGTCTGTATCGCAACGCGTATTTTTCTGGGCGCAGTGCTCAGATTATTGCAAAGTGTGATTTCCCAGTAAGGTTATTTTTAAATCTGGCAAGTTGATTGAGTTCAAGAGATGTAAATCTATAATTCTTTAAATGACAATATAATATTTTACCAATGTTTTCTAATTTTAATTATTTAATTTGTGACGCTGACTTGACTGCCGGTTATTGGAGGGAAACGATTTCCTCAACATCAATGCCATAGTAAAACGCTGTTTTTGGATATAAATATGAACTTGATAGAACTAAAAATGCATGCATTGTCTAACATAATGTCCTAGGAGTGTCATCTGATGGAGATTGTAAAAGGTTAGTGCATCATTTTAGCTGGTTTTATGGTTTTGGTGACCCTGTCTTTGACTTGACAAAACATTACACACAACTCTTGTAAATGTACTGTCCTAACATACTCTAAATTTATGCTTTCGCCGTAAAACCTTTTTGAAATCGTAAAACGTGGTTAGATTAAGGAGATGTTTATCTTTCAAATGGTGTAAAATAGTTGTATTTTTGAAAAATTTGAATTTTGACATTTATTTGGATTCAAATTTGCCGCTCTTGAAATGCACCTGCTGTTGATGGAGTGCACCACGGGTGGCACGCTAGCGTCCCACCTAGCCCCAAGAGGTTAACATCAGAGGGATCGAGTGTAGGTTTTTTGAGAAGGGGTGCAACTCTCGCTCTCTTGAAGATGGAAGGGACATAGCCAGCGGTCAAGGATGAGTTGATGAGTGAGGTAAGGGAGAAGGTCTCCGGAAATGGTCTGGAGAAGAGAGGAGGGGATAGGGTCAATCGGGCAGGTTGTTGGGCGGCTGGCCGTCACAAGTCGCAAGATTTCATCTGGAGAGAGAGGGGAGAAAGAGGTCAAATTATAGGGTAGGGCAATGTGAGCAGGACCAGTGGTGTCGTTTGACTTAACAAACGAGGATCGGATGTCGTCAACCTTCTTTTCAAAATTGTTGACAAAGTCATCCGCAGAGAGGGAGGAGGGGGGGGGAGGGGGAGGAGGATTCAGGAGGGAGGAGAAGGTGGCAAAGAGCTTCCTAGGGTTAGAGGCAGATGCTTGGAATTTAGAGTGATAGAAAGTGGCTTTAGCAGCAGAATCAGAGGAAGAAAATGTGGAGAGGATGGAGTGAAAAGATGCCAGGTCCGCAGGGAGGCTAGTTTTCCTCCATTTCCGCTCGGCTGCCCAGAGCCCAGTTCTATGAGCTCGCAATGAGTCGTCAAGCCACGGAGCAGGAGGGGAGGACCGAGCCGGCCGGGAGGATAGGGGACATAGAGACTCAATGGATGCAGAAAGGGAGGAGAGGAGTCTTGAGGAGGCAGAATCAGGAGATTGTTTGGAGAAGATTTGAGTAGAGGGAAGAGATGATAGGATGGAAGAGGAGAGAGTAGCAGGAGAGAGAGAGCGAAGGTTGCAATGGCGCAACACCATCTGAGTAGGGGCAGAGTGAGTAGTGTTGGAGGAGAGCGAGAGGGAAAAGGATACAAGGTAGTGGTCGAAGACTTGGAGGGGAGTTGCAGTGAGATTAGTAGAAGAACAGCATCTAGTAAAGATGGGGTCAAGCGTATTGCCTGCCTTGTGAGTAGGGAGGGACGGTGAGAGGGTGAGGTCAAAAGAGGAGAGGAGTGGAAAGAAGGAGGCAGAGAGAAATGAGTCAAAGGTAGACGTAGGGAGGTTAAAGTCACCCAGAATTGTGAGGGGTGAGCCATCCTCAGGAAAGGAACTTATCAAGGCGTCAAGCTCATTGATGAACTCTCCAAGGGAACGTGGAGGGCGATAAATGGTAAGGATGTTAAGCTTGAATGGGCTAGTGACTGTGACAGCATGGAATTCAAAGGAGGAGATAGACTGATGGGTCAGGGGAGAAAGAGAGAATGTCCACTTGGGAGAGATGAGGATTCCAGTGCCACCACCCCGCTGACCAGATGCTCTCGGGGTATGCGAGAAGACGTGGTCAGACGAGGAGAGAGCAGTACGAGTAGCAGTGTTATCTGTGGTTATCCATGTTTCCGTCAGCGCCAAGAAGTCGAGGGACTGGAGGGTAGCATAGGCTGAGATGAACTCTGCCTTGTTGGCCGCAGACCGGCAGTTCCAGAGGCTGCCAGAGACCTGGAATTCCACGTGAGTTGTGCGCGCTGGGACCACCAGGTTAGAGTGGCAGGGGCCATGCGGTGTGAAGCGTTTGTGTGGCCTGTGCAGAGAGGAGATAACAGGGATAGACAGACACATAGTTGACAGGCTACAGGAGAGGCTACGCTAATGCAAAGGAGATTGGAATGAAAATTAACTAAACAACTGGGGAAGCGAGAGAGCAGTGCCTCCCTCACTAACCATTCACTGAAACACTCAAATATAACTTTTCCAACTTCCACTTTAGAAATTATCATTGATGTAAACTACAGTGGTTCAATGTTTCCAGGAATAGGCTCAAACTTAGTTTATTCAGCTAGGTAACTTGGTACAGTATTCTTCCGTGAAACCCACCCAGTGCACCGTATCCTATGACGCCGTAGCTAACTAGCATCCAATAACACACGGTTAGCACCAATACTTGGTTACAACAAACTACCAATGGAACATTCGTGCCCGTGTCTAGTTCCTTTCATAACGCAGAAGTAATTAAACGTTGGCAAGCTAAAACAAAGTCAGTCCTGCTAGCTACACAAGTGGACTACACGTCTCGAAAGTTCAGAAAGTTAAGCTTACGTTGCAAAAATCTTATTGACTAAAAATGATACAGTACTGCTAGCTGGTAGAGTTGGCTAGCTAGCAGTGGCTGCGTTAACCTTTATCTTTTATCTTTGATACAGAGACAACTATGTAGCTAGCTAACATTACCTACTTAAATCGTTCCGTTGTAATGTATTTTGTTTCTACAGTACTGCTAGTTGGTAAAGTTGGCTAGCTAGCAGTGGCTGTGGTGTTGTGGTGTTGACGCCGGAAAACGGCGCGAACGAACGAATACAGCTGGCTAGCTAACCTTGTTAGTTTCTCAAAGTTAGTTTCTCAAAGCTACACCTATACTTTTAGCTACACCTTTATCCTTGATGCAAAGACAACTATGTAGCTAGCTAGCTAACATTACACAAATCAAATCGTTCGTTCCGTTGTGATGTAATGTAATGAAATGTAATATTACCCGCGGAGCGAAGTACAGCACGACTACTCACTCCAGCATCCGGGACGGGATGGTGCCTGACCAGTACTACGATGCCTACGATGCCTCCTGTAAACACAGGAAGTTGGCCCACCCTGACTCAGGCCAACTTCTCGTGTGCCCCCCCAAAAATTTGGAGGGCAACTCTGGCTTCCGGCAAAGGAAAACAGGCTGCCTAAGTATGGCTCCCAATTAGAAACAACGATATACAGCTGTCCCTGATTGAGAGCCATACCCGGCCGAAACAAAGAAATACCAAACATAGAAAAAAGGACATAAAACGCCCACCCCAACTCACGCCCTGACCAACCAAAATAGAGACATAAAAGGATCTCTAAGGTCAGGACGTGACAAGTATGTTCTGTATTTCAGCCCGCATAATTCTAAACTCTTATTTCAATCAGTTAGGTAAATTGGTTTATCTTGTAGACAGGAAGTGATATTTATTCGCTCTGGCCAACAGTATCTTGTATGCTCATGTTAGCTTTTTGGGTCCCACCGGTTGCAACCCCAGTGAATTATGAATTACATTAATCATGTAAAAAGACAATCAATAATATCAATCATGTAAGCAAATGGAAATACTTTTTGGGCAATTATTGAGCTATTTATTTCATGATTTAAAAGTGTCTGGCATTGAGTGACGGACTGTGAAACTCAATCTCCCATAACTCCGTAGCACCGGAACTGACGTTTTATCATTTGTACTGGAACTGACCGTTGTGTTCGTTCTTCTTATAACAGTGGTTGTGTTGAATACCGCAACAAAAACAATTACTCTGCATAGAACACATAACATATAACAGAAGAAACTATGTTGCATTTTCATGAGATCTTTGATAGCGTAGCTAGTGTATTTTTGGCCTGTGTGTCCCCCATACAAATATGATTACATATCTACACCAGTGTCTGCACATTTTAAACTGTAATTCTCTTTTTTCTGTCTGTATACCAATTGTGTAAATATGAATTCACAAATCTAGTTCATAAATAATAATACCAGCTTTGTTTGCAGCTGAGATGTTGATGAATTAAAGCAGATAAATAACAAACACATTTGAGTGTTAATTGTTAACTGTGGAGGCTTTGCCTTTTGCTTTTACACAATATAACACAGTTCCCACGATAATGAAAATCAACCATCCACAATGTGAATCTACTATATATATTTGATTGTGCCTCACAGTATATGATCACACATTTTGGTACTTGTTTTTATACATTAACGTACAGTAATGTTTATGTTCAACCAAGTAGAGAAATGAGCTTGAGCAAAGAGCGGGATGCGGTATGGGCGACATTTGAGGAGGCTCTTCCAGAAAGCTATTACAATTTCAACATGTAAGTGATATTTCTTCCCATTTCCCCAGTATATTTTTAGGGCAGTTGAATTGTGGGTACATACCACAATGTTGTTTGGTTGTAATTGTAATCACAGACAGATTCCCATTCTATGTTTGATTTGAATAAATACTTTAGGATCAGAAGGAGCGGGCTGCAAAGCGACAGTCACAAGCTCCTGCCACTAGCCTTGCCCCTGTCCAATGGATAGAGAGGGACAGCAAAGGCAACATAATTCACCAAAGACCTGGACTAAAAAGTTCTAAGAAGATCTCAAGAAATGGTAAGTTGTGTGTAACTTTTTAGTTGTGTGTTTGTTTATGCATGTAAAGTGTAAAAATAAATCTAAATAGATAACATATGCCAGTCCTGGCTGCCTCATGTTAATTGTATATCATTGTCATCAAAAGTCACAGTGGAGGATATGGACCTTACCGGAACAGGTGACCATATTGCAGCTAATGGCAGGGGTGAGCACCGCCTGAAATAAAGCTTGACCCTGGGGCATCTGACCCTAAAACAGGCTCTCCCAACCCTCTCCACTGGTCCCCCCACATTTCTTTTAACCCTAAATTGACATACTTGATTTAATTAGTCAAAGGCTTGATGATTCGTTGACTAATTGAACCATGTGTGCTAGTTAAGGGTTAAAACAAAAATGTGAAACATCTGGAGGGGCCGAGGAAAGGTTTTGGAAACCCTGCCCTAAAGGAACCCCAAGGGAGATGCCAAGAGTGAGACTTCTCTTGGGGGATTTCTTCATAGACTTATCAAGGCTAGGATCGTTACACTACTCCCTCGGTTCAGAAACAACCTGTGCTTCTCTATCACACATCCCTCACGACATGCTTTTGACCCTCATACACTATCCTACTTCTGCTCATCAGAGTAGCACATGGTAGGAGGGGGTATTGACCTGAGGTGGGCTTGAAGCCAGGTCACATGGTCCTAAGGAAATCACACTACACACAACAACCCCAAGAGAGCAAGGGCCTCAAGGCTAACGTCGTTCAACTGGTCAGGCAGCATGACTACCTTGTTAGGACATTTTTAACTAGTACTAAATGCAGTTGCAATATACTGACCAATTTTAGCTGGCTCACTGGCTTTGACTTCAATGTGGGACTAAATACAAAGTGGTGCTGTACAACTTTAAAATCCTCAGACTGACTGACTGTAACCTTGACTGCAACCTCTTGCAGGCATGAACTCTTAGGTTGCATGTATTGAAAATAGATTCAAAATGTGATATGTCTCCCATATTAAGAAGAATCACTGCTAATGTACATTAAAATCACATAGTTATGCACATGTCATTTAATGACATATTTCTAATATAATGACATACAGTATATCATCATTTTACGACATATATCTGTCAGAGTGGATTGTCATCTCTTCACGCAATAAATGCAATTATACCAAGTTATACTTAAGTTGCGTTGATGAAGAAATGTAATACACATTTTATTTAATCGTTTCCAGTACCAGTACCCATCCTCCGACACTACCCATGCCCCTGCACCTATCCCCACAAGATACTGGTACAGTATGCTAGAATTCCAAACAAATGCCATGCAAACCTTTTTAATACAGCCAAGCTATTCTTTTCATGAGTTCTGTCATGTTTTTTTTATATATATATTTTTTATCTCCACAAGACTCCCTGATGCAGGACCTACAGGAGCTGATGGGAAGTTCCACGGGCCCAGATTGTCATGTGACTTAGGCAGAGAAGCAGGCCTTGTGTGCACAAAAGTGGGGGTAAAAGAGAGAGGCAATTGTGGATAGCATGCTCTCTGCTGCAGGTACTGTGTTAGGCCAGTGTCAGTATTGCAACAGTGAGGATGCTGTTGTGCGGATTGCTCTTGGTCATGCTGCACAATGTTCAATGCATCAGTATTTTGCAGTATAGAACAATTTATTTGTGATTATTTGGTGTCACAGCTGTGTGGCTGCCACCCCAGTGCCCTGACAGTGACGAGTGACAAGCAGTTCATTCTGATTGGAATAAATGGAAAGTCTGTGGTTTTTAAGGACTTTACTTCTATTAATGTGTTTCAAGAATGTAATTCATTACTTCCTAATAATTACTCCTGACTCAGGGCGCCACAACCTGTCCCTTCCTGCTCTGAACTGCTCCGGGTGTCTGAGACATTAGACAGTTGGGCTGGACGACCTTGTAAAGAGTGGCTACTGGCCAGCCACCGTGACTCACCAGACCATCTTCACAGTGGACCTCTTCAGGTCAGCCACCGTGACTCACCAGACCATCTCACAGCGGACCTCTTAAAGTCCTTTGAAGACATGAAGGTGTTGGCCCCAGGATGCTCCCGACAAGCCTTTGTGAGAATGCTTGACAGAAGAACAAAGCCCTTTGGCAGGATAAGTGTGTATGTACTCATCCAATGATCATTTGAATGAATTAGTGGTTAATGTTTGTCCCTAATATAAAAATTGCCCCATACTTATACCTCCGTATGTTTTGCATGTTATTAGAATGGAAATAGACAAGCTTTGTCGAAGCGATCTCCTCCATTGTCCTGCCTGCTCACAGGAGATGCATACGATATCAGTGGATGGGAATCGCAAGCAATACTGCTTCCATAAAGCCTCAGGGTTTCTACTACCTTCTTCTGTGTTGATGTTTTGTTCAGGGTATAATTATACCTTTTTAAAGTCCGTGCTGGTCTTTTTTTTGTTATGAAGTATATTTTTGCGATGTTATATTGCAGTTGGTCTTCTTTTTAGAAGAAGATTAATTGTCATCTTGAAGGTAATTTTCCATGAAGAAAAATTGTGGGACAGTGATTTGTCTTTTTGCTTTATCCAAATCCCTCCGAGACACACACAGACAAACACACAGAGCGGTTGGAGGAACACGGTCAGATGTCTGGGATTTGAACCAGCAACCCACCTCTCTAGGCTACTTGCCACACCTTGGCGGTTTGGTTTTATGTTTAATTTTCTGATGTAATCTAGCAGTCTGACTCTCTGTTTAGTGTTGAGAAGGGCATCTATGATGGTGTCTTCCTGGTCTGTATGTAGTGTTGAGAAGAGCTTATATGATGGTGTCTTCCTGGTCTGTATGTAGTGTTGAGAAGAGCGTCTATGATGGTGTCTTCCTGGTCTGTATGTAGTGTTGAGAAGAGCTTATATGATGGTGTCTTCCTGGTCTGTATGTAGTGTTGAGAAGAGCGTCTATGATGGTGTCTTCCTGGTCTGTATGTAGTGTAAAGAAGAGCGTCTATGATGGTGTCTTCCTGGTCTGTATGTAGTGTTGAGAAGAGCGTCTATGATGGTGTCTTCCTGGTCTGTATGTAGTGGTGAGAAGGGCTTCTATGATGGTGTCTTCCTGGCGAAAGACAATGATGTGTCATCCTTCGTCAAACATGTCCATACAAAGACCAATCATGTAATTATTCTCACAGTTTCTATAACATAGCTTAATGTCTTGTTTCTTTTAAAGCTTATTGGCTGATGAAGGAGATGGTCGGTGATCAGGCCTACCACTGTTGTGTCATCGGCAAACTTAATGATGGTGTTGGAGTGGTGCCTGGCCGTGCAGTCATGAGTGAACAGGGTGTAGCTATAGATTAAAATACATATAGGCCTACGTGTATATCATCATAGCTTATATGCTGTATTTGCATTTTATTTTATTTACCCTTTATTTAACTAGGCAAGTCAGTTAAGAACAAATTCTTATTTACAATGACGCCCTACCAAAAGGCAAAAGGCCTCCTGCGGGGACGGGGGCCTGGGATCATTGTTTTAATTTATAAATACAATATAAATATAGGACAAAACACACATCACAACAAGAGATACAACACACTACAAAAAGAGAGAGTTTGTATAGCCTACCATGCTATTATGTTTATTACCTTACGTGCAGTCTTTCTGTAGGCTACCACTGCATCATATTGACATGCTGCTTGGGTTCTGTAGGCTACCACTGCATCATATTGACATGCTGCTTGGGTTCTGTAGGCTATCAATGCATCATATTGACATGCTGCTTGGGTTCTGTAGGCTACCACTGCATCATATTGACATGCTGCTTGGGTTCTGTAGGCTACCACTGCATCATACTGACATGCTGCTTGGGTTCTGTAGGCTACCACTGCATCATATTGACATGCTGCTTGGGTTCTGTAGGCTACCACTGCATCATATTGACATGCTGCTTGGGTTCTGTAGGCTACCACTGCATCATATTGACATGCTGCTTGGGTTCTGTAGGCTACCACTGCATCGTATTGACATGCTGCTTGGGTTCTGTAGGCTACCACTGCATCATATTGACATGCTGCTTGGGTTCTGTAGGCTACCACTGCATCATACTGACATGTTGCTTGGGTTCTGTAGGCTACCACTGCATCATACTGACATGCTGCATGGGTTCTGTAGGCTACCACTGCATCATACTGACATGCTGCTTGGGTTCTGTAGGCTACCACTGCATCATACTGACATGCTGCTTGGGTTCTGTAGGCTACCACTCCATCATATTGACATGCTGCTTGGGTTCTGTAGGCTACCACTGCATCATATTGACATGCTGCTTGGGTTCTGTAGGCTACCACTGCATCATACTGACATGCTGCTTGGGTTCTGTAGGCTACCACTGCATCATATTGACATGCTGCTTGGGTTATGTGGGCTACCACTGCATCATATTGACATGCTGCTTGGGTTCTGTAGGCTACCACTGCATCATACTGACATTCTGCTTGGGTTCTGTAGGCTACCACTGCATCATATTGACATGCTGCTTGGGTTCTGTAGGCTACCACTGCATCATACTGACATGCTGCTTGGGTTCTGTAGGCTACCACTGCATCATATTGACATGCTGCTTGGGTTCTGTAGGCTACCACTGCATCATACTGACATGTTGCTTGGGTTCTGTAGGCTACCACTGCATCATACTGACATGCTGCTTGGGTTCTGTAGGCTACCACTGCATCATACTGACATGCTGCTTGGGTTCTGTAGGCTACCACTCCATCATATTGACATGCTGCTTGGGTTCTGTAGGCTACCACTGCATCATATTGACATGCTGCTTGGGTTCTGTAGGCTACCACTGCATCATACTGACATGCTGCTTGGGTTCTGTAGGCTACCACTGCATCATATTGACATGCTGCTTGGGTTATGTGGGCTACCACTGCATCATATTGACATGCTGCTTGGGTTCTGTAGGCTACCACTGCATCATACTGACATGCTGCTTGGGTTCTGTGGGCTACCACTGCATGATATTGACATGCTTCTTGGGTTCTGTAGGCTACCACTGCATCATACTGACATGCTGCTTGGGTTCTGTGGGCTACCACTGCATCATATTGACATGCTGCTTGGGTTCTGTAGGCTACCACTGCATCATACTGACATGTTGCTTGGGTTCTGTAGGCTACCACTGCATCATACTGACATTCTGCTTGGGTTCTGTAGGCTACCACTGCATCATATTGACATGCTGCTTGGGTTCTGTAGGCTACCACTGCATCATACTGACATGCTGCTTGGGTTCTGTAGGCTACCACTGCATCATATTGACATGCTGCTTGGGTTCTGTGGGCTACCACTGCATGATATTGACATGCTGCTTGGGTTCTGTAGGCTACCACTGCATCATATTGACATGCTGCTTGGGTTCTGTGGGCTACCACTGCATGATATTGACATGCTGCTTGGGTTCTGTAGGCTACCACTGCATCATATTGACATGCTGCTTGGGTTCTGTGGGCTACCACTGCATCATATTGACATGCTTCTTGGGTTCTGTAGACTACGACTGCATCATACTGACATGCTGCTTGGGTTCTGTAGGCTACCACTGCATCATATTGACATGCTGCTTGGGTTCTGTAGGCTACCACTGCATCATACTGACATGCTGCTTGGGTTCTGTAGGCTACCACTGCATCATACTGACATGCTGCTTGGGTTCTGTAGGCTACCACTGCATCATACTGACATGCTGCTTGGGTTCTGTAGGCTACCACTGCATCATATTGACATGCTGCTTGGGTTCTGTAGGCTACCACTGCATCATACTGACATGCTGCTTGGGTTCTGTAGGCTACCACTGCATCATATTGACATGCTGCGTGCTTTGAGACAGGTGCGTTTATCTGCTTGGGTTCCGTGGGCTACCTAACAGAGGGATGTACTTTCTGAAGGTGAAAGCAGCCAAATAATAAGCCAAATGAAGACAACGAAGATGAAGCCACAAAGTATGTTACGGACATTATTTCTGTACATTGTCAAATGAAATGAAGTCTCCTTGCTCAGGTTGTACATTCTAAGGGTTCAAAAGTTATTGTCTTACAAACAAGTTTTTCCAGTCTGTCTCAACAAACAAAATATCAGATATGCTTGTGACAACAATATTTTCACTCACATGGACGTATGGTTGACGAATTCAACGTCAGTGCTGGACCTCCTTGTTTGATTTTTTTCCACAATTTTTTTCCAGGCACAGTATTTTCATTTCTTTGTATGGCTGTGGGGCCGCACAGAACTTCAATTTTTTAGTCCTCACCCCATGGTTTTGGCCATAGTTTGGCCACGTTTTTTTGTTGTTGATCCCGGCATTTCTGAAATTGAGGACAATGTGCATCTTTATAATTGTTTAATATCATACTAAGAGCATCATGTCATATTTGTCACGCCCTGATCTGTTTCACCTGTCTTTGTGATTGTCTCCCGTTTTCCCCATTAGTCCCTGGGTATTTATTTTGGGGTTTTCTGTCTGCTGCCAGTTCGTCTTGTCATGTCAAGTCAACCAGCATGTTTTTCCTTGCGGCTGCTTTTTCTCATCTCTGTTTTTCTAGTCCGTTTTGACCTTTGCCTGCCCTGACACTGAGCCTGCAAGCCACTCTGTACCTCCTGGACTCTGACCTTGTTATGATCCTTTGCCTGTCCACGACCATTCTCTTGCCACCCCTTGGATTATAATACATATCAGAGACCTGAACCATCTGCCTCCCGTGTCTGCATCTGGGTCTCATCCTGTGCCTTTATAATATTATGTGAACAATAATTCCAGAATGAGGTAGTAAGTAGAGGGTTATTTTGGATATTAAATTGTCCACATCAGGAACAAGATCAATAAACTGATTAAGAAGGCTGATTCAGTTATTGGAGTTAGTTATTGGCCTGATTCCAGACTTTCTGGAGGTCATGACAGAGCAGAGAACCAGACAGAAACTGGATATCTGTATAGTACATCCAATGACCCTAGGAGTACTTTTAACAACTGGCTTGAAATGCCAAAATGCTCCTCAGAAAGATTTAGGAGGTCCGTTTAACCTAATGCAATAGTTTTTTTGGGCCGTACTTGAGGGGTAGCCTACTTAAATTGGGTTCCTCCATGATTGTGAAATGTTTTACAGGACTATATTTTTTGTATAGTTGCTATATATTGAGAGTAAGATATGATTATTAGGCTCCAACTTTTGCCCTACTCAAATGTAAAATGCAGGAACTACTACATTTATTTTACTGCAAAATAGAACTTCAAAAAGAATGTCTGTCTAGACAGAGGGCAATTTCTGATAATGCATGATATATTCTGATCAACTGGCTTCTTCTTGTGTCAGGGAAACCATTATAACAGATTCAAGTTATGGCGTTTTGCCTTTGTAGGGCAGTCTTGCCAAAGTAGTATAGTGTTACTATTGCCGGATCACATCCCTAGTGTCCCCGTAGACTTGGACAGTAAGCCTTCCCAGTCTAGTCCACTGATGCTGCCACTGATGCTGTCCCAGCACAAAAATGTAGGCTACAACAGTCATTCTCTGTTTTACCTGATAATGGTTGTGCAGTAAGGACATATCAGTATTTTTTCTGTTGGACATATGCTGGTCAATAAATAAACTAGCTACACTATCACACATCTAATCAAAATTCTAAATACAAGTGTTTCTTCTATTATTATAAACTCAGCAAAGAAAGAAACGTCCCTTTTTCAGCACCCTGTCTTTCAAAGATAATTTGTAAAAATCCAAAAAACTTCACAGATCTTCATTGTAAAGGGTTTAAACACTGTTTCCCATGCTTGTTCAATGAACCATAAACAATTAATGAACATGCACCTGTGGAATGGTCGTTAAGACACTAACAGCTTACAGACGGTAGGAAATTAAGGTCACAGTTATGAAAACTTAGGACACTAAAGAGGCCTTTCTACTGAATCTGAAAAACACCAAAAGAAAGATGACCAGGGTCTCTGCTCATCTGCGTGAACATGCCTTAGGCATGCTGCAGTTTATTGTGGCCAGGGCAATAAATTGCAATGTCTGTACTGTGAGACGCCTAAGACAGCGCTACAGGGAGACAGGACGGACAGCTGATCGTCCTCGCAGTGGCAGACCACATGTATCAACACCTGCACAGGATCGGTACATCCGAACATCACACCTGCTGGACAGGTAGAGGATGGCAACAACAACTGCCGGAGTTACACCAGGAATGCACAATCCCTCCATCAGTGTTCAGACTGTCCGCAATAGGCTGAGAGAGGCCGGACTGAGGGATTGTAGGCCTGTTGTAAGGTAGGTACTCACCAGACATCACCGGCAACAAATATGGGCACAAACCCACCGTCGCTGGACCAGACAGGACTGGCAAAAAGTGCTCTTCACTGACGAGTCGCAGTTTTGTCTCACCGGGGTGATGGTCGGATTCGCGTTTATCGTCAAAGGAATGAACATTACACCGAGGTCTGTACTCTGGAGCGGGATAGATTTGGTGGTGGAGGGTCCGTCATGGTCTGGGGTGGTGTGTCACAGCATCATCGGACTGAGCTTGTTGTCATTTCAGGCAATTTCAATGCTGTGCGTTACAGGGAAGACATCCTTCTCCCTCATGTGGTACCCTTCCTGCAGCCTCATCCTGGCACCCTCCAGCATGACAATGCCACCAGTCATACTGCTCGTTCTGTGTGTGATTTCCTGCAAGACAGGAATGTCAGTGTTCTGCCATGGCTAGCGAAGAGCCCGGATCTCAATCCAATTTAGCATGTCTGGGACCTTTTGGATCAGAGGGTGAGAGCTAGGGCCATTCCTCCCAGAAATGTCCAGGAACTTGCAGGTGCCTTGTTGGAAGAGTGGGGTAACATCTCACAGCAAGAACTGGTGAAATCTGGTGCAGTCCATGAGGAGGAGATGCACTGCAGTACTTAATGCAGCTGGTGGCCACACCAAATACTGACTGTTACTTTTAATTTTAACCCCCCTTTGTTCAGGGACACATTATCACATTTCTGTTAGTCACATGTCTGTGGAACTTGTTCAGTTTATGTCTCAGTTGTTGAATATTGTTATGTTCATACAAATATTTACACATGTTAAGATTTCTGAAAATAAACACAGTTGACAGTGAGAGGACGTATCTTTTTTTGCTGAGTTTACATTATATGCAGAGTAATATATGCAGAGTATCAAATCAAATCAAAGTTTATTTGTCACGTGCGCCGAATACAACAGGTGTTGACCTTACAGTGAAATGCTTAATTACAGGCCCTAACCAACAGTGCACTTTTTAAGTCAAAAATGTGTATTAGGTTAACAAACCTGTTGGGGGTAGGGGGCAGTATTTACACGGCCGGATAAAAAAAGTACCCGATTTAATCTGGTTATTACTACTGCCCAGAAACTAGAATATGCATATAATTATTGGCTTTGGATAGAAAACACCCTAAAGTTTCTAAAACTGTTTGAATGGTGTCTGTGAGTATAACAGAACTCATATGGCAGGCAAAAACCTGAGAAGATTCCTTACAGGAAGTGGCCTGTCTGACCATTCCTTGAGCTTCTTGCCTCTGTTTATTGAAGACTGAGGATCTTTGCTGTAACGTGACACTTCCTACGGCTCCCATAGGCTCTCAGAAGGCGGGAAAAAGCTGAATGATGTAATTCCAGCCCCAGGCTGAAACACATTTGCGCTTTTGGCAAGTGGCCGATCAGAGGACAATGGGCTTAGGCGTGTGCACGAGTCAACCCCATGCTTTATTTTCTTTCGTCTTTTTACCTAAACGCAGATTCCCGGTCGGAATATTATCGCTTTTTACGAGAAAAATTGATTTTAAACAGGGGTTGACATTCTTCGAAGTACGGTAATGGAATATTTAGAATTTTTTTGTCACGAAATGCGTCGCGCTCGTCACCCTTCTTTACCCTTTTGGATAGTGTCTTGAACGCACAAACAAAATGCCGCTGTTTGGATATAACTATGGATTATTTGGGACCAAACCAACATTTGTTATTGAAGTAGAAGTCCTGGGAGTGCATTCTGACGAAGAACAGCAAAGGTAATAACATTTTTCTTATAGTAAATCTGACTTTGGTGAGTGCTAAACTTGCTGGGTGTCTAAATAGCTAGCCCTGTGATGCCGGGCTATCTACTTAGAATATTGCAAAATGTGCTTTCACCAAAAAGCTATTTTAAAATAGGACATATCGAGTGCATAGAGGAGTTCTGTATCTATAATTCTTAAAATAATCGTTATGCTTTTTGTGAACGTTTATCGTGAGTAATTTAGTACATTTTTAGTAAATTCACCGGAAGTTTGCGGGGGGTATGCTAGTTCTGAACGTCACATGCTAATGTAAAAAGCTGGTTTTTGATATAAATATGAACTTGATTGAACAAAACATGCATGTATTGTATAACATAATGTCCTAGGTGTGTCATCTGATGAAGATCATCAAAGGTTAGTGCTGCATTTAGCTGTCTTCTGGGTTTTTGTGACATTATATGCTAGCTTGAAAAATGGGTGTCTGATTATTTCTGGCTGGGTACTCTGCTGACATAATCTAATGTTTTGCTTTCGTTGTAAAGCCTTTTTGAAATCGGACAGTGTGGTTAGATTAACGAGAGTCTTATCTTTAAATGGCTGTAAAATAGTCATATGTTTGAGAAATTGAAGTAATAGGATTTTTAAGGTTTTGAAAATCGCGCCACAGGATAGCCGTGGCTGTTACGTAGGTGGGACGAATTCGTCCCGCCTAGCCTAGAGAGGTTAACGAGAGTCTTGTCTTTAAAATGGTGTAAAATAGTAATATGTTTGAGAAATTGAAGTAATAGCATTTCTAAGGTATTTGAATAACGCGCCATAGGATTCCACTGGCTGTTACGTAGGTGGGACGATTTCGTCCCGCTGACCCTAGAGAGGTTTTAAGTAAGGAAATAAAAAACAACACTAAAAAGACAGTGAATAATAACAGTAGCGAGGCTATATACAGTAGTGAAGCTATAACAGTAGCGAGGCTATATACAGGCACTGGTTAGTCGGGCAAATTGAGGTAGTATATACATGTAGGTATGGTTAAAGTGACTATGCATATATGATAATCAGAGAGTAGCAGTAGCGTAAAAGAGTGGTTGGCGGGTGGCGGGACAAAATGCAAATAATCCGGGTAGCCAATGTGCGGGGGCACCGGTTAGTCGGGCTAATTGAGGTACAATGTACATGAATGTATAGTCAAAGTGACTATGCATATATGATAAATAGAGAGTAGCAGCAGCGTAAAAGAGGGTTGGGGCGGGGGACACACACAATGCAAATAGTCCGGGTAGCCATTTGATTACCTGTTCAGGAGTCTTATGGCTTGGGGGTAAAACCTGTTGAGAAGCCTTTTGGTCCTAGACTTGGTGCTCCGGTACCGCTTGCCATGAGGTAGTAGAGAGAACAGTCTATGACTGGGGAGGCTGGGGCCTTTGAACATTTTTAGGGCCTTCTTCTCCTGGATGGCAGGGATGTACTGGGCCGTACGCACTACCCTCTGTAGTCCCTTGCGGTCAGAGGCCAAGCAGTTGCCGTACCAGGCAGTGATGCAAGCAGTCAGGATGCTCTCGATGTTGCAGCTGTAGAACCTTTTGAGGAGCTGAGGACCCATGCCAAGTCTTTTTAGTTTCCTGAGGGGGAATAGGCTTTGTCGTGCCCTCTTCACGACTGTCTTGGTGTGTTTAGACCATTCTAGTTTGTTGTTGATGTGGACACCAAGGAACATGAAGTGCTCAACCTGCTCCACTACAGCCCTGTTGATGAGAATGGGGGCATGCTCGGTCCTCCTTTTCCTGTAGTCCACAATCATCTCCTTATTCTTGGTTACGTTGAGGAATAGGTTGTTATTCTGGCTCCACCCGGCCAGGTCTCTGACACTGTTGTGTCGTCTGAAAACTTAATGATGGTGTTGGAGTCATACCTGGCCACACAGTCGTGGGTGAACAGGGAGTACAGGAGGGGACAGAGCACGCACCCCTGAGGTGCTCCAGTGTTGAGGATCAGTGTGGCAGATGTGTTGATACCTACCCTCACCACCTCTGGGCGGCCTGTCAGGAAGTCCAGGATCCAGTTGCAGAGGGAAATGTTTAGTCCCAGGATCCTTAGCTTCGTGATGAGCTTTGAGGGTACTATGGTGTTGAACGCTGAGCTGTAGTCAATGAATAGCATTCTCACGTAGGTGTTCCTTTTGTCCAGGTGGGAAAGGGCAGTGTGGAGTGCAATAGAGATTGCATCATCTGTGGATCTGGTAGGTATACAAATTGGAGTGGGTCTAGGGTTTCTGGGATAATGGTGTTGATGTGAGCCATTACCAGCCTTTCAAAGCACTTCATTGCTACAGATATGAGTGATATGGGTTTGTAGTCATTTAGGCAGGTTGCCTTAGTGTTCTTGGGCACAGGGACTATGGTGGTCTGCTTGAAACATGTTGGTATTACAGACTCAATCAGGGACATGTTGAAAATGTCAGTGAAGACACCTGCCAGTTGATGAGCACATGCCCGGAGCACACGTCCTGGTAATCCATCTGGCCCCGCAGCCTTGTGAATGTGGACCTGTTTAAAAGTCTTACTCACGTCGGCTACGGAGAGCGTGATCACACAGTCGTCCGGAACAGCTGATATTCTCTTGCATGCCTCAGTGTTGCTTGCCTCGAAACGAGCATAGAAGTGATTTAGCTCGTCTGGTAGGCTCGTGTCACTGGGCAGCTCGCGGCCGTGCTTTCCTTTGTAGTCTGTAATAGTTTGCAAGCCCTGCCACATAAAACGAGCGTCAGAGCTGAGTAATTGTTTTTTCTTAAGTTTGGTGCAGAATACAACATAAGTTGATTCATTATATGGTCAGTTCCGGTACTAAGGAATCATGGGAGATGGAGTGTCACAGTCTGTCACTCACAGCTCGCCACTTAAGTCATGAGTCTGAAATAAATAAATAATTTGCTAAAAAGTATTTCAATGTGCTTACACGATTTATATTATTGATTGTCTTTCTACATAAATGGTAACAACAGCGAGTCGATTTTTAACCTCTATGGGACCGGCGGGACGAATTCGTCCCACCTACGTAACAGCCACTGCCAGCCTGTGGCGCGATTTTCAAAACCTTAAAAATCCTATTACTTCAATTTCTCAAACATATGACTATTTTACAGCCATTTAAAGATAAGACTCTCGTTAATCTAACCACACTGTCCGATTTCAAAAAGGCTTTACAACGAAAGCAAAACATTAGATTATGTCAGCAGAGTACCAAGCCAGAAATAATCAGACACCCATTTTTCAAGCCAGCATATAATGTCACCAAAACCCAGAAGACAGCTAAATGCAGCACTCACCTTTGATGATCTTCATCAGATGACAACCCTAGGACATTATGTTATACAATACATGCATGTTTTGTTCAATCAAGTTCATATTTATATCAAAAACCAGCTTTTTACATTAGCATGTGACGTTCAGAACTAGCATACCCCCCGCAAACTTCCGGGGAATTCGCTAACATTTTACTAAATTACTCACGATAAACGTTCACAAAAAGCATAACAATTATTTTAAGAATTATAGATACAGACCTCCTCTATGCACTCGATATGTCCGATTTTAAAATAGCTTTTTGGTGAAAGCACATTTTGCAATATTCTAAGTACATAGCCCAGGCATCACGGGCTCGCTATTTAGACACCCGGCAAGTTTAGCACTCACCATAATCATATTTACTATTATAAAAATGTCATTACCTTTTGTTGTCTTCGTCAGAATACACACCCAGGACAGCTACTTCAATAACAAATGTTGGTTTGGTCCAAAATAGTCCATCGTTATATCCGAATAGCGGCGTTTTGTTCGTGCGTTCCAGACACTATCCGAAATAGTAAAGAAGTGTCGCGCGCTTGGCGCAATTCCTGACAATAAAATTCAAAGTATTCCATTACCGTACGTCGAAGCATGTCAACCGCTGTTTAAAATCAATTTTTACGTCATTTTTCTCGTAGAAAAGCGATAATATTCCGACAGGGAATCTCCTTTTCGGCAAACAGAGGAAAAAATCCCAAAGGCGGGGGCGGTCGGGGTCACGCGCATAAGCTAGTGTCTCTTGATGGGCCACTTGAGAAAGGCGATAATGTGTTTCAGCCTGGGGCTGGAATGACGACATTCTGTTTTTTCCCGGGCTCTGAGAGCCTATGGAAGACGTGGGAAGTGTCACGTTAGAGCAGAGATCCTTAGTAAATGATAGAGATGGAAAACAAGTTCAACAAATGGTCAGACAGGCCACTTCCTGTAAAGGAATCTCTCAGGTTTTGACCTGCCATTTGAGTTCTGTTATACTCACAGACACCATTCAAACAGTTTTAGAAAATGTAGGGTGTTTTCTATCCATATGTAATAAGTATATGCATATTCTAGTTACTGAGTAGGAGTGGTAACCAGATTAAATCGGGTATGTTTTTTATCCAGCCGTGTCAATGCTGCCCCCTAGCCCTAACAGGTTAATCAGCTAGCTAAAGGGCCTACATGCTCCCGCGAACCAACAAGGTAAAGTTAAGTTACAACAACAACGTTGGCCAGAGCAAATAAAGATCTCTTCCTGTATACAAGATGATAAATGAATACATATAACTGATTAAAATAAAATTATAGTCTAGAATTATGCAGAAACTACTTGTCAGGGGCGTCGTAAAGGACAGACCAAGGCGCAGCGGGTATAGTGCTCATCTTCTTTATTTTGAATGAGATAACACTTTTACAAAAAATAACAAAACCGACAACCGACAGTTCCGTCAGGTACTTACACAAAACGGAAAACAACCACCCACAAAACCCAAAGGAAAACAGGCTGCCTAAGTATGGCTTCCAATCAGAGACAACGAAAGACACCTGCCTCTGATTGGAAACCACACTCGGCGAAACCTGCAAAATGAAACATAGAAAATGAAAACTAGAACCAAAATCCCCTAGACCAAAACCCCCAAAACACACAAAACAAACACCTCCTGCCACGCCCTGACCATACTACAATGACAAAAGACCCCTTTACTGGTCAGGACGTGACAGTACTAGATTATTGGTAATTTCTTTTCCGATAATTTACCTCGCTTTCACATTAAAATAGCTAGCTAGCTACATCCAAATAAGTGGTTATGTTTATTTGTACTAATGCACAAACTCAGAGAGCATCTAGTTAAGGATTTCAGATGGGGCATTGATGGAGTTCGATGCATCAAGAGTTTGTGCTATTAGTACATAAAACATAAAACATTGTGCTAATGTGTATATACAGTACATAATTAATGAGTGACTGGGTTGAGAGAAAAGAGGTGAGAGAGAGGTGATGGGGAGAAGGAGAGAGAGGGAAAGGAGGTGAGGTGGAGGTGAGAAGGAGGGAGAGGGAAAGGAGGTGAGGGAGAGGTGGAGGTGAGGAGGGAGAGGGAGCAGAGGTGAGGGAGAGGTGGAGGGGAGGAGGGGGAGGTGAGGGAGAGGTCGAGGGAAGAAGGAGGGAGAGGGAAAAGGAGATGGGAAATGGAGGTTGAGAGTAGCGGTAGAGGAGTATGTAGCCTGTGTTGCTGTGTCTCCAGCCGACTGGAAGAGGTCAACAGGGACTTTACCAAAATCTATCCACAGTCAGAGAGAGAGAAAAAAAACACTGCTGGCAACAGTCAAGTCTTTTCTCTCCTCATATTTTCCACTTTGTTAGCCCCTTGCTGTGAGCAAGATACATAGCCCACACGGCATCACAGGGTTTCTGTAGAAGAGACAAAAAGACGGAGGAGGAAGAGTGGAAGAGAGGAGAGGCAGCCATGCAGGCATAGCCTTGGAGGTTGGCTTGAGACAGAGTGGTGACAGGGACTGAAGCTATACATGTCAACAGAGATCAGACTGAAGACGAACAACAGGTACTCTCTCTCTCTCTCTCTCTCTCTCTCTCTCTCTCTCTCTCTCTCTCTCTCTCTCTCTCTCTCTCTCTCTCTCTTTCTCTCAATTCACTTAAATTCAAGGGGCTTTATTGGAATGGGAAACATTGCCAAATCAAGTGGAATAGATAATCAACAAACTTGAAAAAAATAATCTGAGATGATCAGTAAACATTACACTCACAAAAGTTTCAAAACAATAGAGACATTTCAAATGTTATATTATGTAGAGGGTTGCAACAACGTGCAAATAGTTAATGTATGGAAGTATGTCTGTGCTTCACTGTTTGCCCTTTTCTTGCTGCTGTGATGGCACACTGTGGAATTTCACCCAATAGATATAGGAGTTTATTAAAATTGGATTTGTTTTCGAATTCTTTGTGGGTCTGTGTCATCTGAGGGAAATGTGTTTCAAATATGGTCATACATTTGACAGGAGATTAGGAAGTGCAGCTCAGTTTCCACCTCATTTTGTGGGCAGTTTGAACGTGGCGGACTCTCTCAATAGCAAAGCTATGCTCACTGAGTCTGTACATAGTCAAAGCTTTCCTTAATTTTGGGTCCGTCACAGTGGTCAAGTGTTCTGCCACTGTGTACTCTCTGTTTAGGGCCAAATAGCATTCCAAGTTCGTTTTTTCCAATGTGTCAAGTCATTCATTTTTTGTTTTTTTCATGATTTGGTTGGGTCTTATTGTGTTGCTGTCCTGTCATCTCTCTGTAGGTGAAGGCTTTGTCAAATAAAATAAAAAAAAATGTTATTGGTCACATACACATGGTTAGCAGATGTTAATGCGAGTGTAGCGAAATGCTTGTGCTTCTAGTTCCGACTATGCAGTTATATCTAACAAATAATCTAACAAATTCACAAAATTCACACAAATGTAAAGGGATGAATAAGAATAAGTACATAGAAATATATGGATGAGCGATGGCCGTGCGGCATAGGCAAGGTGCAGTAGATGGTATAGAATACGGTATATACATATGAGATGAGTAATGTAGGATATGTAGACATTATTAAAGTGGCGTTATTTAAAGTGACAAGTGATATCTTTATTAAGTCCATTTATTTAAGTGGACAGAGATTTGAGTCTGTATGTTGGCAGCAGCCTCTCTATGTTAGTGATGGCTGTTAAACAGTCTGATGGCCTTAAGATAGAAGCTGTTTTTCAGTCTCTCGGTCCCAGCTTTGATGCAGCTGTACTGACCTTTCCTTCTGGATGATAGCGGGGTGAACAGGCCGTGGCTCGGGTGGTTGTCCTTGATGATCTTTTTGGCCTTCCTGTGACATCGGGTGCTTTAGGTATCCTGGAGGTCAGGTAGTTTGCCCCCGGTGATGCGTTGTGCAGACTGCACTACCCTCTGGAGAGCCTTGCGGTTGAAGGTGTTGCAGGCAGTTGCCGTATCAGGCGGTGATACAGCCCGACAGGATGCTCTCAATTGTGCATCTGTGTCACGCCCTGACCATAGAGAGCCCTTGGTTCTCTATGGTGTAGTAGATCAGGGCATGACTAGGGGGTGTTCTAGTTTATATTTTCTATGTTGGTGTTTTTGTATGGTTCCCAATTAGAGGCAGCTGGTAATCGTTGCCTCTAATTGGGGATCATATTTAGGTAGCCGTTTTCCCACCTGTGTTTGTGGGATATTGTTTGTTTGTGTATGTGCTTGTGACACTACAACTTCACATTCTTTGTAAGTTTTGTTGTTTTGTTTGTAGTTTCACTGAAATAAAGATGTGGAACCCAACACACGCTGTGCCTTGGTCCGCTCATTTTGAAGAAAGTGACAGAGTATACCACCCACGCAGGACCAAGCAGCGTGTAAATGAAGTAAAGGAGTTTTGGACTTGGGAGGACATGAGAGGACACGAGTCCCTTCCTTGGTGGGAGTCGCCAAGGAGCAGCGACGGCACCGAGAACCGCGGCCACAGAGACCCCAAGATTTTTTTTGGGGGGGGGCACATGGATCTGGCGGCTGATCAGAGGGAAGAGACCGTCAGGGAGGCAATGGGGAAGTTGGGAGATGAGAGAGATGTTGTGCAAGTGTGTTCTGCTCAACATATGACCAGAGGATCCGGTTAGCAGTCTGGTGAATCCTGTGCCAGCTCCCCGCACTCGCCCTGAAGAGCGGGGCACCAGTCCAGTGCCACAGAAACCCCAAGATTTTTTTTGGGGGGGCACATGGGGCGGTCGGCTGGGCAGAGGAGAGAGCCAGAGACCGTCTGGCAGTCTATAGAGGAGTTTGATGAGAGATACCGGAAAGAGGAATTAGCGAGGAGTATTCTGCAGTGCAGTCGCCCTGAAGTGCGTGTCACCGGTCCGGTGCCACCTGTGCCGGCTCCACGCATCAGGCCTCCAGTGCGCATTCACAGTCCTGTACGTCCTGTGCCAGTTCCCTGCACTCTCCCTGAAGTGCGTGTCACCATTCCGGTGCCACCTGTACTGGCTCCACGCACTAGGCCTCCAGTGCGCATTCACAGTCCAGAGCTTCCAGCGACGGTTCACAGTCCAGAGCTTCCGGCAACGGTTCACAGTCCAGAGCTTCCGGCGACGATTCACAGTCCGGGACCTCCGGCGACGGTCCACAGTCCAGAACCTCCAGCGACGGTCCACGGTCCGGAACCTCCAGCGACGGTCCACTGTCCAGAACCTCCAGCGACGGTCAACGGTCCAGAACCTCCAGCGACGGTCAACGGTCCGGAACCTCCAGTGACGGTCAACGGGCCGGAGCCTTCTTCTGCGCCGGTGCCCAGTCCAGACACGGCGTCCAACCCAGCTCCATGGCCAGAGCCCTCCTTTGCGGCGATGCCCAGTCCAGGCACGGCGTTCAGCCCGGCGCGATAGACGGATCCGGGGTCTGGCTACAACCTGCACCGGAGCCGCCACCGACACTAATCACCCCCCCCCCACCTTCCCCATTTGGTTTCAGGTTTTGCGGCCGGAGTCCGCACCTTTTTGGGGAGGGGGGTACTGTCACGCCCTGACCATAGAGAGCCCTTGGTTCTCTATGGTGTAGTAGGTCAGGGTGTGACTAGGGGGTGTTCTCTTTTATATTTTCTATGTTGGTGTTTTTGTATGGTTCCCAATTAGAGGCAGCTGGTAATCATTGCCTCTAATTGGGGATCATATTCAGGTAGCCGTTTTTCCACCTGTGTTTGTGGGATATTGTTTGTTTGTGTATGTGCTTGTGACACTCCGACTTCACGTTCTTTGTAAGTTTTGTTGTTTTGTTTCTAGTTTCACTGAAATAAAGATGTGGAACCCAACACACGCTGAGCCTTGGTCCGCTCATTTTGAAGAACGTGACAATCTGTAAGAGGTTGTGAGTGTTTTAGATGACAAACCACATTTCTTCAGCCTCCTGAGGTTGAGGAGGCGCTGCTGCGCCTTCTTCACCAAGCTGTCTGTGTGGGTGGACCATTTCAGTTTGTCCGTGATAAGTACGCCGAGGAATTTAAAACTTTCCACCTTCTCCACTACTGTCCGGTCGATGTGGATGGGGGAGCTCCCTCTGCTGTTTCCTGAAGTCCATGATCAACTCCTTTGTTTTGTTGACGTTGAGTGAGAGGTTAATTTCCTGACACCACACACCGAGGGCCCTCACCTCCTCCCTGTAGGCTGTCTCGTTGTTGTTGATAATCAAGCCCTCTCCTGTTGTGTCATCTGCAAACTTGATGATTGAGTTGGAGGCGTGCATGGCCACACAGTCATGGGTGAACAGGGAGTACAGTAGAGGGCTGAGAACGCACCCTTGTGGGGCCCCAGTGTTGAGGATCAGCAGTGCGTAGTTGTTGTTTTCTACCTTCACCACCTTGGGGCAGCCCCGTCAGAAAGTCCAGAACCCAGTTACACAGGGCGGGGTCGAGAACCAGGGTCTCGAACTTAATGTCGAGTTTGGAGGGTACTATGGTGTTAAATGCTGAGCTGTAATCGATGAACAGCATTCGTACATAGGTATTCCTCTTATCCAGATGGGATAGGGCAGTGTGCAGTGTGATGGCGAATGCATCGTCAGTGGACCTATTGGGGCGGTGAGCAAATTCGAGTGGGTCTAGGGTATCACTTAGGGTGGAGGTGATATGATCCTTGACTAGTCTCTCAAAGCGCTTCATGATGAAATCATATTATCATGAAATCATGTTATGGAAGGTTTGGGAATTTTAAGTTGTTGTAGAATTTAACAGCTGTTTTCTGGATTTTGATAATTAGCGGGTATCGTTGTACACGGAGGATGTATTTGCAGAATTCTGCATGCAGAATCTCAATTTGGTGTTTGTCCCATTTTGTGAATTCTTGGTAGGTGAGTGGACCGCAGACCTCACAAACATAGATGTCAATGGATTCTTTTTAATTGGGATGTTGAATATTTGATGGTTTAGAAGGCCTTTCTTGCTAGGTTTTCCTGTGTCTACCTTTCTCTTTCACTCTCTCTCTCTCTCTCTCTCTCTCTCTCTCTCTCTCTCTCTCTCTCTCTCTCTCTCTCTCTTTTTCTCCAGGCAACTCTCGTATCTATTCTGGTCCCAAGCCCTCTCCAACTCTAGCCCTCTTTCAGCCTCTCACTACCTTCTATACATCTATACGCCCTCTCTCTCTCTCTCTCCCTCTGTCCCTTTCTCTCTCTCTCTCTCTCTCTCTCTCTCTCTCTCTCTCTCTCTCTTTGTCTCTCCCTCTGTCCCTCTGTCTCTGTCTCTGTCTCTCCCTCTCTGTCTCTGCTCCTGGCCATGTGCTGGTTGTGGGGCAGACCTATTCGATATTTTGGCGTGCTGATCGCTAGGAGCAGATGCGGCCTGACAGCACCTCAAGTGCGACGGCATACACACACACACACACACACACACCACACACACACACACACACACACACACACACACACACACACACACACACACACACACACACACACACACAACCCTTGATAAGCCCCATGCCCCACACCCCTGACTGGTGCGATCACACACTGAACTCGCCAAGGACCACCTTGGAATCCCCCCCACCTACCCCCCCCCCCCCCCACAAACACACACACCAACTCTTACCCCTCAGGGGAACTGCAAGTGCACAGCCAGTAAGGGGAGAGTGTTGAGGAGGATCGAGGAGAGGGGGAGGCCGAAGGAGGGAGAGTTGCTAACTAGGCAACAAAAAGCGCCGCAAAGCATGTACTGAGATTTTTCATCACTTGAGATATTTTCTTCTATTTTAATCTTGTGTCAAGTAGAAGACAAATGGTTGTTTTGGGGCTAAACGTATGAACTTGTCCAAGGAGACCCAGATCAACACACTTAGATGAGCATGGTTCCACGGGGCACAGAGCTTCAGGCCAGATGGTGGAATTACTTTAGACATCTGTAACATGTACAACCCAGCTCTGCTTAGCAAAATAAACACACTACATGCCAAAGGAAAGACACGGCTGCTCACTCTCACACTCTTTCCCTATCTCCCTCCGTTTATCTCTCTCTTCCTCTCTTTCCCTCTCTTCCTCTCTCTTTCTCTTTCTCTTTCTTTCTTTCTCTCTCTCTTTCTTTCTCTTTCTTTCTCTCTCTCTCTTTCTCTCTCTCTCTCTCTCTCTCTCTCTCTCTCTCTCTCTCTCTCTTTCTCTTTCTCTCCCTTTCCCTCTCGCTCTTTCCCTCTCTTGCTCTCTTTCCCTCTCTTGCTCTCTCTTTCCCTCTCTCTCGCTCTCTCTTTCCCTTTCCCTCTCTCTTTCTCTCCCTCTCCCTTTCTCTCGCTCTCTCTTTCCCTCTCCCTTTCTCTCTCTCTCTCTCTCCCTCTGCCTTTCTCTCTTTTGAAAATACTGAGACAGTGCAAACAACTACTTTATACTTCTGGTGGGACATGTACATTTTGAATCAGATCTCTTAGGATATCTCAGTCGACTGCACACATATCTATCTATTGTACACATGCAATGTGGTCTGGAGTTATTGGATCGCGATGCTGTTGACCTTAACAAGGGCACCAGGACCAGTGGAAGCAAAACAGCCCCATAACATCAAAGATCCAACACCATATTTTACAGTAGAGATCAGGTATTTCCTGCATGTGCGTTGTTCTTTCCAACCATTAGTGTGAAATCTGACCATAGCACCGCCTCGAGTTTGCTAAACGACATTGGTACTTGGACTGGAACCGGTGCTGTGGTCATATGACACGAAAATACAGGTCTTGGCCATGCACACCAGTGGTGGGTTTGGCCTTCAAAAGTACAATGCATATGCAGGAAATAACTGATCCCTACTGTAAAATATGCTGTTGGATCTTTGATGTTATGGGGCTATTTTTCTTCCACTGGTCCTGGTGCCCTTGTTAAAGTCAATGGAATCATGAACTTGACCAAAGCCCAAATCCTGGTTGCCTCTGCCAGGAGGCTGAAACTTGGCATCAAGTGGATCTTCCAGCAAGATAATAACCTCAAGCACACAACAAAATCCACAAAGAAATTGTTACTTGACCACAAAATCAACCTTTTGCAATGGACTTGAAGCCCATTGAAAACCGCTTAGTGTTGATTTCCTCGCAAGCGGATGGTGCTGGAGTATTGAAAACAGGGGATCCAATCATTTTTACTACTATCTTTTTAGATTGCTTTGTATTACTTGTTAAAAAAATCTCTTTCTCTGAGCTTTGTATTATTATAAAATAATAGAATGTAGAATGTTTTTGGGATACAATACAGGGTTGTATTAGTATAAAATAATAGAATGTAGAATGTTTTTGGAGGACACAGGGTTGTATTAGTATAAAATAATAGAATGTAGAATGTTTTTGGGGATACAATACAGGGTTGTATTGGTATAATTTATTTGATACTGTCTTTATGATCATCTTCATCTAAGGATCCAATATTTCCAGACCCCACGGCATCTAAGGATCCAATATTTCCAGACCCCACGGCATATAGGGATCCAATATTTCCAGACCCCACGGCATCTAGGGATCCAATATTTCCAGACCCCACGGCATCTAGGGATCCAATATTTCCAGACCCCACGGCATCTAGGGATCCAATATTTCCAGACCCCACGGCATCTAGAGATCCAATATTTCCAGACCCCACGGCATCTAGGGATCCAATATTTGCAGACCCCACAGCATATAGGGATCCAATATTTCCAGACCCCACGGCATATAGGGATCCAATATTTCCAGACCCCACGGTATATAGGGATCCAATATTTCCAGACCCCACGGTATATAGGGATCCAATATTTCCAGACCCCACGGCATATAGGGATCCAATATTTCCAGACCCAACGGCATCTAGGGATCCAATATTTCCAGACCCCACAGCATATAGGGATCCAATATTTCCAGACCCCATGGCATATAGGGATCCAATATTTCCAGACACCACGGCATATAGGGATCCAATATTTCCAGACCCCACGGCATCTAGGGATCCAATATTTCCAGACCCCACGGCATCTAGGGATCCAATATTTCCAGACCCCACGGCATATAGGGATCCAATATTTCCAGACCCCACGGCATCTAGGGATCCAATATTTCCAGACCCCACGGTATATAGGGATCCAATATTTCCAGACCCCACGGCATATAGGGATCCAATATTTCCACACCCCACAGCATATAGGGATCCAATATTTCCAGACCCCACGGCATATAGGGATCCAATATTTCCAGACCCCACGGTATATAGGGATCCAATATTTCCAGACCCCACGGCATCTAGGGATCCAATATTTCCAGACCCCACGGTATATAGGGATCCAATATTTTCAGACCCCACAGCATATAGGGATCTAATATTTCCAGACCCCATGGCATATAGGGATCCAATATTTCCAGACCCCACGGCATATAGGGATCCAATATTTCCAGACCCCACGGCATCTAGGGATCCAATATTTCCAGACCCCACGGCATCTAGGGATCCAATATTTCCAGACCCCACGGCATATAGGGATCCAATATTTCCAGACCCCACGGTATATAGGGATCCAATATTTCCAGACCCCACGGCATCTAGGAATCCAATATTTCCAGACCCCACGGCATCTAGGGATCCAATATTTCCAGACCCCACGGCATCTAGGGATCCAATATTTCCAGACCCCACGGTATATAGGGATCCAATATTTCCAGACCCCACGGTATATAGGGATCCAATATTTCCAGACCCCACGGCATCTAGGGATCCAATATTTCCAGACCCCACAGCATATTATTATTTTGTTTGTTTAATTTCACCTTTCTTTAACTAGGCATGTCAGTTAAGATCAAATTCTTATTTACAATGACGGCCTACCGGGGAACAGTGGGTTAACCGCCTTGTTCAGGGGCAGAACGACAGATTTTTACCTTGTCAGCTCTAACCACTAGGCTACCTGCCGCCCCGATATAAAGGCATATATACAGAACACAGTATAATACTGATATATGGTTTAAGGTATACAACACAGCATTAACTAACATTGTCTTGCACACGTGTGTGTGAGTGTGTTTTTTTGTTGTATGTGTGTTTGTGTGCATGTGTGTGTATGCGTGTGTATGCGTGTGTGTGTGTGTGTGTATGTGTGTGTGTGTGTGTGTGTGTGTGTATGTGTGTGTGTGTGTGTATGTGTGTGTGTGTACGTGTGTGTGTGTGTATGTGTGTGTGTCAGTGTGTGTGTGTGTATGTGTGTATGTGTGTGTGTGTGTGTGTATGCGTGTGTGTGTGTGTGTGTGTGTATGCGTGTGTGTGTGTGTGTGTGTGTATGTGTGTGTGTGTGTGTGTGTGTGTGTGTATGTGTGTATGTGTGTGTGTGTGTATGCGTGTGTGTTTGTATGTGTGTGTGTGTGTATGTGTGTGTGTGTACGTGTGTGTGTGTGTATGTGTGTGTGTACGTGTGTGTGTGTGTGTGTATGTGTGTATGTGTGTGTGTGTGTGTATGCGTGTGTGTGTGTGTGTGTGTGTGTATGTGTGTGTGTGTGTGTATGTGTGTATGTGTGTGTGTGTATGCGTGTATGTGTGTGTGTGTGTATGCGTGTGTGTATACGTGTGTGTATGTGTGTACGTGTGTGTATGTGTGTGTGTGCGTACAGAAGAGTGAAAGTGGCAGCGTGATGTCGGTCAGGGGCTGAGGGTCTGTGACATTTCCTGCTCTGACACTTGTCTCAGCTCATCTGATGATGGAGTGGAAGGGTGCCCTGCAGGCACACACAGTACCAGCAACACAAAGTTAGCTTTTTTTTTACCTAGTCAGAGCCCCACCCCAACAAAAAAAGTCCTTTTGCATATTGCATATCACACTGGATCTTTCAGACTTTGCTGATAGTTACTTTACTGAGGAAAAATCCACTTACTATGATTGTGATATGTGGTTGTCCCACCTCGCTGTCTTAAGATGAATACTCTTACTGTAAGTCACTCTGGATAAGAGCGTCTGCTGAATGACTAACATGGAAATGTGAAATTATGGCCCCATCAGCAGCACCCTGACCCCCTGTAAGACTTCACACACTTACGCACAAACATACACACACATGCACACACTCACAGACACACACGCACACACACACACGCAGATGCACACACACACACACAAACATACACGCACACACACGGACACTCACAGACACACACACACATCGGTCGTTCTTGGCTGTCCCTGATAATACCCTACTGGTTATTCTCACCTTTCAGCCTGTACACTGCTCTATTTATAATCCAATCACACAGAGAGTGTGTGTCTGTGTTTGTGTCCACACACACCAACATCTACATTCTAGCATATCTACAGTACATCAACAGCCACGCATTTAAGCATGTTCAAGCACACGTACACGTGTGTGTGTGTGTGTGGGTGTGTGTGTGTGTGTGGGGATGGATACAGGTGCATTGCTCTGGTGTGTTTGTCTCAAGTGTGATAACACCATGTGATTTGTATCTGTAGATGAAACATCAGGGTAACAAATGAGGTGGTTACTCTTGTCTCTCATTTTGTCCCATTCTCCCATAACTCTCTCTTCCTCTCTCTCTTTCTCTTCCATGTCTCTTTCCAGTGTTCCTTTCTGACTCCAATCTCTCTCTGTCGGAGTCTGTCTGTCCATCTGTCCATCCGTCTCTGTCACCATAGTACACCAGGAGGTTCAAGTAACAGCTTTTTTTCAGCAAGTAACTCGTCTGGAGGAGGGAAGAGATATCTAGACAGGTGTACAACTGAATGCATTCAACTGAAATGTGTCTTCTGCATTTAACCCAACCCCTCTGAATCAGAGAGGTGTGGGGGGCTGCCTTAATCAATATCCACGTCATCGGCACACTGGGAACAGTTGTTGTTGGTGGTTAACTGCCTTGCTCAGGGGGCGAACGGCAGATTTTCCCACCTTGCCAGCTCGGGGATTGAAACCAGTGACTGATCAGGAATCCCATGAGGGAAAGTGAGAGGAGTATGGAAAACATCAGGATGAAAAAGAGGAGTGGTGAGAACAAAGGCCCGGGGGATGGTAAGAACACAGCAGTGGAGACCGAGGGATGGTAAGAACACAGCAGTGGAGACCGAGGGATGGTAAGAACACAGCAGTGGAGACTGAGGGATGGTAAGAACACAGCAGTGGAGACCGAGGGATGGTAAGAACACAGCAGTGGAGACCGAGGGATGGTAAGAACACAGCAGTGGAGACCGAGGGATGGTAAGAACACAGCAGTGGAGACTGAGGGATGGTAAGAACACAGCAGTGGAGACCGAGGGATGGTAAGAACACAGCAGTGGAGACCGAGGGATGGTAAGAACACAGCAGTGGAGACCGAGGGATGGTAAGAACACAGCAGTGGAGACCGAGGGATGGTAAGAACACAGCAGTGGAGACCGAGGGATGGTAAGAACACAGCAGTGGAGACCGAGGGATGGTAAGAACACAGCAGTGGAGACTGAGGGATGGTAAGAACACAGCAGTGGAGACCGAGGGATGGTAAGAACACAGCAGTGGAGACCGAGGGATGGTAAGAACACAGCAGTGGAGACCGAGGGATGGTAAGAACACAGCAGTGGAGACCGAGGGATGGTAAGAACACAGCAGTGGAGACCGAGGGATGGTAAGAACACAGCAGTGGAGACCGAGGGATGGTAAGAACACAGCAGTGGAGACCGAGGGATGGTAAGAACACAGCAGTGGAGACCGAGGGATGGTAAGAACACAGCAGTGGAGACCGAGGGATGGTAAGAACACAGCAGTGGAGACCGAGGGATGGTAAGAACACAGCAGTGGAGACTGAGAGATGGTAAGAACACAGCAGTGGAGACTGAGGGGTGGTAAGAACACAGCAGTAGAGACCGAGGGATGGTAAGAACACAGCAGTGGAGACTGAGGGATGGTAAGAACACAGCAGTGGAGACTGAGGGATGGTAAGAACACAGCAGTGGAGACCGAGGGATGGTAAGAACACAGCAGTGGAGACCGAGGGATGGTAAGAACACAGCAGTAGAGACCGAGGGATGGTAAGAACACAGCAGTAGAGACCGAGGGATGGTAAGAACACAGCAGTAGAGACTGAGGGATGGTAAGAACACAGCAGTAGAGACCGAGGGATGGTAAGAACACAGCAGTAGAGACCGAGGGATGGTAAGAACACAGCAGTGGAGACCGAGGGATGGTAAGAACACAGCAGTGGAGACTGAGGGATGGTAAGAACACAGCAGTGGAGACTGAGGGATGGTAAGAACACAGCAGTGGAGACTGAGGGATGGTAAGAACACAGCAGTAGAGACCGAGGGATGGTAAGAACACAGCAGTAGAGACTGAGGGATGATAAGGCCAAAGCTGTGGAAAAGTAGAGAATAATGAGTGCCTGAGGAAAAAGAAGGAGGAGAAGAGGAAACAGGAGAAGAAGCTACAGGAGCAGGTAAGGCTTTTATCCTCTGTCACGGTTGTTGTTGGTAGAAATGGACCAAAACGTACCAGGTACGTGAATGCTCATCTTGATTTTTAATTATCTTCAAAAATGAACATACAAAATAACAAAAACGAAAAACGAACAACTAACAAACAGTCTGGCAAAGCAAAGCTCAACACAGAACAATCACCCACAAATCACACACACAAACACACCCTAATATATGGGACTCTCAATCAAAGGCAGATAGACAACACCTGCCTTCAACTGAGAGTCCCAACCCCAATTAACCAAACATAGAAACACACACACCAGACTAACCATAGAATACAAACACATAGACCATCAACCAAAAACCCGGAAATACTAAATCAAACACCCTTTACACAAACACACCACCCCGAACCACATAAAACAAATACCCTCTGCCACGTCCTGACCAAACTACAAAAACAATTAACCTTATACTGGCCAGGACGTGACAGTACCCCCTCCCCCCTTAAAGGTGCTACCCCAGAAGCACCTTAACAAAAAATAACCCCAAGCAACACCAAAAAAAATTCCCCTTTTCTAAAGGGAGGGAAGGGAGGGTGGCTGCCGTCAACGACGGCACTGTGCTACACCCCCCCTCCCCAACCCACCTATTTCTGGAGGTGGCTCCGGCTCAGGCCGTTCCAGGCTGTCGGGGCAGTCTGGCAGCTCGGGACAGTCTGGGCAGTCTGGCAACTCGGGGCAGTCTGGCAACTCGGGGCAGTCTGGGCAGTCTGGCAACTCGGGACAGTCTGGGCAGTCTGGCAACTCGGGACAGTCTGGGCAGTCTGGCAACTCGGGACAGTCTGGCAACTCGGGACAGTCTGGGCAGTCTGGCAACTCGGGACAGTCTGGGCAGTCTGGCCACTCCGGCAGTTCAGGGCAGTCTGGCCACTCCGGCAGTTCAGGGCAGTCTGGCCACTCCGGCAGTTCAGGGCAGTCTGGCCACTCCGGCAGTTCAGGGCAGTCTGGCCACTCCGGCAGTTCAGCGCAGTCTGGCCACTCCGGCAGTTCAGCGCAGTCTGGCCACTCTGGCAGTTCAGCGCAGTCTGGCCACTCCGGCAGTTCAGCGCAGTCTGGCCACTCCGGCAGTTCAGCACAGTCTGGCCACTCCGGCAGTTCAGCGCAGTCTGACCTCTCCGGCAGTTCAGCGCAGTCTGACCTCTCCGGCAGTTCAGCGCAGTCTGACCTCTCTGGCGACTGTTGACTGGCGGGCAGCTCTGACGACTGTTGACTGGCGGGCAGCTCTGACGACTGTTGACTGGCGGGCAGCTCTGACGACTGTTGACTGGCGGGCAGCTCTGATGACGACTGTTGACTGGCGGGCAGCTCTGATGACGACTGTTGACTGGCGGGCAGCTCTGATGACGACTGTTGACTGGCGGGCAGCTCTGATGACGACTGTTGACTGGCGGGCAGCTCTGATGACGACTGTTGACTGGCGGGCAGCTCTGATGACGACTGTTGACTGGCGGGCAGCTCTGATGACGACTGTTGACTGGCGTGGCTGAGTTGACGCACTTGTAGCCTGGTGCGTGGTGCTGGTACTGGGCTACCAGATTATGAACACGCACCTCCAGGCTAGTGCGGGGAGCGGGAACAGGACGAGTCGGACTGGGTTGACGCACTTCCGGGTCCGCACGAGAGACAGGAGCTGGAAACCCAGGGCTATGGAGGCGCACAGTCGGTCTAGATCTTACCTCCTGCACAACCCGCCTTGGCTGGATGGAACTAGTAGCCCTGTACGAGCGGGGTGCTCCTACAGGGCAGACTGGGCTGTGCAGGGGCCTGATGGTAGCCGTGCGTAGAGCGGGAGTTGGGTAGCCTGGTCCTCGGAGGCGTACCGGCGACCAGATGCGCTGCGCAGGCATCCTCCTACCAGGCTGGATGCCCGCTCTAGCACGGCACCTGCGAGGGGCTGGAATAACGCGCACCGGACTGTGCGTGCGTATGGGTGAGATAGTGCGCTCCTCAGCGAAACATAGCGCTCTCCACCCCATACGCTCCTCCATATAACCACGGGTAGCTGGCTTCCGGCTCTTCTTACGCCTAGCCAAACTACCCGTGTGCCCCCCCAACATTTTTTATTGGGGGTGCCTCTCGTGCTTCTCCCTCAGCGCGTACTTGGCCTCGTACCTCCGCCTCTCTGCCTTGGCTGCCTCAATTTCCCACTGCGGGCGGCGATAATCCTCAGCCTGGTGCCAAGGTCCGGCCCCGTCCAGAACTTCCTCCCAGGTCCACTTCTCCCGCCAGTCCAACTCGAAGTCCCTCTGCTCCTTCTTCTGCTGCTTGGTCCATAGTGGGTGGGTGATTCTGTCACGGTTGTCGTTGGAAAATGAGGACCAAAACGCAGCAGGTACGTGAATGCTCATCTTGATTTTTAATTATCTTCAAAAATGAACATACAAAATAACAAAACCGAAAAACTAACAACTAACAAACAGTCTGGCAAAGCAAAGCTCAACACAGAACAATCACCCACACAAACACACCCTAATATATGGGACTCTCAATCAAAGGCAGATAGACAACACCTGCCTTCAACTGAGAGTCCCAACCCCAATTAACCAAACATAGAAACACACACACCAGACTAACCATAGAATACAAACACATAGACCATCAACCAAAAACCCGGAAATACTAAATCAAACACCCTTTACACAAACACACCACCCCGAACCACATAAAACAAATACCCTCTGCCACGTCCTGACCAAACTACAAAAACAATTAACCTTATACTGGCCAGGACGTGACATCCTCTCTATTTTTAAACACATAATGTATCATTTTAGTAACAATTCCTATTTCTGCTACACTGGAGGGTGGTGGGGGGCATACAAAAAAACAAAATCAATTAATTTCATGTCAGTCCTTCACTATTTAATTTTTTTCTTATTTAAATCCTGATGTGATTGCACTTCTTGACCAATCGTCAAACATATACATCAAAAATATATTACTGTGTTAATTTAATGGAGCAGGTGAGCCTGAAAGCACTGCAGGAATCCCAGAAGAAGACTAAAGGGGAGGAGGAGGACAGGAAGAGAACAGAGGCAGACAGAATGGAAGAAGAACAGCACAAACAGCGGGCCGGTTTCTTCAGTGATTTGAGAGAGGAGGAGGCGCAGGAGTTGGAGGAGAACAGGAGAAGAATCACTGTTGTCAATAGAAGAACACACAAGGCCCCAGGTAAAGAATCAGCGATATTGGTGAGTTCTGATGAGGAAACTGGCTCTGAGTGGAAGAAGCAGTGGGAGGAGGAGAAGAAGAAGGAGAAGGAGAGGAAAGAGGAGAGGAAGGAGGAGGAGAGGAAGGAGGAGGAGGAGAGGAAGGAGAAGAAGAAGGAGGAAGAGAGGAAGGAGGAGAAGATGAAGGAGGAGGAAAAGAGGAGGAGGAAGAGGAGAGGAAGGAGGAGGAGAGGAAGAGAGTAGAGGATAAGAACAGGGAGGAGGAACAGGAGGAGGAGAGGAAGGAGGAGGAGAGGAAGGAGGAGGAGAGGAAGGAGGAGGGGGAGAAGAGGAAGAGAGTAGAGGATAAGAACAGGGAGAAGGAACAGGAGGAGGAGAGGAAAGAGGAAGAGAGTAGAGGATAAGAACAGGGAGGAGGAACAGGAGGAGGAGAGGAAAGAGGAAGAGAGTAGAGGATAAGAACAGGGAGAAGGAACAGGAGGAGGAGAGGAAAGAGGAAGAGAGTAGAGGATAAGAACAGGGAGGAGGAACAGGAGGAGGAGAGGAAGGAGGAGGGGGAGAAGAGGATAAGAACAGGAGGAGCAGAACAAGAGTGAGAAGTAAAGATGGCAGGCACGTCTTGTTCCCAAGAAAAAGAAAGGCGGATTTATTCTTCAATCATTTTTATTCTTCAGCGTTTTTGAGTAATATCCAACTCCCAGCACAGTGGACTGGAGTATGGGACATATAGCAGTAAAAAAAAAAAACATGACCTATTGTCATAATTTGAATATCAAGCATATACAGTACATACATTATAACATTGTAAATGTTAATCTGTGTTTCTTTCTACTGTACATATTAATGTTAAGGATTTACTGACACAGGAAAGCAAGAAAGGCATCTTTGCAAGCATGAAAAGCAAAAGCCATAACTTTAATCATGTGATGTCAAATTGGTGAAGTGTTATGTCTATTACATGTTTGCTACAGGCCTTGTGCTATCATGCTGATGCTATTCTCTCTCTCTCTCTCTCTCTCTCTCTCTCTCTCTCTCTCTCTCTCTTGCACTCTCTCTCGCACTCTCTCTCTCTCTCACTCTCTCTCTCTCTCCCCCCTTCTGTCTTTTTTTCTCTCTTTCTCTTCACTCTCTTTTCTCTCTCTCTTTTCTCTCTTTTCTTTCTCTCTCTTTTCTCTCTCTCTTTTCTCTCTCTCTATCTCTGCTAATGTACACCACACCAGTGGAGGACAGTGCTTTATAAAAAATAGCCAGCAGGCACTGTAAGAACCGTCTTACCTGTCTCTCTCTATTTCCACCTCTCTCTTTTCCTCCTCTCTCATCTACCTCTCATTCATAGTCTGGATTGTTTCTGGTCCTTTTTTTTCTCAGGCTATGATATAAGCATGTTGCTACCTCTGGAATATAGAAGCAGAGATGAGATATCACTAAATGAAAGCTTGAGTATTATTCAAAAGTAAAATATTGAAACATGAAACCCCCTTTATCTCCTCTCCGCTCTTCTCTCTCTCCACTGGACCGTCGATGGGGTCGTCCATCTCTCGGATCAGCTCAATGACTCTCCTCCTCTGTGGAAGGTCCATAAACAGCATCTGGTACACCTTAGTATTAACAACAATAAATACTTCATTATTAGTAAAGCATTCAAACATTACGCTCAAAGAAATGTAACAACAGCATTAAAAACAAACATTTTATATTACATGTGCACTTCTATTGTTCTAGTAAAGAGTTTAGAATTTCATGAATGAGTTGGCGCCTAGAGACAAAGGTACGGGTATTACTAGTAAGTGGAACTAACATGATGACAAAGAAGATGAATTGTGGACAAATTGTAAATACATTATCCCTCTGAGCCTTTTCCCTCAGTCTCCACTCCACTGTATCTCATTGATCCAGCTCTCCACCTCCCTCTTGAGGTTGCTGAACTGCTCTCCTCACAGATCTTCTCTGTCCTTCCATGCCTCTTCCTCCTTCTCAGTCAGGAACTTCATCACTCATTCCTGTGACCAGTGAGAGATGATGAATTGGAAGTAGTGTAACAGATTCTCAAAATAGTCACATTTTCACATTACTGACTAGTATTGAAGTAACCAGCACACGTAATAATAATCATTTTAAAAAGTATTTTCACCTGGGAAGGAAGTACTCCACCAGCAAAGCCAAAATAAGAATACTTCTCTTCTTTTTTGGACATTTCAAATAATACTGAGTTAAACACTATTTAGTTACTCTGTAAGCAAAGTCAAATTCTCTGTCAACTCACTTGCAAACTACACTGGTAAATTCTAACATCTATATTCCATAGGAACTAATTGCTCTTTTAATGGCTGGGATAGGCCGTCATTGTAAATAAAAGTTTGTTCTTAACTGACTTGCCTCGTTAAATAAACATTAAATAAAAATAAATAAAATAAAATATCATGGCCAAGACAGGATCATATCATTTGAATCATTCTGATTCTATGGTCTGCACCCCCTGTGCCCCTTTTTAGCATGGCAACACAGATGAATCCCTAACTAACCCAATTTATGATACACTTCACACATTTTATTTGAAGAAGTATTGCTTTAACTTCCAATTTACTTTGAGAGGATATCACTGCAGTGCAATATTTTAGACTTAATTATTTATTCTTCAAACTAATTCCCTAGCAGCCTGTGATAACCCTTTGAGTGAGGTTGAGCCAGGGGCTGCTCCATGGTCATTTCCCCACTCTACAGTGTGTCTGTTGGGGTAAAACCCATCTCAAACCTCAGCCCTGATCCTCCTGTAATTCTGTCCTAATACACCTCTTCTCCACTCCTCATTCTATCTTTTTCTATCCCATAT